>NC_134415.1:11964780-12269598 GCF_030867145.1 Opisthocomus hoazin | reverse complement strand
TCCTGGGGTTTGGAAGGCGGTGTGATACCCAGCCAGGAGCAGGCTGTGCTGGAGCAGAGCGGTCCCGCCGGCTCTCCAGCCTGTCCCTCCAGCGCCGGGAGACAGGCGGCAAGCACCTACCTCGCAACGCGTCCCCTGAGCGCGCTCCTCGGCAGCTCAGGGATGGAGCCAGAGGTGGGAACTTTGCACGGATCAGCCCTTCGACAACTTATTTTCTTCTCCCAGTTCACCCAGTCTCCCATGCAAACTTTTTGGGTCAGATCGTGTCTTGGCCGCATCCTCTTGCAATACCTTCCACTGTCTTCTCCTCTCCTGGTGTCTGCACCCCTCCCGCACTCCTTGCCTCCTTGCCGGTGCGTCCTCCAGGGCTCAGCTGGTGGCGCCTCCCAGTTTCTGGCACTGTTGATTTGGGGAAGGTCCACATGCCCCACCACAAGCCTGTCCCTGCACACGGTCCCCTTGCCTGTACCCTGCGGGCCCCGCAGGAGCTGGTGGACATTGCCCCAGGACCGCCGACACGTCCCCATCCCCATAGAGCCTCCAGCAGCTTTCAGCTCCAGAAAGTAGGGACACCTTCCACCAGACCAGGTTGCTCAGAGCCCCGTCCAGCCTGGCCTTGAACGCTGCCAGGGAGGGGGCAGCCACAGCTTCTCTGGGCAACCTGTGCCAGGGCCTCACCACCCTCATGGTGAAGAATTTCTTTCTTACTTTCCAGGCTGCAAGCACTGTGGGTCCAGCACAGCTGCCACGGCAGGAAGGACACGAGGGCTCTGCTTGGCTCAGAGGTGGCCGTGCGTGCGTGTCTGCATCTTTCTGCATAATTGTGGGGAGACTGGTCAGGGTGCAATGGCGCTGGCATGCATGACTCTGCTTCTTCTCCTCCATAGTTTGGTCTTTCAGCTCTTCTTCAACTGTTTTGGAAGAGGCTTTCTGTGGAAAAAATAAAAAGACACCCTTGCTTCATTGCTCATGATATATAGCTGCTAGGACAAAGCATTTTTTATTTTTCTAGGTAAAATTAAACAAGATATCCTGGTCATGACATTTGTTTTCCCTCTGAGGTTCGTTTTCCAGGAATGTTGGTTCTCATCTCAGAGAACTCGTCAGGCACCTCGGAGAGCTTGGAGCTTGTCAGCGTGGTCCTTAATTGATGCAGTAACAGGACTGTCGCTTCTCTCAAGCATCTCCCAAATGTATGAGATACACAGACATAAACAAAAGCTCAAGGCACAACCAAAAGTACAAAAATATCATTAAGTAACTTCCGTGCAAATCAATTTTCACCTGCTGTTTCCCTCCTTTGCCTCAATCTGACAAGCTCCTCTGCCATCCATCCAGGTTTCCAAGAAAAAAAGCAGGGCAAGACAAACACTACCTTCTACGGTGGGAAAACAAATTGTCCCCTCTTTGTCCTGTAGGTGAATTTTCCCTATTTTCCTTCGTGCAAAACAACGAACACAACGTTAATCCACGTATTTGTACATCAGCAGCTGAGCCTTGGAGCTCAAACAAGAGGAGACAAGGAGCAGGAAACAGAAGTGGCTTTGTTGAAGTGCTGGGTGGAGAACGGTGCAGATGGGTGGAGAATGAGGAAGGACAAGAGAGGTAAAAGAGGCCGTAAACACCCAGAAATAGGTGCGGTGCTTTCACCGTGTGCTCAGCTGCTGCCAGGGGATGGCTTTCTTGGAGGGCAAACCAACTGCCCGCAGGCTGAGCTCAGGAGGCAAGCAGCTGGGGCAACGATTTTGGGTCGAGGGAGCAGAGGTGAGGTGTGGACTGCGAGGAGGGTAGGAAGGACAGCGGGAAGGTGTCTCCTCAGGGGATGCTGAGCGGCAGAGCCCCGAGGTGCGGGAAGGCGGGCGTCTGGCTGGGCACTGGCATTGCGGTTGCCGCTGGCTCTGCAGCTCTGTTTCGCCGAGGCCATCTGGGCAGCCCACCAGGCTGCCGCTTGCCTCAGGCTCCTGGATCTCAGAACATACACACTTGGAGATCCCGTGAGACATGCACCAAACCCCCTCGCTCTTTTGCTCGGGAGGGAGACAGGTCTCACGCATGCCGTCCAGAGGTGAGCGGGTGCCAGACGCTGCTGCTGGCCCCCCTGCAAGGCAGGGAAACCCACACGAAGAGCAGCAGCACGTTCCTGCCCAAGAGCTCGTGTTTGAAAGCCCTTTCCCAGCAAAAGGGTAAGCGCAGCAGGTGCCTGTGTGCTGAGCCGAGAAGCAGCACCTCTCCCGGCAGCCCCCTCCCTTGCTGCCGTCTGCGTTGCGCCGCTTCCCTCCCCGCTTCCAGCCAGCTTGGAAAGCTGCCTCTTCCTTTCCTCGTCGCCGTGTGTCTTCCCTCTTCTCATTTCTGGAGCGAACAGACACAATGCCACTGACCGTTCCTGAGAACTCACGTTTTTCGTTAGTGCTGGCCGCTCTGGTGGCTCGGTGGAAGGTGCAGGAGGCTCAGCGAGGAGCAGCGCCAACACCCCGCGCCGAGGGCTGCTGCAGCCAAGCCCCGGGCCGAGCTTCGGGCACAGCGACGTGCCCGTGCCTGCACGGCGGGCGAGGCGAGGCAGGTGTGCTGCGGAATGGGAGCCGGATGGTGCCGTGACAGGCGCGGAGCTGCAGAAAGGCAGCCTTTCTGCTCTGTAGGGCCGCTTCTGGGTTCTCCTCGAAGGAAAGGGCAAATGCAGGGTCCTGCACCTGGGGAGGAACAACCCCATGCACCAGTACAGGCTTGGGGTGGATCTGCTGGAGAGCAGCTCTGCGGAGAGGGACCTGGGTGTCCTAATGGACGACAGGTTGACCATGAGCCAGCAGTGTGCCCTGGCTGCCAAGAAAGCCAATGGGATCCTGCGATGCATTAGGAGGAGTGTGGGCAGCAGGTCAAGGGAGGTTCTCCTTCCCCTCTTCTCTGCCCTAGTGAGGCCCCATCTGGAGTTCTGTGTCCAGTTCTGGGCTCCCCAGTTCAAGAAAGATGAGGAGCTACTGGAGAGAGTCCACCAGAGGGCTACGAGGATGGTGAGGGGACTGGAGCATCTCTCCTATGAGGAAAGGCTGAGGAAGCTGGGCTTGTTCAGCCTGAAGAAGAGAAGGCTGCGAGGGGACCTAATAAATGCTTATAAATATCTGAAGGGTGGGTGTCAGGAGGATGGGGCCAAGCTCTTTTCAGTGGTGCCCAGCGACAGGACAAGGGGCAATGGGCACAAACTGAGGCACAGGAAGTTCCCTCTGAACACGAGGAAGAACTTCTTCCCTGAGGGTGATGGAGCCCTGGAACAGGCTGCCCAGGGAGGTTGTGGAGTCTTCTTCTCTGGAGGGGTTGGACCAGATGACCCGCAGAGGTCCCTTCCAACCCCGAACATTCTGTGATTCTGTGATTCTGGGGAGGCCCCGCGGGGTCACGGCGGCTTGCGGCGGCGGAGCGCGGCCCGGCCCGGCCCGGCGGACGCTAGAGGTCCCCCGCCGCTCACGGTTAGGCGGCTGCCGGGGCCCGCGGGAGGAGCCGCCCCCGCCGCCGTCCCCTCGGCCCCGCCGCCTCCCGCCGGCCCCGGGAGCGAGCGCGGGCCGAGGCGTTAATGCCCGCTCGGGTCTTCCCTCCCGTTCTCGCTCCCCGCCGCGCTGCTCGGCCTCAGGCGGTTCCCGGCGGCGCTCGGGGTCGCCCCGTGCCCGGCCGAGCCCCGCCGCCATTCCGCGCCGCGAGGGTTGGGTGGCTTTTCTTGCTTTCCACCCCCCGGAGACTCCGGGTTTTGTTTCAGAAACTTCACAGGCGTGGGAGCTGGCTGCAAAGGTTGAAGCGGATCGATTCCAAGTTTTATCTGCCTCACAAAAGTCGTTTTGGCAGCCGGGGAACCGACAGGACCCGCATCCAAAACCCGGCAGAAGCTCCCCGTTAGGAGCTTCCGAGCGGGAAGATGTCTGGCGCTTCGGAGCGGCGTGGGCCGGCGGCCGAGGCGCTCTGCAGGCGGGCGAGGCCCGGGCTGAACCCTGCTGACCAGGCGCCCGGTCCGGGTCGCCGTACCCCGGCGAAGGGCCTGCGAGGAACCGGCTCCATGGAAAGCTGTGACAGGCAGCCGAGCGGAGGAGACGCTTCTCCTGCCGGAGCCGTTCGGCGGGTGCATCTGAGGCCATTCCTCTGCTCCTCTCAGGTTTGACATTTTCCTGGCCCCGTACGCTAATGGAAACCGTCCTAAACTGGCAGGTATCACCTGTCCCTGCAGGGAAGCAGCATCTCCCTCTCCTGGTACTTGCCACCAGTGAAAATTTCTGGAAACAAGTGGGAAAGCTGAGTTAAAAGGCTTTACCTTGCACTTGCAACGCTGCTGCCGAATGTGGTACAGACCAGTGAGAATCTGAGCCTGTTACAAAACCGCCATTCAGCGTGGAAGAAAGTTTCCTGAGCATCACGACGTGTCCCCGCGTTGCCCTGCTGATGTCCCCGACACGAGGCTTTCCTCTCGCCAAAGACCTCGCAGGTGGGGCAGCCATTACCAGGGGAGGAAGCGATAGCCAAGGAAAGTGGAATTAGCCACAGTGCAGACACTGGTTCCTCTTGAAAAATACGTTCATTTTACGTGTGATTTGACTTGCAGCTGCAGTTTGAGTTGCGGGACCCTCTGTGCCGCGCCATGCGCAGCTGCACAACACCAGGACGGCGCGTTCTCCACCAGATCGCGATCCGAACGGGGTGCTTCCTCGCACCCCGCCGAAACAGCGCCCAGCCGGGAGCCACTGGTCTGGCTGTGGTTCAGAAAACCAGCTCCGCTGGGAGCTGAGGGCACAGTAACTCGCGGGAAGAAGACCAGGAGGAACTACTGCCCGTTTGCGGAAAACTGAAGAGTGTCACAGGAGGCTGCAAAACCAAAAAGGCAGCTGGGTAAAGATAATACTGCAAAGAGCAGGACTGGAGGATGCTGGCTGTGTATTACTGCTGGCAGCCTCACGGGACTGAGGGTGTGTGGCAGCCACCAGGAGGAAGGCTCCGGCTGCGTGGGGGCATCAGGACTTCAGCAGTGACACCTGGAAGCTGTTAGGCTTCTCACCAACTGTTCTCCGAGCCGCTCCAGGAAGCTCAGTGATTAAAGCCAGCATTAACCTTCAGCGTACATGCTCCCTGACTGTCTGGACATGGCAGCTCTTAGAAGAACTTTCTTGATCTGAACAGCTTTTAGCTGGGGAATCAAAACACCCTAACGCCTGACATCATGGGGTACAGGATAGCAGGGGAGTCAGTGCAGGCAGGGCTCCCAGCTCAGAGGCTGAGGAAGTCTCATTCCAGTGCTTTTTCTGGTGGTGTATTTACCTGGTTATGTGTGCCAGGTAAAGCACACTGAGGCATTTTAATCAGCTTTTTCAGGAGATGGGTCTTGTCTGGGCCTGAGAAGCTTCGGCTGTCCATCTCTTCCTGTCTAATAGTTGATGTGCCACAAGATTTAGATTTGAAAGCAGGAAAGCTTCATGGACAGATGACCCAGAAACTTTCCGGAAGCACGATCAAGGCAGACACATAACTTCTTTGATGACTTTTTATATTTAAGTGCTTTCCTCCTCTGCTTTATTTCTGGGCTCACATCAACAGAGCTCTCTTATTTATCTACTTCAACTGTGATGTCTCCTTCCAGGGCTGCTATTTAATTATGTTCCTGTAATATGCATCTGGAAGCATTATAGTTTCTTTTTTTCTGTACTACAGTACACGTGACTTGCTTTCTTGCTGTCCAGCTGGATCACGCTTTTTTATAGGTGGAAGTTTACTGAAGTGAGAATCCTTTCTTGAATTAAATGCTCTCAGTTTAATAAATCATTCTCGTTTTACCTGAAAAAGGATCTTGAAGCTGATCCAGGCAATACAAGGTCATCAATGCTTCCTCCTTGGTGAGGTGGGTTTTTTCTGAATTTGTTTGTGTTGTATCAGGGAGAGCACTGTGTACTCAAAAGGTTATTCGTAAATAATGAGCATAGAGAAGTCTTGGCCATCGGCTGAAGTGAAAAAGGAGAGAGAACAAGCCCACAGCTCCTCCTGAGGCCGAGTGCCACCCTCAACATCTGCCCCACAGTGCTGACGTTCAGGATGGATTTGCGCTTCCCAGGGAGGGTGCTCCTGGGCGCAAGGAGTCTGGACCCGGGCGGGGTGGTGCTCTGCCCATGCTGAAAGGCAGAGTTCAATTTTAAGGCAAGAAATCTCTTCAGTACAGTAATTTGGGGAGACGTCACAAGTTTATGGATGCTGGAGCCACCCTTTCTCATTTAAACCTTTTCTTTGAGACCTGTACCTGGGCAGCATGTGCTGAAGATGAAATGTCAACCCAATCATTCTTCAGTGAGATGTTGTTGCTTTTTTTTTTGAAAGATACATTTAAAGGGCAACTCGTTTGCATAACATTTTCATATCCCCGGTCTTGAAAAGGCTTATGAAGCCAGGACTACCATCTGAAATCTAATATTCTTACCTTTCGCAGTGGCAGAGGATGGGGGGGAAAGGTCATTAAAAATGTCTTGATTCTCTTTGTAAAAGATCAGTGTGTAAACTGGAGAAGACAGTCGAAGGGTTAAAATAGTAAATAGCGTTACAGTTTGGGGCTTTTTTATTGCCTTACCCCAGGCGTTTACTGCTCACTGTGTGAAATGTGGTGGAATTATTGTGGAGACGTGTTGTTTAAATATTAAACATTAATGTTCTTCTTTTGATGGTGAAGCCAGTATTAAACCAGTTAATTTTTCATTAAAGCACCTGAAGCCAAATTTGTTTAAACTCTCAGTTTGCTGTCATCCTCATAATAGAAAACACCAAGTAAAAGCTGCGCAGACCTGAGAATAAATAGGAGCAAAATTTGGGAGCCAGCCACAGGCTTCCCCGCACGGTAGAGGGGAGATGAAGGGGAAGAGAGAAGCAGCAGGAGGGGAAGGAAGAAGAAAAGCAGCTCTGGGAAGAGAGGATGAGGGAGGAAAAGATGAGCATGTACAGAGCAACAGGAAAGGGTCTGTAAATATCAAACACACCAGTACGGCGATGGGGCCAGCGCAACTTCTGCCGAGCAAAAGGCGTAAGCTCGTGTCGGGTTGGGGAGGGGTCAGCGCTGGGGGATGCTGCATGCTCATGCGGACGAGCCACGGCGGGTGGGCGAGGGATGGGGGGTTTCCAAGCCAGAGCCGGTGCCCTGGCAGCACTGCCGGGGGGAACGAACGGCAGCAATACTTCATGGCCGAGTTCGGCCCCCGGTTACGCTGTTTTATCTCAGCGTGGTGGCGAGATGTGGAAGTCAGCTCCGGCTCGCCGCTCCTGATGTCGCGGGCTGCACCTGTGAAATCACATCCAGGTGGGAGCCTGTACCTTCACCGCTGTGCTGTGATCGCCAGCGAGAAAAATAACTCGCAGGAGGTGTTTGTGTGTGATCCTTTGGAGCATAAATGATTTTAAGCTGTGGTTGGCAGGTACGGTAGTGGCTGGGCAGGAAGATGGAGTAGGAAGCGCTGGATGAGGCTGCATTTGCCAAGCAGAGAGAAGGATTTTACAGTAATTGAGATGTGAAATGCTGAGAGTCTTGACAAGAGTTTTAGCTGTACAGATGGGTAAGGAAGGCCATATCTCAGAGATGTTATGCAGAACGAATCTGCAAGCGGCAGAGCGCGAGCTTGGATGTGAGCCCGGGGGAGGCACCCGCCGGCGCCGCTGCCCAGGTGACTCCGCGGAGCGATGGATGGTGGGATGGGTGGAGGGACGGATGCAGGGATGGGTGGAGAGACGGATGGAGAGATGGATGGGCGTCTGGGTGGAGGGACGGGGTGGTGTGGAGCTGTCAGAAACTGAGGGGTCCCCAAGAGGGAGAGGCAAAAGGTGGGCGGCCGTGTCGTAGCCGGGTGCAGACTGATGGCTGCTTGTCCACGCGAATCTGAGAGACTTCAGGTTTTGGTATGGGTAGGAGGCAGGTCTCCAGTAGAGCGCTGGATCTAGGAGGAAAAATAGCACACCCCCGAAGCAGATATCAGTGAAACCTTCAAACGCCTGCTGGTTCTGGGGTATGAGGATCCACCCAAAGTCTGGCTAGCTGGACTGGGACACATGGCGGTGGTGTTTCTCCCTCTTCACGCCCCTGCACAGATGTAATAGTCGATGTCTTTTATGGCTAACGCAGGACTGGCACCATGCCCCCCGTCCAGTGAGATTTCCAGCTACACAGAAGACCAAAAAGCCATCCATTAATATTTAGTATAGGCTATTTTAGTAGAAATAATAGGGAAAACAGGCCCATATTTAACTTTGGTTATTGGACTCTTTTTTTTAAACGCCACTTTTCCGTAGTTTTAACCAATCCAATTAACCCTGAGGGAAAAATCCCATTCGATTTAATAAGGGTGACATTGACAAGGACTTAATGACATGTTATAGAATGACTGCAAAATCCGGGGTTCCTGATACACGGGTGGCCTAAACTGAGCTGTTGGCGCACAAGCACTGAAGTAAAAAGGGTGATCAGGGATGCTGTGGCAGTGGGATACGGTCCAGCCAACAGACAGGGCAGTGAGCGGGAAGCACTATTTTGTGTTGGATTGTGCAGGGCAGCCCAAAAAACTACGTCTCTGCCACTGGTCATATTTTTCACCTGAATTATTTAAGCCCTTTCCTGGAAGGGCCACCTCTGTGTATTCCTCTCCTTTGCTCCGTCCTTCTCTTCCTCCTTGTTTTCCTTCTCTCTCTCCCTTACGTGACCACCTCATTTGCAACATTTCTGCTGCAATCCTGCCGAGATTCATTTTCACTTTTTTATTGAAAAATCGAGATCTTTGGAATTAAAAGCTCCCAATATTGAATTTTCAATAACAGGTGAAAATTACGCTCTGCATGACGATGAGGAGAAGGATGCGCTGAGCTGGGAGCATGGTGAGGTGGGCGCCAGCGGGCTCGTGTTTGACCCACACGAGACAACCGGGGCAAGTATTTAAAAAAAAGAAAAAGCAAAGGTCATTTGGGAAGTGCAGCGGAGAACATGGGGGAAGGAAGTTTTCCATTCAGGGTAGGAGTGGTAGGAGAAGGAGTTTTCCTGCCGTTTGACTGCAAAGCAAAAGCAGCAGGGTGCCAAGTTTTTGGGTGATGGATACATTTTGGAAAAGCATCGGGGACTGGAGGGTTCCCTTTAGGGGAGAAGCAGCTTCATAGGTACCGTTCTGGCTGCTGCTAGCTGTCCTTCCCGGGGACCTCGTGCCTGCGGATGCCTCGCTGTGCCCCGGCGTGTGGCGAGCGGTGGGACAGTGGGTCATGGCAGCGATGGGTGAACCCCTCTGCTGCGGCAAATGCAGTGAGGAAGCCGAGGCCATTTTCTTTATGAAATCTTCTGCCACTGAGCTAATGCAGATGCAGCAGCAGCAGCATCGCCAGCTTCACTGGCACTCGGCGTTCCTTTAATTACCATCCAGCCTTGCTCCCGGCGGGGTTAAGCAAGGCCACGGTGACACTGCCAGTACACGCTGTGACTGCTCGCCCGGGCTCCCACCACGGTATTTGCATTTCATGCTTTTCTGGGAGCATCCTCCTTTCTCCGCGGGGCCCTTTGTGTGCCCAAGCAAGAGGTGTGTGTTTAGGGTGGCTGGAGTGGTCGCCCCTGGAGCCACGCACCGAGAGAGCAGCCCCGTGTGTGCTGGGCAGTGGGTTGGGGACCCTCAGGTGCTCCCCATGGGAGCTTGGCTGCCTTCACTGGAGGTTGAGTGTCACTCCAGGAGCTCAGCGGCTCGTGCTAACCAAGGCTGACCCCTTCCCTGGCTGGTATTTCTTCAGGTTTACTATTTTAAAGTTTCTCTTTCAACCAGGTCTTTCAAACCCTTGCTTGTTTTTCATGTAGCGTGACTGGACATGCAGGAGTGGGGCTGGACAGCCTGGGAAGGCAAGTGCAGATCTGCTGGGGAGCCTGATGGGTGGTGAGGTGATGGTTAGCAAGTGGAGAAGAGCAGATGAGGTGGTTCCCTTATGCCGTCAACCACGTCAGAAAGAGTTTTGCCACTGCCTCCCCAAGCGCACCCCTCTGCTCAAACGCTGTTTCATTTCCTGCTAAGCTGTTGTCACGAATGGAGGCTTTGAAGATGAGGAAAATCATGTAGGTCTAGGGAGATACTCCAAAATTAATCCAGAAGAGCCATTTTCTGCTTCTCCCCCCACTGCCCCCCTAGAGCCCCATTCCCTGCAAAGTTTTGCTGCTGGCATCGACTGCCCCTGGTGTAAAGCAGTCTTGTAAAAAACAAAACACACAGCAAATCCCTCGAGTGCCTGGGTCTCAGGAAGGCGGCAGATAGCCAGCACCAAAGGCCTTGGCCATATTATCCATGCAGGAAGCCCTCCCCAGCCTGAAAGAAGCTCCCGGGGATGCCCCAGTGTCCCGGCACAGCCCCAGGCCCCGCAGCGAGTGGCCAAGCACCCTCGGGCTGCCTTAGCTGTGAGCCTGCCCGGTGTGAGGAGGCCACAAGAGGAAAGCAATTAGGAGGCAAAGCGTTGTCTGAAAATTTCACTGTGGCTCCCTCCCTCCCTCCCTCCTGCCGGCCCCGGGTCCTTTCCCAGCCAGCCGCGGGGAAAGGGACCGGCGGCAGGAAAAGCGAAGGGCCGCAGATGGATGGTGTGTCACCCGCACAGCTGGACGGAGCTGGCACGCAGGTGCCGGTCCGGTGCCTGCCAGCTGCCCAGCCCTGCCAGATATTTGCAGCCGAGGGATGAAGGGGGAGCGGAGTCTCTCTCCTCGCCTGGGGCACAGCGAGGGAGGCAGCCGTGCTGGGGAGAGCGGGGTGAAGGCAGCAAACCCTTCCCACAAAGATCTGTGGGGACGGATTACCCCGCCGGCGAGGGCATGGAGGGGCCCGGCGCTGCTGCCTTGCAAACCAGGTGACCTCCGAACAGAGCTGACATGGCCGCGGCCGAGCAGGACTGCAAGCATGGGGAAGCCTCCACAGGAGGTCCTCTCCTGCCGTGCCCACAGTGGAGGCAGGCGGTCTCAGTGTTGGAAAAGGCCATCTCCTAGCACAGGTGGCCCTGCTGCTGTCCCAGAGGGGTCCTGCATCAGATGCCGTCTTGAGAGATGGAGAAGCTAATCACAGGAATAAAAGTTGGCGGTTGCTTAGGTACAAAATGATCGTGACCTCATTTTTTTTAGTGCAAAAAGAAAAGTTAAAACCCAGTACTAATTAGTGACATTTGGTGCTTAGGTTGTTAGAGAGTATGGGCTGAATAACCTGGGAGAGAGAACAAGAAAAATATTAGTTGTTGTTGCTGAAAGATATTTTCTTAAATGCTCAGTCCCTAAACTGAAAGGTTGGAGAGGTTATGCCCAACCTGATCAGATGGGAATAAAACTAACTGAAGTTGTATTGATATATTTCTAAAGAAGTATGTGTTTGTGCGGGTTATGTGTAGAGTGTGCATATGTACTCATGTTTGCACACACATGCAAACGGAGCTGGAAATCCACTAGTGAGGAGCAAGTGCGGAGTCTTCCCTGGAACTCTGACGTGCGCACCGTGTCCTTCAGGAACGGCCCGCAGGAGAGGTGGGCTTCGTGGTTTCCTTCCACCCTTCGGCATTTCCGTGTTGATCATGTGTCTGGGAGTCTCAGAGTTTGTGCCATGCGGGCGCACGTACCCCAGCGGAAGAAAGGGTCGTGGGTTGCAGCGAATATTGCCTAGAAGCAAGGAACAGTAAAGAATTGGTCAAATAAAAAATAATGGCTTGTTATTGTATAAAGTTAAAGACAATTAGTGTGTTGGGGTTTTTGTAAAGCATATTAGTAGCACAGGAAATCTGAGTAACAGTGTGTCACTAGATGGAAATCATAACCTGTCAGTCCAACATTATACCAAAAGGCTTTGCAATCAGTAAATATTCCTCTTGTGCATTTGGGAATGAACATACGTTGTATTTGCGTCCCACAAAGATGACAATGACGAGGATGCCCAGCCTTGCAGCCCCATGTCGGCTTATGGCACTGCAAAGGACAAGCCCCAGGCAGCCCACCCCGGAGGGCAGCAAGGGCTTTGGCCAAGGCCCTCCCCGGCAGCTGCTGCTGAGATCACAAGGTCTCTGGTCCTATCCCCCATGCTGGGCTACCACAAAAATTCACCCCCCTGCCCAGGATGAGTTCTGCCCCCATCCCTCTACGCGTATTTTGTTAAGCCAGGCTTGCACAGACCTGCTGGAGGGGGTTCTGGGGGGGCAGAGGAGGGTCCCCACTTCGGAGGACAGTCCAACCTTCTCCCTCCAACCTTGCCCTTCAGACTGAGCGCTCCTCTCCTCTTGCTGCCTGGACAAAACCCACCACCCCTGCAATGGGAGAAATTTCCCTAGCCAGCTGCCTCTGCTTGGTTGCCCTCACCAAACTGGGGCAGCACACCATGTAAAGGCTGCCCTTTGAGAGCTGTTTCCCCCTCTGCGCGCAGAAACTCTTTACAATCAGTCATTGTATTAATGGGACTTTCAGTGCAGTTTTTTTTTCTGAAGTGCAGCTTGTATAATAAACAATTACGACACAGATTTCGATAGCTCCCATTACAGACTCAACTTTAGCCACCATCTGGGAGAATCTCTTAAGATTATGTTTATTATCTGTTTTCCACACAAGACGCTCGTTTGGCTTCCAAGTCAGCAAGCAAAGGTCATTCCTTCTCTCTTTAAAGAGGCTGTCAGAGATTTTTCATTTCTCATAGCCATTGGTGGGAATTACAAAGAAACTTAATTTTGGTTGGTTGGCTCCTAACGGCTAGACGAAATTAGCTTGCCTTAGCCGTGAAGCTTTCATTGGAACAGGCTGCCCAGGGAAGTGGTGGGGTCACCATCCCTAGAGGTGTTCAAAAAACGTATAGATGTGGCACTTCGGGACATGGTTTAGCAGGCATGGTGGTGATGGGTTAATGGTTGGACTTGATGACCTTAGAGGTCTTTTCCAACCTTAATGATTCCATGATTCTATTCTATGATTCTAAGCCCCTGTGTCTCCTGCAGGACCGCCTTGCTGTGCTAACATCCCGCATGCTACTGCCTCTCAGCCTGCGTACACAGAAATCTTCCAGTGCTGAGCGGAGCCCTTATACGTAATATTTCCATCCCTCTGCCCAGCCTGTGATGTTCACGTGTTACCTATTCCCATCACACCACCCCCCTGCACTTCAGGAATTCTGGTACGCATGCATGGTATGGTACCTGACAGCCAGCAATTAAAGGGTTCAGCCAGGCTGTGCAGGGGTAGCACCTTGCTCTCCCTGAAGGACACAAGCTGTCTTCCTTCAAAAGGGCTGTTGATGTATTCAGATTGCTTATGTTTGCTTTTCTTTATGGAGAAGGTGTGTGGTTTAGTTGGTAAGTCCCTTCTTCTGACCCGCTGGAAGCTGGAGTAAAGCAAGTTGCTATAGAGTTTAGTATCAGAGGCACTGCTCTGCTTATTTCATAGATTTACTTCTGATCATCAAAGGGACAAGACAATAAAGAACCATTTCCTTGCCCTGCCTTGCCTCACCTCACCTCGCCTCCCCAGTAAGGACAGGACAGACGTGTGCAGCCCAAAAGTGTTTGCT
Organism: Opisthocomus hoazin; assembly: GCF_030867145.1. Lineage (NCBI taxonomy): Eukaryota > Metazoa > Chordata > Aves > Opisthocomiformes > Opisthocomidae > Opisthocomus > Opisthocomus hoazin. The sequence goes on along the minus strand of NC_134415.1, from coordinate 12,256,075 downwards.
CCCACAAGAAGTACAGCTTGGGACCGTGAAGGTAAAATCTTTGAGGTGACCCAGCAGAAACCCAAGGGAAGGCTTCCAAGTGGCACAGCTTCCGAGTGACACAGAGGAAAGGCTGAGGGAGCTGGGCTTGTTCAGCCTGAAGAAGAGAAGGCTATGAGGGGACCTTATAAATGCTTCTAAGTATCTCAAGGGTGGGTGTCAGGAGGATGGGGCCAGACTCTTTTCAGTAGTGCCCAACAACAGGACAAGGGGCAACGGGCACAAACTGAAGCATAAGAAGTTCCGTCTGAACATGAGGAAAACTTCTTCCCTCTGAGGGTGACGGAGCACTGGAACAGGCTGCCCAGGGAGGTTGTGGAGTCTCCTTCTCTGGAGATATTCAAGACCCACCTGGACGCGGTCTTGTGCAGCTTGCTGTAGGTGACCCTGCTTCGGCAGGGGGGTTGGACTAGATGACCCACAGAGGTCCCTTCCAACCCCCTACCATTCTGTGATCTATGATTCCCCGTGAGTTGCTCTGAACACCCGGGCACGCGCTGGGGAGCAGCACTCTGGCCAAAGCCACCCCTTCACACCTGGCCGGGGAAGTCTCGATGGCGGCGTTCAAAGAACCAGATGCTTCCCTGAAGGAAGGCAGTGATCACATTGGACGGAAAAGGCGTTTTTAAGCCCTGCTAGGACTGGGAAGGCGAGCTGCTCCCCTGGCCCTCTGGGAGGGAAGCCAGCGATGGCTTGGGGCAGCCTGGAGCCAGCACCAGCGCCCACGGTCGGACAAGCGGCCGTTCGATCTTATCATTTCAAGCATCTATGGATGCAGGCTGGCACCGCATGCTCTAAGCTAACACTCCCTTCTCAGAAGGAATGTTCTTCTCTGAAAATCACTCACACAGGTAGGTTCCCTCCTGCTTGAGCTCAAGGGCTTTGATGGTGTGAAGGAGGCACCCCTGCTGGCTGTCCACCAGCTCCTGAGGCTGCTGTGGTGTGGGCTGTCCCCACACAGGGCTGGAGCCACCGCCATAGCGTGGCACCATGACCGGCCCTCTGCCTCTCTGCGCTGGGGTGCCGGGAAGCCCGCGCTTTCCCGCCCGACAGGCAAGACCCTGCTGTGGCTTGTGAAGAGGGCCAAGCTCAGGGCCCCTCTTCAGGAATGATCCGAGGGCTGGGTGGGAGGCCTGAGTGCCTTGGACCCAGTTTTGCTCCTGGATGGAGTTGGGTTGCAGCTGGGGGCTGGCTCGGTTGTTGCATCCCCTCCCCAGGGATTTCTTGGGGATGGCAGCCAGGGTGCAGGGACAGCGTCCAGAGCTTAATTCTTGCTTTTGCGAAGTTCACATTTTGCAAAATGCAGTTCAAACCCAATGTTGAATGGGGTTAAAAAAAGAAAACCCATGTAGCTGGTGACAGCAGTTGCACAACTGCGGCGTGGGACCCCCATGCCTATGAAGTGTGGGCCCCAGGGTGGGCCAACCTCAGCCGCGGGCTGGGGGCTGATGGGCGGCCCCGCTGTGGGTGCCCGTAGCCTCCCTCTCTCCTGCCTGCTCTTGCTTCTCAAAGCAGTAGCCTTGCCCTGGTGTGGTATAAAAACCTGCCTTTCCATCGCCACACAAAACACGATAAAGGCACTAAAAAGTGCTGGGGGGGGGGGGGGAGCAGGCGCTCCCACCGCTGGGCAGACCCTGGGTCTCCTTCGGCCGGTGCACGGACATCGCTGGCCGCGCTGGGATGAACAGTGGCCACATCCACGGCTTCGACTCGTGGTCCAAGGGTGGCTGGGGAGAACTTCTTCCCTCTGAGGGTGACGGAGCACTGGAACAGGCTGCCCAGGGAGGTTGTGGAGTCTCCTTCTATGGAGATATTCCAGCCCCGCCTGGACAAGGTCCTGTGCAGCCTGCTGTAGGTGACCCTGCTTCGGCAGGGGGGTTGGACTAGATGACCCACAGAGGTCCCTTCCAACCCCTACCATTCTGTGATTCTGTGATTCTGAATGAGCAGCCTACATTGCCCACAGGCTTTCGACACTCAGGAGGGCTGACAGAGGAGAAAACTTCACAAACAGCGTGAGAAGTTTGGCTGTACGGCATGACCCCTCGCTTTGCCCCGAAGCTGTGGAGCTGCAGTGAAAGAGCTGGCGCTGAGCCACCCTGCGCCGGCCGGCGGCATCCCTTTCTGCTTCAACAGGCCCCTCGGGTTAGTCTGGTAGCGAGGATTCAGAGCAGAATTTCATGTTTCCTCCACTGATCTGTAATGTTTCTGCTGCATTGATAGTGGCAGTGTATTCTGGCGGGCAAATAGGGCTTCACAGGGCTCGTCAGAGAGGGGTGTCTGCGGAGGGGACCCCCCCTCCCTCCCCGTCTCCGGAGGGTGCTCCCGCCGGATCTGGGAGAGGCAGATCCCAGGGGATGAGCGCGCGGCGCTGGGAGGGCTGCAGCCGGAGGGGAGGCTTGGCACTGCCGCCTGGGTGAGAGCTCGCAACAATGGCGAGCCGCAGCCTGCCAGATCGCAACACAGCAGGCGAGGCTGGGCTCAGCTCTAGCTAAACGGGAGCCGGGTAGGACCCTCCATTTTGGAAGAGCGCTAGCAAGGTCTGGCACTTGGAATTCTTGGCATCCACAAGTGTCTTCGCTCTTTCTTATCCCCTCCTGTTCCCAGTAGATTTTGCATCCTTTACAATGGATAAATTATACATGCAGAGTTTACTCTCCTACCGAGCTTCGAGAATACCCCAGTGCCAGCCAAGGGAGCTGGTGCATGGGGGAATAGCCAGGAATGTTTAAAATAATCTGGCCATGTGACTGGGGATTGGAAAAGAAAAAAAAAATCCTTTCCCCCAGCGCTTTAAATGCAAGCAAACTTTTTTTTTTTTTCACGGGAGAGAGTCATGAACTGGTGATCCGTGCGCCAGTCACGAGCCAGCAGCTCTGGTTTCCCTCCTGGCTGCAAAAGCGGCTGCGTCTGGGCCCCGGGGCGAGGCATGCGGAGCCAGAGCCCGCACGGAGGATGGCTGGATCCAAGCTGGGCCCAGGCGGAGGCAGCCGCCGCGGGGAGAGCGGGAAGGCGGCAGAGCCTCCCGTCCCTCCCTCTTTGGCTGGCGCTGAATGATTAAAACCGAGGGCGGGTGTACCTGCGCTCGTACATACAGCCCGCTCGGCGTCGGCTCGTGGTCGGGAGAGAAGAACAGACACGCAAAGGGAGATGTGAGCGATGCAGATCCCCGTTTGCGCAGGGAACGAGCTGGGAGAAGTGGGGTGCTCAGCCCCGCGTACTCTCCCCTAGCCGGCTACCCACCTGCTGCCCGGTTTGCCCAGCCTCCGTCCCCCCACCCGCGGTGGCACCCACTGGACACGTCCCACCATGCCCAGCCCAGGGAAAGCCCCGTTCACCTGGGGACGGGGACAGGGATGGTCCTCCCCGCTTCCCCAGCAGCTCCCCGCTGCCACCCGCCCCGGCATTCAGGGGGCAGAGGGGCAACGGCATTAACGAAGCCTTTAATGACGGCTACCGGCTTGTACTACAAGCATCTGAGTCTCATTTGAATTCAGGCAACTTTAAGCTCTTTTGGCAGTATGAAAGGGCCTGAAAGTGGATTCCAGTCACATGTGCGCTTGCTTTTAGATGCCAGCGCGGTGCCAGCGTGATGTAAAGGGGCCTCCGCGAGCCGGAGAATCAGGCCCTGCATATTTTACACTCTTTTGTAGCTTACTGTGACTCTGCTTATCTCTAACAGTTAAAAACCGAGTGCCAATGGTCTACACGCTGGATACGTATCATGCAAAACCAAATATAGCACGGCTCAAGAACACTCTTTGCATAATGTACATATGTATTTCATTTATTTTTGTAAAAATTCTGCTTAAGCATATGGAAGGGAAGGAGTGATAACACTGCCTAGAGGCAGATATAATGTGGTCAGGCAATGTGCAAGCTTCCTCACACAGCTCGAGGAATGTGCCTGAGTTTGAAGTTGTTACATGAGTCCTGGACAATTCTTTAGTGGGGAGAAGCAAGTAGGTCATACAGATGATTTTGTGACTGGGGTCTTCCTTCACATCAGATGGCAGAGAGCTTCCAAATGCATTTCACCTGGGGCTTATGTTTTCTAACCCAGGACTATGGATGTGCAAGACTCTGGCTGAAAATAACCGTGTAGATCCATATTTAGGAGCCTGCATGCATGAATTTTTCTCCAAACTTTTGGCTTGCCACATCAACGCTGTCCTACCAGTAATTCTACAAACCCTTTGGCTTACATTGCATAGCACAACCACTACCACCAATTGCACACACACACACAAAAAAAAACTAAAAGGCAAGCCACTAACAGAAGAAATAACCACATTTAATAAAATTTAAAGCTCCTTGTCCTCCCTGCGCAGTGACAGACAGACAGGGCTGACCCCAGTGCCTGGCCCTGAGAGATGCTGGGCTCCTGCCAGTGCTTCAGACAAGAGCTGTGCTTTGTTCATGTCAAAGTGTGCCTCTGTCCATGCTGCCTTCTCCTGTTTTCCATGTGTGCAGTCAAAATAGTATTTTTAAAAATGAGAGTGGCTGGTGCTAGAGATTGGGGTAAACCACGTGTCGGCTTTAACTTGTGCGTTCATCCCCTCTCAGGCGCGGGGGAGCTGCTGGGATCTGTTTGAAATTGCACCGCATGTATCAGCTTCTGGATGCTTGGACAAAGCCAACCCCAAGCCTTCCGAGGCCCTTGGCCAAACCTCACGGCCTCGCTGCGCCGAGGGGACCTTCCCATCCTGCCGTGGCTCCCGGCAAGCAGGAAAGCTGGGAGCACCGGCCTGGCCAGCCTCGCGCTTCCCCTTACTGATCTCTGTGGGATTTACCCCTCTGACGGGCAAACCAAATGCGTTGGCGTTAGCTGCTCTTGGCAGGTCCAGCAGCGTGTGAGGCACTTTGAAGCTGGCGTGCAGAAGGCAGCTGCCTGTACTGGGGGACACACCATTTGAGGGCTGATCTTCCAAGCTGGTTGCACCGTGGTTGGGGAAGATGCTCAGACATGATCTTCAATTCACGTTTAAGTTCATCTTGTTCAGGAAAACACCAAAGCACATGTTTAGCTGTAAGTGGATAATTTAGTGTAATTCTGGATAATTTAGTGTAATTCATCTGAAAGGGGTGCTTCCCCAAACAGGGACCATGAGAATGCACCTAAGCTAAGCTGAAGTCAATGGGCTTTATTTCTGAGTATCATTAGCTGGTGGCCAAATCACCACGATCAGGGTCTAAATGGCGTGATGGGGAAGGGCAGGATGAAGAAACAGAGATTACAGCAACACCAACACGTGGTTGCTCATGGACGCAGGCACAGGTTTAACTAATGGACATGCATTTTACCTACGGGTTTGCACAGATCTTAGCTAACGGGCTTTGTTTCAGAAACTGGGGGATCCTTGGGCATGGCGTTATCTTACCGGTATGCAAACACTTTCTGCTGAGATGCTGTTTTGCAGAAGGAATTAGAAGGACTGGTCTGAGTGAGGGGAGCTTGGAGCGTTTTAAGAGGACAAAAAGCTGTCAGGGTACAAACATATGTAACAGGGGCAACAACAAGACACCTTTTTCTGTTTCGTGCTCTCCCTTTCCATCCTGGGCCAAATCTTAATCTAATTTTTTTACTAATACCAAGCAATTTGCTTAATATAGTCTTATGCAGCTGTAACTGGGAATAAAATTAGATCTTGGTGTGCTAACTGGGGCCCCTACCCAGAGGAGCAGTTAAGCACATACTTAGCATGAAGTATGAGAGCTGCTCCACCCAAGTCGGCGAGGGTACGCCTAAGCTTTAGGTTAAGCATCGTTTCAAGTGTTTGGAGCACACAGTTCAGAAGAGCTGGTATCTAACCTCCTCTCATTTCTGCTTAGATACCTCAAACCTCCAAGCACTTTCATGTTAACATAGTGAGTGTTTCGCAGGGAGCTATTATCATTTTCCTACCTTCCTTGGAGGAATATTGCCCTCCAAATTAAGAGGTGAATTTCATTTTAGAAGAATTGCAAGAGTAGAGACAAAGACATCTCTCCTTTACTGACCTTTATCCCTGTAGCACTGGATGTGCTTTGTTGCTCCTGCCATGGAGGAATTAGAGAGAGGTGTTTGTAGGGAAGTCTGTGGTTCCCTGGCTTGCAGACTGTATAAGACAGGAGGACTGGGTTTTAATTTAAGCTATTAATTTGGAGGGAAGCAATAAAACAGAAAAGCATGTAAAGATTTACTTGCCCAAAAACCTCTGAAATGTCTCCTATTTTTAGAATGCTCTGCAAATGCTTTTCATGCAAATGTACACACACGTATACATACGTATGTATATCTCTGTTATGTAAATCAACTCTGTCTTCTCGTTCACTGTGTTAACGAGCTTTGAAAAGGCTTTGGCATTTCCTTGACTGTAAAGGGATTTTTGTTTTTAAAGAAATAATTAAACCCACGTATCATAAAGGTACTTTTAAAGCAGCCAGACTCTGATAGCTGTATTCAAGCTAAATAAGGTCTGGTTGTGCAGGCAGTCCCCTGAAGTACTTCCCTGAACGCTGACAAAGTTTTAATTGTTCACTTAAAGCTGATGCTGAAGTACCTGGCTGAACTGAGGCCTCATCCAGTGATCTGGGGTGTTTGGTTAGCAGCCAGGCAGCCAGGCACTTGAAGGGGTGGGAGGGGGCAAGTGCAAGGAGCTGGCTCGATCTCCCCACCCTACCAAAAAGCGCAGACCTGGCCGGTGGAGCCGTGGGGCAGCCATCACCCACGGTGCGTGGTCACCCCGAGTCTTGTGTCCCTGGTATGCCTGGCCCTGCAGCCACATCTCCGGTGACGGCATTGGGTGCGCGGGGAGCACAGCAGTCGCCTCGCGGGGTGCGTTTTCTGGAGTGAAAATTCTGTTCCTGAAGTCTCTGTATGAGTCTCCATCCTGCTGGCAGTGAGTCAGGAGACGACTACAGCGGACCCCTTTGGTGCAACACCACCTCTTATAAAGTCATCAAAACCCAGAGGGAAGCCAAGAATTCCTGAAGCTGGATTGCATCCCAGAGCGTCCAGTAAGCAAAGATGTACGTTACATGTATGCCTAAAATGGAAACACGAGCTCGTGCTCGCTGCTACTGCTTCAAAGGCAGCAGCCAGCAAATTCTCTCTGGAGCCCAAAAGCTGTCCCAGCAGACAGCCCACCATACTGGCTGAGAGCAAAGGTGAGCGGCAGGTCCCAGCCCGCAGGTGCCGGAGCATCTGCGGAGCAGCAGCCAGGCTGGGCTGTACACCGGAGGGTGTCTGCAAATAAAGGGGTTGGGTCCCGTCGCATCTGTAAGAGGACTGAAACGTGCAGCAGTTGGAAAACGTCTCGGCAGCTGGGGGTATTTTTTCTGTAAGTAGAAGGACGTTTCTTAGTCGCAGGTTCTGCCCATGTCCATTGCTGGCCGCTGCGTGTGCCTTCCCTTTTCGCTTTAAGCTGCCTGCACTGAAATAAAGTGGGATTATTTTACACCCAGGCTGTATTTCCCATAAGAAAAGGAGCACCCTGCTGTGCCAACGAGTGGTTTCCATACACTGGCAATGCATAGAAAGCAGACACTGACTTTGAAAACTAAAACCCTCCAGGGAGTCACTGCTCTCCCTGAGGAAATACCGTTTACTGTGCACCAGCTCCATTTGTTCCAGGGCCATTTCTAACCTGTTGCCTGGATTTTAATGCAGTTCAGGTTGTCACATCACACCCAGCTGTGAGCCGGCTTTAGTGGGTAAGAACAACGGGCTCGAAGGATTGGCTTTTGTTGATCATAAATATTGTTTATCGATGAAGATTAATGAACGAGCAGCTGGTGTGGAGCAGTCAGGTAATGGCGCAAAGCGCTGATGTCCCTTCCCTGCAGGGGAATACTGGGGACAGGAGGTCCGATTACCCCCTACTCGTGGTTTCCACTGGGCTCTCAGTGCTGAGCTCCAGCCAGAGAGGTGAAACGGAGCAGTTTCCATGTTGCCTGCATTCCCTGAATATTCATCCCTCCTGCTCAAAAAGGAAAATGAAAAAAAAGGAAAGAAGAAGAAAGCAAGCCTCACATTTTCTGTGGCATCTCAAGCTGGGGGGAAAGGCTGAGATAAATGGATACTTTCAAGGTCATTAGCTTGTGGAGCTCGCAGTTTGTATTGCCCTGCCAGGGCTCGGCTTGGAGAGGTTATAAATGTTTTTCGTCTGGAGCGGGGAGCTCATTGTTGGAGTTTGGATCCTCTGCTTGGCTGACAGTGAAAAATCCAAATTCTGGTGGAGCAGGGCCCCCCTCCCCGCCTGGGAGATCTTTTGTCTATTCATCTGTAGCAGAAAACACAGAGAAGTAGATGTGTTGTCAAAGATATTGCGATGTCTCACCGCTACAGTTGCCACCACCAAAACTGCTGCTGGGCAGCTGACCTTCCTGGCAGCCCACCAAAAGAGACGCAAGGTCAAGTGTTGTTTGCCCTCCAAGAAAATTACCTGAAAATGTTGTCCAGTGCTCTCCAGCCTCACCAGCCAGGAGCCCCACAGTCTGTGGAGAAGAGACAGGGGGAGGAACAGAGTCAGAAACCCAGGGCATGGGGCAAAACATCATCATGGCTCCCCAGTTCAAGAAAGATGAGGAGCTACTGGAGAGAGTCCACCAGAGGGCTACAAGGATGGTGAGGGGACTGGAACATCTCTCCTGTGAGGAGAGGTTGAGGGAACTGGGCTTGTTCAGCCTGAAGAAGAGAAGGCTGCGAGGGGACCTAATAAATGCTTATAAATATCTCAAGGGTGGGTGTCAGGAGGATGGGGCCAAGCTCTTTTCAGTGGTGCCCAGCGACAGGACAAGGGGCAATGGGCACAAACTGAAGCACAGGAAGTTGTGTCTGAACATGAGGAAGAATTTCTTCCCTCTGAGGGTGACGGAGCCCTGGAACAGGCTGCCCAGGGAGGTTGTGGAGTCTCCTTCTCTGAAGATATTCAAGACCCGCCTGGACAAGGTCCTGTGCAGCCTGCTGTAGGAGTCCCTGCTTGGCAGGGGGGTTGGACTAGATGACCCACAGAGGTCCCTTCCAGCCCCTACTATTCTGTGATTCTGTGATTCTGTATGATGCTATATAAGACCAGAGTTCCTCCTTCAAAATGGGGTCTTCTCCATTCACCCAGGCATGGGCTGCATCGATGCAGCTCCTGGCATCTCAGGCCCTATGGGTTCCAGGGGACTCAGAAATTGTGCAGATATAGATAAATTGTCCTTTGGGGTCAATGCCACAGACTGAAATGGATAGAAGATTCCAGCTATTTGGTTCTCAGTCAGGCCAGATGTTTTATAGCCTCTGGTGGAATATCAGTAGACGTATTTCACAGTGGTAAAGGTCAAAGATGGACTCTAAAATAAGTGGAGCTGGCATATTTGATGGCTCTCAGATTAGAGGAATATTTACTGGCAGATAATATCTGTAGTACAAAAACTTCTCGCTCAGGGATGGGAGAAGAGTTTTAGCAGTGGTTGGGACCTCTGGGATCCATCAGGTCTCCCAGACCTCGGGCTGGCATGGAGGGTCCACAGGGATTTTGCTGTCTTCTTCCAGGACATGAAAGGCACCCTGATAATTGGAGCCAAGCCCCTCTGCCTCTCGACTGCGCACCACGGAAGGGAATCCCTTGGTGGCTAACCACGGGTATTTCTGTTCATCATTTCCAGGTCACGACACTGAAGCACAGAGAAGCTGGGAGCTGCAGTCTCCAGGATCTCCATCGCCTCTCCTTCCCTTACCCCACCAAGCCCACAGGGCTGGCTCACCTGCCTTCTGCATGGGCTGGGTAGCTGTGGGGAGATGTCTTTCCAAGCCCTTTCTCCCCACCGACTCCAGCAGCAAGGTCCCAAGAGCCTCCAGAAAACTGCTGCTCTGTCAGGGTGCCTCAGCACAGAGCAACTAACATTTATTCCCACTTATTTGCAGCAGGCTCTGCAGGACAGCTGGACCAATCTGAGGTTCAACTGCCAGGTACAGGTCCATTTTGCTACTGAATTTATCCCTGAAATAATCTTCTGTGGAAGTTTTAGTTTATATAAAGATCCGTCCCCAAGCATATATAAACTAGAAGCTGCAATATTTGAAAGTGGACAGGGCATGAATTAGCAGTGCTCTTCCAGGGATATTTCTGAAATGACACACAGAAATACTGAGAGCAGATGTTATATTGCTTTTAGAGGATAAAAATGGGTCAGACCTTATAGCAGAGTTTCTAACCACCACGTAGTCTCTGCTGTCCTATATTTCTCGGGATGAGAGCAGGGAACACTAACTCTCCTGCTCCAGGGGTCCCAAACCCCTGGAATGGTTTCTCTCCTAAAACACCACTGAGGCAGCACTGGTGTGTGCGAGAGGAAGGTCTGCCTTCCTGTCTGTCGTCTTCAGAAAAATCAGCAGTCTCCACACCTGAATCAGGCAAAAGTAAACCCATCACCCCAGATGTTGCCATCCTAAGAATGAGAGTCTGGGGAGCAGACAGATCCCAGGAAGCATGGGATGAAGCCCGAGTGGCTGCGAGCGCCCTTGATGCAACGTGGCTTCGTGGCCAGTGGCGGGAGGGGAGGAGCAGACCAACGAGACCTGTCTGACACCAGGCCCAAAGCATAGACCTGGCAGCTGAGGCAGGAGCCGTGCTGGGGCTGGAAACCAGGGACGGAGCGGCAGGTTGCGCCTGTAGCCTGGGCAGGGCTGACCTTGGCTGAGGTGGAACGGACGGATAGCTGCGAGGCACCGGCAGGACCTCCCCGACAGACAGACCAGCCTGAAACGCGAGGCCTCCAGAAGGGAGCCAGGTCATCTGCCATCACCTGGTCGGTGTCCTGGGATGACCTGGACACTGAACCACTTCAGGCTGACACGGTGGCTGGAGAGCCTGTAGCTCCTTGGACAAATAGCTTACCTTCACCTTAACCCATTCGGTTTGTCTAGCAGAAAACTGCAATTCTGTGGGGTTTTTAAAAAGGTTTGATCTTTTTTTCACATAGTAGTTTCCTCTTATACAGGGCCTTTGTGAAGAATTGCCTTCGATTCATCCAAGCTTGTTGGAAAGTGAGGTTTCCCAGGGCAGCAGTGGTTAAAAGACGCACTCATGTTCTCTGTTGCCAAGGTCTGGATCGCTCTGTGCTGACTGCAGGCAGTAACAAGTCAGCCTGTGGCTGTAGTAGCAGGAGAGTTATAGGAAAGGGAAAAATTACTCACAGGCAGCATAGCTGTGATTCCTGCTAGCGGGCCCCAGGACAGCAGAAATCAGGCAGTGACACTTTAACCCTGCTGAAGACATCGGCAAAAGCCCCCCTGCCTCCCCACAGAGCCCAGGCTTCGGCTCCAGTGTCCCCATCACAAAAGCGACTGGGACAGGAGGGCTGTGCTCCGCGGGCATGGCAGGAATCCCAGACGAGGTCTAAGAGAGAGGCCACCGGTCTCCCTGAGCGCCTGCAGTGCCGGGGCAGGGCTGCGGGAGCGGCCGGACCTGGCCGGGCTCCCCTGGCACTGGGGGTCTCAGCCCGATGGCTGCGGCTGGGCTGTATGCTAAGCTAACGAGGGCGAGCCCCGGGGACGAGCATCTCCAGAGCAACGAGGGACACAATGGCAGGAACGCGCGCCGGCCCCGACCAAGTAGGCCAGAAGTCGAAACAGGCGATCGCACCCAAAATTGTGTCGGGGGGTTTGCTAGCACCAGTGGAAACCTTACTGGGTTTCGTACTTTAAATAAACTGACCTAAAATATCCCAGCAAGGTACCCAGTCAGAAAAATGCCAAAAACCGGCCAAGAGCTTACCAAGGCAGTCAGCAATGCAAAATAATTCAGCCATTCAAAACCGTTCATTTTTCACATCAGTGCTTGATTAATGGGCGCTTAAATTAAGTTTTGCTTGTTTGTTTGTTTGTTCTTCTGGGATTAGCTGTTTCGCTTTGAAAGAACACAAGCTCCTCAAAAGAGAAATGGAAGCAACACATAGAAAATGTCCACCCACCCTCTGCTTCTTTTTGAAGGGCTTAGATGACTTCTGACTCTCCCTCTGGGTTTACACCTGCTCGAGATGTGAAACAGGAGCTTTGTGGGTGTGCAAGGTGGCAAAAGCCTCACTGCTATGCTGGACCACGGTGAGAGCGTCCGCATAGCCGGGCTTTGGTGACTGATAATGTGGCAGGCGGGAGGTTTTGGGTCTTCCCTTTATCCTAAAACACCATCCCAGGGAGGTGACGCCAGGCTCTGAGAGCTCTGGTGAAACAAAGGTTGGATGCTCTTCCCATCTCAGTGAGAGGAACAGAAATTAAACTTCATGAACTTGAACAAAAGACTAATCTCTGGGAGAGGAGAGGGGAGGGAAAGAGAGAGGAAACACAGACAATTAGTACTCCACAGGCTCTGACAGAGTCATTAATGAGGGATAATATCCAATTAAGGAGGAGGATGGGAAATCTGGGGAATGCCTGTTACATATTCCAGTAGATTGCTCGTGGCTCCTCCTTACTCCCCTCCCCAACTTTGATGATCGCCCAAACAGGAAAGAAGCGTTCAAGTGAAATGTAGTTGATGGAAATATGTGGAGCCCGCAGGTAGGTGCCTTGCTGCCTAGGTGTCCTGGGAGCGCGTCCCCGCTCGCACGCCTCAGCAGAGACGCAGGCATTGCGGGGTGAGCGAGAGGGAGCCTAAAAGGTTCTGGCAATGATTTAACTCAATTAAAGTCTGTGGGAGGGTTCAGCTTCACATCATGAAGCGAAGACAGGATGAGTAACTGATATAAAACCGAAAGGCACTTTACTTGTGTCTTTTGTCTTTTGGATGGCAGGAGGTGGGTAATATTCCTGCGCTGACAGGGTGAGGCTGGAGCTGGGCAGACTCTTATAAAGCATTATGGGTTTTTTGTTGTCAAAAAGGTCATCAGCAGCTTGGAAATGCAGATTTCCTTCCAGCAGGAAGTCTTTTTTTTAAAAAAAAAAAAACCTTTCTACCAATCTCAGCATTTCTTTAAATGGAACTGTTAGTCCTGTTGATGTGACCTAAATCAGCAATGTCCTGCATAAGAAAGTGAAATAACTCGCAGTCCCCAGTGCCTCAGAAACACTTGTCTGGATTAACAGAGCGAGAGTCTGTTTCCAGACAGTCTCCTATAAAAATAGCTGGTAGCAGTTTACAGGAGTTTGAATTGGCTGGGTCTGGGGATTTCTGGGTTTTGGGGTTTTCTGTGGGTATGGGGTTTTTTTGGATAATTTTATTTTTAAGGCAAAACCCCCAAAACATTAATTATGTCAGCAGCGTTGTTTTTGAATTAGCACCTCCCTTAAAGTGATTCCCACAGTACTTTTGGGAGCGAAACTTAATTTGTTAAAGTCTTTGCACGTGCTGTGTAGGGGGAGAGCTGGACTCCTAAGACTTTTCCAGACCTTTAGAGCTTTTTCGAAAACCAGTAAGTCCCTTTTCCCCTCAAGCTTTATGACTAAATTCTCTCCCCAGCATTGCTGTAAGGAACAGAGACCTTTACATGTCTGCATTTACAGATGGGCTCTGAGCAGCATCATCACCAAGTTCTCAAAGCTCTGAAGAATGGGACTCTGCTTGCTCTCGCCATCGCTCCTTTTCTCCATAAATATGTACTTAATCCCTCTCAGTCCCAGTGTATACAACCCGTGGTTATTGCATCAGTGAACGTTACAGATCCCGTTTTTCCCAGGGCAGGGCCCTTGGTGTGCACAAAGGCACAATGCGGGGAAGATTAATATCAGGTTCTGCTTTGCCATTCCAAGCCCCTGCTAACTGTAAATAATATTTTAGCAAAGATCTTGATGCATCATGATCTATTGTGTTGCAGTGATGATGCTGCTTGTTATGTCTTTAGCAGTGATTTATCATCCTCTGCAATGACACAAATCACGGATGGCTCATGACACTCCAGGATGTATGATCTCTTAGTGGTGGCAGTGATGAATTCCGCGCTTAGATCATAACATTTTGAAACCTGGGGTGTGGAGCTGATCCTTTGCTTTTTACTTCTAAAAGCTACCTAAAGCAATAAAATCCTCTCTTTGTTAATGATACGTCAAGTAGCACATCTCCGCCTTTCACGACAGCTCGATATGGTTAATTTTGGCTAAGCCTCGAAGGGTTATCAGGCAACTCTGGATTACTCATTCCTTTTGCTTTTCCCCTACTACCTCCTAACCTTTAATGTCCTCCTCCTGCATTCTGGTCCCAGGGACATATTTTGAAATTCTGCTGCATGTATAATGAGTATAAAATGTTCCTCTAGGAGCTGGAGAAAGCTCAGATGTTTGGGTACAGTAGGCCCATTCCGACACAACAAGCCTACGCTCAAGCTGTGATCCCAACAGAGAAGAAAGCTTTTCAGGTCTGAGCTGCTCTCATCCAGTGAGCTACTGCCATATCAGCTCCACTCCGAGGAATTGGAAGGACTTGCTTTTATTTATTTTTATCCTGTGGCATCGAAACGCTCCAGGTAAGAGAGGACAGGCTGGGGAAGGGGGTGTTGAAGGCTCTCCCTCTTCACTGCTGGGTCACTGCTGCCAAGACGACATGCATTTCTTTTAGACACCACATAAACTATTGTGAGGATGCAGGTTTTCTGGCTTTAGCGTTGAGAAAGAAGACGTGAATATCAAGGGCAAAAAAAAAAAAGGGGGAGGAAAAAAAAGACAGTTCCAAACAAACCACAGGGAGCCAAATGCTGCCCTTGGCGATGAGCAGCCGAGGAGTGGCACCAGCTGGGGCTGGGGGGCCCTTCGCCCTGGTGTGGGCGCAAACCCGGGGCTGGATCCAGCAAGTGACGCTCCCCGGGCTCAGGCTGAAACGAAGGGGCCCCTCCTGGCCTCCTCCCAGAAGCAATGGGGGGGGACATCAACCACCCCTTCCTCACCGCCCCAACCCCAGGGACGGAGGCCGGCTGGCCGTGAAGCCCTGCCAGTACCGGAGGTGAGGGGCTCCAAGACCCAAGGCCACACCATGCCGTGATGGAAGCAGCGAGTGGTCACGTCCTGGAAGCCACTGCTTGGCCACACAGCCTCCGCACCCCCAAAAAGAAGAAGGTTTCCTGGTATTTCAGCGGAGCCCGGGGAGGGGAGGTGTTGGGGGCAGCAGCACCCAGGGGTGAGGGACCCGACAGTGACATCCGCTCAGGGCTGCCCAGGGGATTTGGGCGCTCGCCCCTGGCTCACCACTGCTGGACACAGCCAAGCCGGTTCCTTCGCAGCTGTGCCGTGGTCAGGCTCTGTGGTCTTTTGCTGATGCGCCTTATTGCTATCAAATCTCAGAGAGCTGGCGATTTTTCCTATTTCTTCCACCAAAGAGCAGAAGTCCTAAGCCAGTCAATTAATGTAAGAACTCATTTCACATGGTAAAAGGGCCCTATTTAAGGAAGGAGCTTTTTTCCCCTAAAACTTAGCAAAACAGAACTGTAATTATCAGCTTGAGACAGCCAAGCATCGTGGAAAAATTTTACCTCAGGTGGTGAATGTTCAGCCAAGTTAGGATATAACAAAGCAAGATTTTAGAATAGAAAACCTTGGGCAATCCTGCTTATAGTCTGCAGTGCTCATGAGGGCCTGCATTTTCTATAATACTGTGGTTCAATCTATAAATATGATACCATGATACGATGTTCCTGCAGTAGGCAATGCAGTCCCCTAAGAAGAGAGTTATATTGAGCAAGAAACAAATGTATCATAACATAGACCTTTTTAGGCTGCACACTCTGGAGTGGTCAGCTGTAAAAGCACGTAGCAGCCTTTCAGACCGAAGCCTTCCTTATTGCTAGTCCTGGATACCCAGATCCAGCAAGGGAAACATCTCCCGGTGGTTTGCAAAGGTGAGAGGAACCATTTGAGATACGCTGTCTCATGGTACCACAGGGCTTCAGTTCCCAGTGCATAAACGTGGTTGTCACCGAAATTCTGAACAGCGGGGATTTTACGCATACAATAAATTTACCACAGATAGCGCTCTGTAAATATAAATATGCATTTGAAACTCAGAGAGATGGGCCAAGAACCTTGTATCTTTTAGTATGTAACTTTGTATCTTTTAGTATGTAACCTTGTATCTTTTAGTATGCAACACTTCACAATATACTCCTCACTATTTTATATTCTTGCTTTACAATAAATGTGCTTCCATGATCTTTAGGGTCCCTTCCAACTCTTACCATGCTATGATTCTATGATTCTATGATTCTATGATATTTCACCAAGTATTTTCAACCTAACCTGCTGATAATGTTGTAAGAACATTCAGGTTACTGCATGTGTGTATTAAAAGGATGAGAAATTGGACTTGATAAAGAGTTGAAATGGGTTAGACTGACCAAAACCTGGTAGGAATTAAAAATGAAAATCTAAAAGCAATTTGATTCAGGTGAAGAAAATGAAACATCTTCCAAAGCAAAAACAATTGCAATAAAATAATTACAATAAAAAATATTAATGAAAGCCAAAGGATGACAGAACGGGAGAGGAGTGCTCCGTGAGCCAGAGCCGCAGCAGCCAGGGCCGTTTGTTAAGGTGGAGGGCTCAGGTTTAATATTCAATAGTCTCCTGTGCCCGGGAGCGACGTGAAGCCGCACCGCAGCCCTGTTCAGAGGACACCCCGGACACGGCAGCACAGGCTTAACTGACGCTGAGCCTCCTTGTCCTGAGCAACTGCTCTAACCCCTGTGCTACTGAATAAGCGGGGATTCCTCGTCCTTGATTTTATGGGACGCCGCCTGTTTTTCAACAGGTGCCTGCGTCTTTTGACTATGCTGAAACAGCTAGCAATGGAAATTACGGGACTGGGTTGTCTACCATGTTCTGATGTATTTCTTTCAGCTGAAAGTCTCTGGCAAAATTGACTTGAATTTGCAAATATGTTTGAGCTGCCCTGAAATATCATTTATGGAAGCACCTGGTATTTTCCAAAATATGATAAGATGATGACGACAAGAGTAATGATAACAGCTGTTATTGTTCAGGTAACTCTACTAGCATTTTCTTATTCCTTCTTATTCATCACCTTTTTACTGCTTTCTATTTCTTTATCTACCTGCAGTATATTATATTATGTGTATTTTCCTGTTTATTTTGCTTCGTCCTTTTCACTGCCATACGTGACGGTGCCCTCGTGGCTTTATACGTCCTCAGGTGCACAGCCCCAATGACTTCTTTTAACATTATCTGGGCCAAATCCTTCACAGCGTTACTCTGGTTTCCCTCAGGTGTGACGCCAATCAAGTTACATCAACACAGAGTTGTGCAACTGTGGAAAAGCAGAGCCCTTATCTGTATTATGCCATGATACATTTTTTTTTTCATAATGTCTTTCTCAGCATGTATCTTTATTTACACTTTCCTTTTTTATTTCTCTGCACCTCGTTTTGCAAACCTGGCTTCTTTACATTCGGTAGCCATCACCGTGATCTATCTGATCTAGACAGCTGTGCTGAGACAGGGGATTTTGAAATATTACTGTAAAAAACTGGAAGCTTTTTGCCACACTTGTATTCATTTTAGTGGTTATCACTGTAACAGTTAACAAAAGACACAAAGACATCCATACCCAAAACACAGCATATGAAGATTTAATTTTTTTTTTTTTAAATGGCACATATATTTAAATAGCTCCTACTTTTCCCATTTGGCAAGGCCATTGTTGTGGCTAATGTATGTACTTCTGAAAACAATGATACATTTCCAATAGTATCTTCCATGATTTTTTTTTCAATGAGCAATAAAGGAGGTTGAGGTGGGATGTGTTTTATCCCACCACATTATATCATTCCTCTTTTTCCTCTTTGTTGGATGGCAATCAGGAACCCTCATGCCAAGCTTGGGAAGCAACAGCATCTGGCTCCTTGGCAGATTCTGCAGGCGGTCTTGTTGCCAGCCTTTAAGCTGTGTCTGGGTCTGCTGCATGGTTTGGCTGCAGATGGGCTCTCTGGGTTGCCTTGTGCTTATGGGTGCCAGTTTTGGCTTACCTTTGATTCTGAGGACTTTACTCATTTTTATTCATTTGTGAATAAGGACCCATCCAAATGCTTCATGAAACCAATATCAGAGTGTACCGATACTTAAAATGAAAAGGGAAGGAGGCTGTTTCCCTTCCCCCTCCCCTCCCCAGGATGAAACGTTATAATAGCATCTGCAAATGGATCTGAATCTATCAGTATTTCCATTATAAATCAGAGGCTTAGAGCTTAGCCATGAATATTCCTCCCAGAATGAAATGCAATGCCACCACTGGTATCCAAACAGAGCCAAAGGTTTTTCCAGACCACCTAGGCATTCCCACACTTGCTGTCTTTCCCTTCCTTCAAGGGGGTCATTTTGAAGACGTGATAGTCTAACATCGAGCGTATGTCCAAAACACTTGTGTGACAAAAAAAATGCTTCTTGCTGATGGTTCTGGACGCTGAGGTTCAACACGGTTTCAGAGTCACGTGCAAGAACAGTGCCTAGGCCTGGAAGAAAAGCTTTGGAGCCTGGGTGGACGTGGAGGGAGCTGTGGCTGTGAACACAGCTGTCCCGGCCCCTCCAACCCGTGGGTGCCGAAGGCTGGGAGGGTGCAGCAGGGAAGCGCTATGCCCGGCTCCTGCTTTGGCTCCTGCCGTGCTAGGGGTGCTGCTGGTGAGACCCAGTTCGGCCTGGATTTGGGCACGGAAACACCCGCCCCGGCAGGAGCTGCCTCTCCCGGAGAAGGTCGGGGCGCGGGGAGGCTGTGCTCCCTAACTGGAAGTGTCAGGCTGCTGTCAGGGGGAGCCCAGCGCTCTGCCCAGCCAGCGAGAGCGGGGACCACTCGGCACAGATGGCCGGGGGTAGGGAGCTGCCCCATTACCAAATGAAGCCTTCAAAACATGATGCGACTCTCAACATTTTGGAAGGAACCTTTCTGACCCCGGTGCCTGCACCTCCGCGTGCCCAGCTGGTCCAGGAGCGTCTGCTTTTGGTCGTCTTGGGATGGCTGCCTTTGGGGCAGCTTGGTGTCTTGGGAAGCAACATTCCCGCTGGGCCAGGGGAGGTGCGAGGACCTGGGATCCCAGAGGAGTCGGGTGGGATGGGGCTGGAGGGAGCGGGGGAGCTGGCTGGCACCCTGTCGGAGTGCACATATGGTAACATAGGTGACGGTGCCTGGGGACCAGGACACTTCCCCGCCTACGACTGGGCCCTCTGGGTGATGCTGGGTACTGGGCAGCGCCGGGTCACAGCTGTCCATGCTGATTCCCAGCATGACCCTGTTTCCCTGCTGAGTGCTGCTGGGGGAGCAGAGCAGGCTCCGAGCAGCCAGCCAGGCACCGAGGACGATGCACGGCAAAACCTCTCCTAGTTACAGCAGGATCCACGGGCAGAAGTTCCAGCACCAATAATGACAAAAGAAAATTGAAGTAAAAAAACCAACAAGACTTTTTCAAAAGGGTATATCTATTTTTCTCTTTGCTATACGCAATGTAAAATACCACTGCATGAAATTTTATCCTTATGTATATGCTGAAGGAGTCACGTCAGTGACACATACTGTTACACGAAATCCAACTAAACATAATGCAACATTCAAAGCAGCAGTGTTCTGGTGTCCCTTGCTTCTTTTTTTAAGCTTGTCTCTTCTGTATTTAGGAAAAAGGTTTCTTTTCTCTTCTTTCCATATTTCCCTGCAGTCTATAGACAGCTCCGCACATGATTTATAACAATCTTTCTTGTGCCATCTCTTCCACGATTCATCTTTTTGCAATCCTTTGTAACAATCTCTCTTACAATCCTATGTTCTTGCAGTCTTTTTCTTAAATGAATCAAGGCAGGATGTCAAATCTGTTGGTGTCATGGCTGGCACCTCCCCCCCCCCATTAGCAACGTGGGGAGAAAAGTCAAATCACAACAAAATTGTTACAGGTTCTCTTTTGCAGGTTCTTTGGGGAAGGGAAGCGATTCACCTTTAAAACATGTGATGCTCCCAGTTTGGTGAAAGACTTGAGCACCCGTGCAGTTCCAAGTATGGGAGGAAACTGCATGCATTTGATGAAATTACTTGCCTTTTAGATGAAAGCACTTATTAAGTTTCAAATGTCAGGTCTTATGCATTTTTGCGTGTAGGTCAGAACCTTGTCTGAAGTTCATTTCTTTTTTAGGCTGGTAAGAGCACACATTACAGATTAAAATAATAACCAAATAACTGGTTAGGCTCCTTAATGTGAACCTCTCCCCTCTCCTGCACGAGTAGTAAGAGAATTCATCAGGAAATCACACACTAGCGTTAAAAATACAAGTTAATATTATATCCAAGAAAGACTCCAACATGCCCAAAGACTGAGGGTCCAAATAACAGAGCAGGCTAAGTGCTGAAGAACAGGACTGGTGAGTATTTGTTTAAATTCCATTTGAAATGTGTCTTCTGGATATTTCCTTAGGTAAGTGAGGGTTGACTATTGTTCGAGTGCCTGGGTGCTCTTTGTAATGTCCTTATTCACATAAACCCCACGAATGTTTAAGTGTTTGCGGTGGCATTTCCTTGTTTACTGTTCTCTTCAAGAGGTTTCACCTACCCAGAAGGAGACAGAAGGGGTACTGTGTGGTTTAGGTGGCCAACTCAATACCATGAGGGGTGAATGGCAAATAGGAAACTGTCAACTCAAACAGCTCATAAATAAGGCACAAGATGAAAATCATGAGTCTAAACCATTGACAGCCAAAAGCAAAAATATACCAAAAACTTAACAACTATGCTCAGTGCAGTTCCAGCTGGTCCATCAATCATTCACCAACAGAAGTGCTACAGTCATGGCAAATAATATTTAAACAAATGGTATTACTATTGCTAGCTTTGTTGTGCACCGAGGAGGGTTAGGCAGGGATCTCCTGCCCTGAGTTCAGAGCGAGTCAGAGATGTTCCACAGAGATGCATACTGGCCCACTCTGCGTGTCCGGAGCCACCTCTTCCACCTCGGGTCGTTGCTACATAAGCATAAAAGTACAGGATTCAGTTACTGCTGCTGGCGGTTTGCTGTGGATCTAGGCACAACGGTTGAGAAAGGCATCTTTATTGCTGTCTCACTGTCCAGTGTCTGGTGGGCCAAGGAGCACAGCACAAAAGCTGTCATCCCACTTGGCTCTCATCACGCTCGTTTTTGGCACCTTGGCTGAGGCCAAGGACTGAATGAGCAGAGGGGAGGAATCCTGCTCTGAAAGCTCGCGGATCAGGACTGAGGCGTGCTGGAAGAGCTATGCGAGATGCCTGCACACCTCCTGCTTGCGGGGTCCTGTTCTCTGGGTAAAGAAGGGAATTGTGATCCCGTGGGGCTAAGGGCTCTTGCAACAATTTTGGCATTCTCACTAATGGGTTGAGAAGGTGATCAGGTTTAAAAGCTGTACTCCAGGAAGGGGCACTTCTGGAGCAGATTGGTTTTTGGGCTAAAAGCAGCCCCTTGACTTCTTGTCTGCAGATAATTTTTTTTAAAGAAACTTTGGAGAAAGCCCATGTCAGATATTTCATTCTTTATGTTGATTTGCAAGCAGTACTTTGCCCTACTTTGAGCAGTCATCTGTAGAGCATTTAAATAAACACCTTCTCATGTTTTTAGTTGGGCCTATCTTTTCATTTCCCTTCTGTGGCATTTTACCTCCCAACTTAAGGCTTTTGCCATTTGCCAAGACACATCCTCAACTCCTCACTGGGCAACAACACATGCACACATGAGCAGCAGCTGCTCCTTTATGTGCCTGGAACAAGCAAAACTTGGAAAGTTGAAAGAGCCGTGTAGTGCAACTCGATGTATGCAGAACCGGGGTATCTGCCGCGCAGCAAGCCAGCTACGTGCACGCTGGCCCCGCAAAATGGCAGAAGCCCTGCCTGCCTCCTGTGCCTGCCCACTTCACTCTGCTTTCCAGCTCGGGCAAGGCAGCCCAGCACGAGTCGAGTCTCCGCTGTGCCCCCCCGGCCGTCCTGCCCGAGGAACGGAGGGAGAGGACAAATCCTCTGCTCTGGCCCAAGTTTCTGAAGTGGTGGAGCCATCAGCCAAGAGCACAAAGTAAAACAACTGAAGTAAATCTTCAGGTTTCAATAGGTTTTTTTTTTCCTTTTCTACTGTGTAAGCTGTCTCTCTTTTTTTTGTTTTCCACACATTTGGCAAAAATTTTGCTTTTACAGCTCAAGGTTTGCCCAGTCATTGAGCTGCATATAGGCTTTGCTTAGCTTTTGATTTACTCGTTAAACAAGAATTAGGAAATAAAAGAAATATCATTAGGGTTTGGACTTCTGGTTTTGGAGTCAACAGGAGCTTTGTTGTCCACTCCCGGCAGAGGAAGGCAGACTGCCTCCTGTTAACATTGTAACCCAGTAAGCTTGCCCTTGAACCCCAAACCAGGTATGTGCTGCCCATCTGACCTCTTCCACAGCCTGGCTTTCAGTCCCTGGCAAGAAAAACCCTTGTGTTATGTTCAGCAGCAGCAGGATAGGGTCCAGGATGTTTAAATCTCCAATACTTTCTGTCATTTCCTGACAATACACAATTCATTGGGCCAAGATCTGAGTATGCATCTTTAAAGATCATTCCTCGCACCATTTCACAAAAGGCTTGGATCCCAAGAATAGCAGAAACCCCTGCAATATAACAAGGACATATAAATATGAATGTCAAACTGCCCCATCAATGAAATGCTTTAAAATGCAGGGAGTGCCACGGTGCAGTGGGCCACAGAAACACAATGAAATGATAATGAGGACAAGCGGAGATCAAGACCACCCACCAGTAGTTTTATGACTGTGACTTGGAACGACAGTTCTCAGCGGGGCCATTGCGACTGGATGCCATTGTCATTTTTAGCACATGCTGAAGTAGCGATTGTGCACGGGCATTTCAACTGTTGCCTCTGACAAACAGCAGCCAGACTATTTATGAACGACCCCCAACCCCATTCTTGTGCGTTTGGCTGTGTCTGTAGGTAGGAGAGAATGGAAGACTGCTACTTTGTTCTGACAGGTTTTCCCATAGTCACTGTCTGCTACTCCTTGCATACGTTTAATATTCTGAGGAAGAGAAATTATTTTCTCTGGTCTCTTCCTAGCCAGCTTTCCAGCATTAATCTTCTCTTGCGCAAGCTTCTGCCCCACTTCAGCTGTAGTCTTCTTCATGTTCCATTGTGTTTACCCTCTGTTGCTAGAAAAAACCTCAGCATTCAGAATTAGGCTGTCAGAGTAAACTTTTCTAAGGCTTGGTTGTGCCCTGAAGACAAAACTCGGGATTTGGAGGAATGAAGAAGAGAAGGGAAAGACGAGGCGCGAGTACATTCCTGATATGGTGGTTCACCCTGCCAGGGAGGTGTGTGTGCTGGAGCAGAGCATCTCCCAGGTGTCCTGGCTTAGGTTTCTGCCTCTCCATCCCCAAACGCTGCCTCTCATTTTCTCGGCAACTCTCACCAACACCTCATGTCTAGCACAGGGCATGGGGGGTGCAGACTGGTTGTAGGAGAATTTTCTCCCACCCAGCTTCCATGTCAGAAACAGTTCGGCTCAAGATTTAGGTAAGCAACAATTCTTCAGAACAATAATCCAAATGCAGATCTTTTCTGTTTTGTAACTCTGCTA
Organism: Opisthocomus hoazin; assembly: GCF_030867145.1. Taxonomy (NCBI): domain Eukaryota; kingdom Metazoa; phylum Chordata; class Aves; order Opisthocomiformes; family Opisthocomidae; genus Opisthocomus; species Opisthocomus hoazin. The sequence goes on along the minus strand of NC_134415.1, from coordinate 12,232,508 downwards.
GACAATTACCAAGTCACATTCAAAAAACACAACCTTTTAGGTTTGCTTACTGTTTCGTAAATATCTACAGATTTCACAGCGCACTGCCTGCTTGCCTTTAAATCTTACAGTATTAGGAAACTCATCCGAAAAGAAGTTGATAACTAATACATTCTTAATCCTTCACTCATCAGATCCTGTCATAAAATGCATAGCTGAGAGAGGCTGTTCACATTAACGTGTCACCGTACCAGGTCATCTCTCCCAAAGCTTTCATCATGGGATGTCACTGAAAGGTGCCACCTTCACAGCCAAGAAATGCCTGATTTATCCATTAGGCATTCCTTCAGTGGTCGTGTCAAATGAGCATGATTGCTTTGGGTTTTTTTTTTAACTTTCTATGTTTTACCAAGAAAAGAGCTATAGCATAGCTCAGAAAATAAGCACTCATGTTGTTCTGCACTGGCCATTCTTGATGGCCTGTGCAGAATAATATATTTAATTTGCATGCACATGATGGTAGAGGATGCTGGCTCAGAGCGAGCTGTTGGCAACAGGTGCTTCTGGATGGTCAGATTTAAGGGACTGCAGGAGCACCGAGAGGTCTGCAGCATGGACCAGAGCATTGCGTCTCTGGGTGCTTTTCTAGCTATTGTATAACCCTTTTATAGAAGTTATGTATTCATCCCTGAAAAAAGGAATGGGAAAAAAAGGAGCTAGAGAGGGAGAAGGAGGGGAGAGGGATGCATGGCAAACAGAAACAAACAGCTGAAAGCACAGGGAGATGGGCATAGCACACCCAGCTTATTAACTACTACGGAGGTCACTGCATTCAGGGCTGGTTATATCTTACCAAAGTTTTGGGAGGAGACCCAAGACATTCCCCTGAGACATACCTTAGGTAACCTGTGCAGTCAGTGGAGAGATGGACCAGAGGGCACCAATTTAATAAGACAGTTCAATAAATCTCAGGTAAGAGTGTCTTCTGGAGCTATCTATCACTTTCTGTCCAGCCTCAAAGTGTGGGGTCCTACACTGCCACTGCAGCACAGATACGGAGCAGGCAGCCAATTTCCCCGGCTCGGGAACCTTCTTATCAACATCTTCATGTGACTGGCAATCATAAATTACGTAGCGTGGAGCTGAGCAGAGCAGGAGCTCCTGGAGCAGCTCCTGGGCAGGTGGTGACTGTGGCTCTGCAGGAGAGATGTGCTCTGCCTCTGGGGCTGCCCTGTACAGCTCCTGTGCTGGGCCGATAGCTTGGGACTGGCAGCCGAACTTTTGAACCAGGGGACTGTCTGTGTAATCCAGACTGCTGGAGGTAAGAGAGCCAGAAGTTGTGCAGACCATCTGCAGACCCAACTGAATTCCATCCTGCTATGGAGCAGAGGGGCCCCTGGACAGCAGATGTCATCTCCTGCCTGAGCATCTCCTCATCGCGGCTTCCCAGGGCACAAGGTAGGGAGGGGGTGTCCAGTGATTCTCTGCCATGAATGCGATTCTGGTTTGTCGATTCTGGGTGTCAAACAGCCTTTCTGTGCAACACAATTTTCCAGCTATAAGGCCACTGGGTCTACAGTGGCTGTACATGTGACTGAGAATAGCGTGGGAAATGAATTTCCCCTCGCTCTTGGTCCTTGAACTCACCACTCCTTGCACCATCCCCGGACTTCTCTGAAATTTTAATCAGTGAGTACTTTGGTTTGCAGTGGAAATGTGGTGTGGGTATATGGCAGTGGCCTTTCATACCTCATGGGATATTTGCTGTTATGTAGAAACAAGAAGAGTCATTGCACAGAAAGTTCAGCAGAATACGCTTGGCAAGAGCATTGACATTCTTTGCCAGGCATGAATCCTCAGGCTGATGTTTCCAGATCTCAGAGCCTCCGCTTCCTTTTCTGCCTGGTTAGTTAAAAGCTTGTCTATGGTGCTAGCCGAAGTGGGATCTCAGAAACTCACAAACACGCATCAAGGATACCCAGCAAGCCCTCACGGTGTGGACTGTCTGGTGTTCCCATTCGACAGCTTTCCCAGTTGGGGCACATGCTGGTGAAGTGGCGTGTCTAATGGCGTGCAGGAAAATGTCTGTTACAGCTGGAAAAGGAGCTCTGTGACTTCGGTTTGAAGTTCTCTGCCTTAACCCTCACCCTTCCTTCGCCTTCATCCTTCCCATTCTTCTTAATGCCTCAACATACAGATTCAGTAGGCCTTATCATCAGAAAAAGAGGACGCTTGTGGCTGGAAAACACTGTGTGTTTAAATTCAGCATCGCTGTGAGAACAGGCGACGAGAAATGGGATTACAAACAGTCAAGCAAGTTCACACATGTTAGTTATGTCCAAAGAGAGTTGCTCTGCTTTGTTGCAGTGTGCTCCACTCATCTGTGCAGCTGTGCATCTGGCCTTGTGTTTCTCTACCTATTCTCATAGGTGACTGTTGTAATGAGGAATGACAGAACCGAGGAGCCGACGAGCAGAAACCTCCCGGATGGGGTGAAGCGTGGGACTTGCATGAATAAGGCACTTGAAGCTAGGGAATCTGGAAAGATGTTCAAATATATATGAATACATAAATACTGTGAGCAACACCATCATATGTCAGCCCGGCTTTCCAGCAGACCTCTGTACGCATTCAGCCTCGCGTCGGACCCTCTGGCAAATCTCTCCCATTTATTCTGCATGTGTCCAGATCCCATGGTGGAGACTACACAGTAGCTCTGTCCGAGCACCTCATTGCCAGTGTATAGCTGGTCCCTCCTCTGGGCTCTGCTGAGCTCCTCCAGGTTCGGTGCCGCTCGTTCTCTGCGCCGAGCACAGACCAAGCCACCTTGCGCAGTATTTTTCAAACTCAGCAGCTGAACTCTAAATGGTGGGTTTGATACTTTGCAGGGGAGATTGGAGCCTGGCTGCCAAGGAATGTTTATTTTTGTGTTCTTGCCTAATCATTGTCACAGATGATTCAGCAAGAGCAGAACCACCACTCTGCCTGAAAAAAATTCTGTCGGGGCTTGCTCTCGTTCAATTTGGAGTGGAAATGAACAAAAAACAGATAAAAAATCGTCCCTGTGCTCCCAGAGGGTAATTTTCTGCATTTTGAGGGACAAATATTGAGCTAAAATTGGAGAAACTGAACAGGTAGAAACATTATTAACATAATTAATGACTTATGTAAACTAGGAATAATGCTGTCCCGGGGATGTTTTGCTGTCTGCAAAAACTCAGAGACCTAGCGGATACCTGCAATTCCACATCTTGATCTCATTTCGTCAATTTTCTTCTGCCATGAGGAGGTCAACAGTCATGTACCTTCTGTGTTGGACACTGTCAAGCCTTGTTTACTGTCATTAGAAGGTCCCGGGAGAAAGCTGGTGAGCTTTTGGCAGTTTGTGGCAGAGGACCGAGCTACAGCTGCAGAGCAGTTGTCATAACACCTATTCATCATTATCCCTCCCATCATGAATCACCTCCTGATAACCAGCCCCTCTTTGTTTACATCCATCACATCTAGAAAACCTGCGCTTGCTTCCAGGAATCGCGTCTCTACCTGGGAAAACTCTGGCGGGTTTTGTGCCAGTATTTCTTCCCCAAACCCAGAAAATTCTTGAAGTCTCCCTGCTGAGAGAACAGGGACAGCTTTTCAAATGTTTTGTTCACTTCCACTTAAAATTCAACCAGAGTATCTAAATTAGGAATGCTGCTACATTCCAACTCAGAAAACTGCAGTGCTCTGTTACAAAGAGGGGCTTCGTCTCCTCCTCATCATCCAGAACCCTGTCCTTCTGGATCGCCTGGTCCGTTCGCCTGGGTGGAAAGCTCGGTAGGAGCCCGCGTTGCACCCTTCCTTCTGTGTCTGGTACAGCGTGGAGCACCGTGTCAGCGATGCGCTAATACACAAGAATAATCAGCTCATCAAATCAGCTTCATTAGTTGGAGCTGGAGAGCAGAGCTCCGCTGCCCAGCCCCGCAGACGCGCAGCCTGCATCACCGCTCCATCTGCCGCAGCCGGGTGGGAGGGGTCTGCCCATGCGGCTGTTCACGCAGACAGCCAAAAGCCCAGGACACTGGGGGTACTTCGAGCATGTGCTGTGTCCCAGCCCGACACATGTCACCAGGGGACCGCTGCTCCTCCCCTGTCTCTCACACGTAAGACCGAATCCAGCTCCCGGAGCGGCAGCGATGAAGCCGCTAGAGCAAGGTTTTAAGCCACGTTATTTCCCTGTTTTTTTAGGGGAGGGGAGAGGAGTCTGCTCCAAAAGGTCCGTCTCGCATCCTTATCGCAACATGGAGTCCCGGAGGCCACCCCGCGCTGCTGGCCAGGACCCTCACTGGGAGAGGGGAGAGGCGGCAGGGCAGAGGCTGCCGGGAGGTGGCTCATCCCCGCAGCAGGCTCAGGGCTCTGCGGTCCCCGTGTTCCGATGGCAGAGGAGCGGGACGCCAGCAGGTCACGAGTTTCACAGATTTGTTCAGTGCCTGGAATTTCTGAGCGAGAGTATTTATGGATAGCTCTGGAGTTATTTTTATGGGAATGGCTCTGTAACTAAGCACTTTAGAAGAAAAATCAGGCCACCATGTAGATGAAAAGGCAGGTGGAGAGGGCTTCGCTTGAGCACATCCAGCTTGGAAATGGATGGGTGCAAGCACCTAGCGAGTGCTTGCTATGGAAACCCCTAGGGCCAGTTATCTTCACAAACACTCTTCTTCAAACAATGTTGAGTAATAAATACATGTATAAATCTCTCAGTCTTTGGTATTGCCAAGGGTCTGTGCAGAAGTATCTGTTGCTTACACTCAAGTTCTCTCTCTCTCTCTCTTTCTCCCTGTGTATTTTTAGCATGGATGGAGATATAGTCTCAGAAAATGTAATGACATGTGACATGCAGGATTCATATGTATCTAGGCAGTATGGGAATGTACCATGTAGGAGGAGATGTAACATACTGCTTGGCTTCTAATACCCATTACTTAAGCAGAGTAAGGCGCATTATGGAAGCAGATAAGGGGGCTCCCCATTGCGCCTAAGCGGTAGAAGACATATGTTGATCCCGTACCTGTATTTTCCCTTTGCTTTATGTTGGTACGTTAAAGCTGATTCATGCAATACTGACTGAAGATTTACACTGGCTTGTCAAATATGCTCTAGGGGTTTGTCTTTAGAAGATGATCAGTTTTCACAAGAAAACAACAATCAACTTGATTGCACCTCTCCCACGCCGTGAACAAATGTCTGCTAATGAGTCCAGTTGGATACCAACGCAATGCTATGGTTTATCATCTAACGTTCAGGGGAATTTCCCTGCTGATTCTAAGAGAGTCAAAGGCAATGTCCTGTCCTGGAGTTACCTTTGTAACTCTAATGAGATGAGACAGTGAAGTTTTGCCTTGTAAGTGGTTCTAACGAAATGTTTTTCCAAAAAATAGCATGTTTAAGGAAGCATTTAATGTCCACAGTATCTCTGCCACCAGGAGGAAGTGGCTCAAACAGAAGGGATCAGCCTCTTCCCTCCCTTGTTTTCACATTGCAACCTAGTTTTAACAGGAGCTGTAACCTGCTAATGGGTACAGAAAAGGGCTGGCAAAGGATCTTAATACCATAGTTCAAGCGAAAATGACTATTTTCCCAACCAAGGTTTGAATTGCATTGTAAAGATAGACACTGGAACGGTTGACAGCTTTAACAAGAAAACTGTGACTGCAGTCCTAGTGCAAAACATACAGCTTGTGAGATCAAGTGGAATGCTCTGTACAGATGCCAAAAAGAGCTGAATTTTTAAAGCCTGTTTTTTTATTAGTAGTTAATGGTATATATTTAGCACTGAAAAGATCATTTGACAGCACATCAGTCTTGCCAGATATATGAGTAAAAGGAAACTCAGAAACCACACATTTGAGTGGGGTCTTTTTCGTCTGAAATTTTAGGAGGAACCAACCTACCGGATGCGAACTCTGCTGAACTAGATGGAAAGACTGTCATTGATTTCCACGGACTTTAGATCAACCATAAGGAGAGGAAGCAAAATGCATGCTAGGATGTTTCCTTGGTTATTTGCCTGTCCTTTTAAATGCTATATGTGACATTTTAAAGTTCAGGTGTTAAAAAAGGAATGATAGCTTCATGAAGGGTTTGTCAGTGAACTGCAGAGTTTAGAAGGCTGTTAAAAATATGAATATAAATGTCTCTGTGCATACACACTACAGGGACAGAATTTAATTTAGCTGGAGCTGGTGGTACCTGACACTTTCTGCTATGAGAGCCTGTTTTCAGTTTTCTATAACTTTGCCAAGTTTTAACCATTCGGTGTCTGCCTCACGCTGAATATTTTGCATCTCTTGATTCCACCAGCAAGGTGATGAAAAGCTACCCAGTATCGCAGAAAGGAGAAGGCAACCAGGGGATCTGGCCACACAGGAGGGGGAGTAAGTGACAGCGAGAGAAGCATGCGGGTGGACAAAGGAGGGGACAAAGTGAAATGGAAGGTAAATCAGATGGGGGCAGCCAGACATGAGAATGATGGGGTGGGGTGAAGGACTAGGCCAGCAGGAGAGGCAGCCTGGGAGAGAAACAAAGGAAAGGGTAAGGAATAAAAGACCCCCAAAGCAATCTGAGCAGTAAATCCTTGAATCATGTATTCATCTTCTTCAGTTTTTTTTTTTTTTTCTTTTTTCCCCAGGCTAAAGAAAATGATTTATGCAGCACCAAGCATAAGGGGGCCCCATTCTCCGCTGGCTGGTAAGCATTGCTGTGAGGAACACAATGGCAGCAACAGCAAAGGCAGGAGAAGATGCCTGTTGTCATTTCAAAAGCCCTGGGAATGACTCATTGGTCAGATTGCTCCCAAGAAGAACAGTTGTTTATCGCAACCATTTGCTTTCTTTTCCCATTGAGACTGCAGTTTTTATACTCATTTTCCAAGTACTAGGAAGAGGCTACAGGTCCTCAGAAGAAGGCAGAAGAGCTGAGAGGGGAAAGGAAGGGCAAGGTGGGGCGGGGAGATGAGCGAAGACGCACAGCCAGGAGTGAGACAAAGCACAGATGAGAAAAGAGCAAGTGAGGAGATGCAGAGAGGGGAGGAACCACCAGATGGGGAACAAAAAGCCAGATAACAGAATCTCTCAGCATTTGTAAATCCACCCCAACGCATGTGTGTGTCCCCTGTGCAAACATCTCTTCCCAGAGGCGTTTCGTCTCCTGGGTACAGGGATGGCTGTGGCGTCAGCGGGAAGGACAGCTGGAGAGGTAGACAGTTTGATGTTGGCACGTCAAAGGATTGTACCCCTATACGCCATGCTGGCAGAAATGCTCGAGGAAAGTCCCGATTCCTGCGTGCTCTCACACTCTAGGTTTAAAGCCTGATTTCCAGGAAAGCAGCACATGCTTCCTTGTGTGTTGACCACGGGACAGAAGGCAGCCCCACCTGGGGCAGGGTGAAAGTTTCACATGTTTATGTCCGCCGGCAAGTTGCGTATCACATCTGTTTGGTGGAGCCGTTTGAGTGAGGTCCTGCTAACACGTGCCCTCCTTCTCTAGCAGCCTGTGTCTGCGTGTGTCCCTCATCGGCAGAGGAAAGGTAAGATAATGCTTGTGGTAGCTGCCCTGTTGCACTGCTGCTGGGAAACAGCGTGTAGGCAAGGATGTGTCCCTCATGCTCTAATGGCATGTACACATCATGGGCATTTGTGTAAGGGAGGTTATTCTGGAAGTGCAAGGAATCACACAATTCCGGCACAAATGTTTCCAGGAGGTGTTGTTTTTCCTGCATCTGTTCCGAAGGGGAAAAGGAAAGGGGAAAGGTAGAGGGAGGCTTCCAGCCAGTCCCGTTATCTTTTGCCAATGAACTCTCTAAGAAGCGCAGCCTTCTCCTTGCAGCATGAATTTTGCACACAGGGCGCACCAAGTCCATGGGCATGCCCCTGTTCATAGCTGCCTGGCAAGGAATTAGGGCAAAAAAAGAGGAACACTTAAAAATGCTATCCTGGACCTGTCAGTAAACAGGTTATTTGGAATCTTGGCTAATCATTTTCTCTGATGGATCTGTCACCCAGCCTTAATGGCATTGTGTCTGTGCATGGCTGCCATAGGAAAAAATTTGCTTTTATTCTGTTTTTCCCTGTTGAGAAATTATCCACGCGCATTCCCTAAACATTGGATGGCTCTTAGAGTGTGAGGCTTTTCCAAATGGCTGCAGAAGCCTTTCTATGGCTAGTTTATCCATGGGAATATGAACTTCCCTGGAATGGCAGCATTCCCCCGACGGATGCAAGTGTCTGTGGCAGGCTGCTCTGTGTGACAGGAGCCCAAGTGACGACCGAGAGCAGAGGCGAAGATGCAGATGCATGGGCGGAGCGGAGGCAGGAGGCCAGGCAGGGTGACTGCTGTGGTTTAAACACTCCCCAGCTGTGAAGAGGTCATGGCTTCTCCTGCTTGTCTCACTCTTCCTTTTGCAGACAGTCCGGTGACTGCAACCACCACCACCACCCTGGTAAGTAAATAAGGTCCGCAACACCAGCAGAGGGAATCAGTAGTTTTTATTCACTAAAATATGCGGTGTGTTTTTTGTTTTTTTTTCAAAAAAGCTGTAGTCACACAGCTGTAGTCTGGACTCCCACGTTTCAGCTGTTCCCTCTGTCCACAGGCAGAAGTAACGCGTCACTTTCTGAATTGTTTCTTTTTAAAAATAACATAAATCGGTTAATCAACAGCAGCAGTAACGCCAAGCAGGAACGGCCCATTTAGCTCCGGCCGGGAGAGACGGCGTCGGCTGTCGCAGGGAGCAGCTGGGCAGCTCGGCGTTGTCCCCGCACAGCCCCGGGGGGAGGCTGGCCCACCCCACCGGCACCCAGGTCCACCTGGGCACCGAACAGACCTGCTTCTGCTAACGACTAAGAGGGGTTCAAACCACCCAGGCTGCCGCAGGCCCCTGGAGCAGCGGTCTGGCCGCAGACAGGGCAGGAAAACGCTGCTTTCCCCAGCAAGACGCACAGGATTTCCTGCAGCGGGTCAAGAAAACATACCTTCCCATTGTCCCGCCACGGCACGGGGAGTCCCTGTGCTCCGCCGGGACAACGTCGGTTCCTACCCTGGCAACCAAGAAAACAGCGAAGGTTGTTTGGCATTTGACGGGGGGCTGCTGCCTCCCCCCCTCACCAGGAAGGTCCGGCACTGGGAGAGACGGCGTTCCTCATGGCCACTGATGAACATCCCTCATCGGCCGTTGGTTGGCCGCTGAGGTGGAAAATCTGTGGCAGCCCAAGGGAAAAAAGCTGTGTTGAAGACAAACAAATGTTTGGGGTGGGCAGGTGGGGACGAGCGGACACCAGCCAACTCCTCACAGCCTGGCACTGACTCCTGCCCTTGGTCTCCTCGCAGGCGGCCATGGGGGGCCCGCGCTGGGCTGGCATTTTGGGCCAGCACTGGGCCCAGCTGTGGCGAGTGGGTGTCCAGCGCTGCAGTGTGCCCGGGGCCAAGCTTGGCAGCCACCCCTCCATCATCCCTGGGTCAACTGTAGAGTGGGCTTCATGTTGTCCCCATCCTGATGCTCCGTGTATTTGCTGTTAATGTCACATTTTCCCCCTCTAGAATCACTTTAACATTAAAAGAACAGTCATAGTGAGGACACTGCAGTCTTCTGTTCTTACAAAGCCCAAGGAATGAGTCTTTTCATGGGTGATGAACACACAGAAATGCTACACACCATGCAGGACCACAGCACCATGGCACAGACCTCACCAGCGCAGGTCTCCGAGGCACTCCAAGTCAGCTCAGGCTGGATCCCGACCCACTTTGGAGCCCCATGACGGAGGTCAGGAAAGTCTCAGCTTTGACTGGCGCACCTCCAGGGCTAAAGGCACTGTTTGCTTCCTGCAATGCGTTCGTGTTTGCTTTTTTGTCATAACACCAAACCAGCAAGTGCAGGATGAGGCAGAGCGCCTGGAAGGCAACGGCAAAGATTATAAGAAACTGAGCATTTTACTACAGCTTAAAGCAAAGAAACTCTCACTCTGACCCTTTAAAATAAGGTAATCTCAAACTACACGTGGGAAAAAGTGTAAATCAGCTTATTGTTAACAGTGACACATGGATATGTTTTTGTTTTTATACTGATAGTAAGAAAATATCTGAAAAGTTGAATCGACTCAAAGAATATCAAACTGTAAGAGCTGAAAAAACACACACCCAGTGCAGAGGACTTTACCTCTGGGCTCAAGAAATGACGTCTGAGTTTCTGGCTAAAATACAGATTTTTCTCTCCAGTCTTGAAAAGTCAGTCTGTTCTGCCTTTCCATGCTCCCTAGGACATGAGAACTGTTGTCTGAATAATACTGGTTATTTGCTTGTTTAAGGCTTGTTAATAAACCTCAGCGTAATACAAAGGTGAAAATACTTGAAATACAGCCCTGGAGACAGCAGTGCACATAGGCCACGCTTCCAGGCTTCAGAAGTGCTCCTACCTCTAAAGCGGGTGCGGACCCACACTGCCACGAACAGAGCTGTGTCCAGAGCCGGTGCTGTTGCCTGCCAAGGTCTGTGGAGGGTATCGTGTGTGAGGCTGCCCATTCGAAGAAAGGGAAAAAGGACACGTCTAAAGAGATTTCAAATATATTTTACTGTTCGATCAAAAACCAGTTGAAGAGTGTTTGTCCAGGAAGGGGGAACATGTGTCTTTAAATTTATCATAGATAAATGGGCAGAGGGAATAGCAGCCAAGATTTCCTTGTCGGAGAGGCTGAAGCTAATACTGTCATCTGTGGTTAAGACCCATTTGTCAAGCGGAGTATGCTGAGAATAAAGAAAATCAACTCTCCCTTCCCTTTTTAATTTGGCTTAATTAGCCATAATTCCCCTTACTGAAATAAAAGCATTTTCCAATCGCAGGACACATTTCTGTGCCCTTACTTTTGCTAACACAAATGTGTAGCTCTGCATGAGGGGAAAGCAAAAGCCGAACAAATGTGCTGCAAAAACAAGATGCTCCACTACGCTCACCTCCTTCCTTGGGAGAGGAGGACAGAACAAACAGCACGTGGCAGATGTTAGCCACACAGTTCAGTGCCCTACTGGGAGGCATGCAAATACTGTCGTGATAAGCAGGCTGGGAGAAGCTAGGCAGGAGAAAACCGCGCACTTGTTGTACGCGTGCCTGTCAGATCGGCCCCTCCATAGCTAGGAGGAGGCATGCACTCGTAGCACGGCACGGAGCACATAGCGCAATTATAATTGGGTGCAATATGTTCACAGCATTTAAAAAAAACATTGTCTTAAAAAACCGAGTGCCACGTTCAGATGGCTTAAATTCCCCACGAGCCCCTGTGCCTACTGCTTCATACTGGCTGCTTCTGGTCCTTCAGCGGTGCCCAGCCAAGAGGAAACTTCAGGGCACAGATGGAGTTCAGGCTAGACAGTCCATAACCTTCACTGGATCCCGCTGGCATCCTGTGGTGCGAAACCTGCATCCCAGAATTACTTGGAGCAGCCGTCCTCCTCAACCCGATGAGCGCACTTGCCTGAAATAGTCGCTTGCAAAGGTGTGGTAAGGCCAGCCTCAGGGCTCGCCGAGTTGCTGAGGGGGACTGTGAGCCTCAGAATATCCTTGTAATTTGTCTGTAATGTTAAACTTTAAATAACTGCCTTCCTCGTTCGCTCCTTTCTACCTCGGCTAAGAAAAGCGACATGCAGTGTGTAAAGGGACTGTCACCAGCTGTTAATAAGAAAGCAGCTTTAGCTTCTCTCTGCTTCTCTTGTTCACACGTAGACAGTGTTGGAAATCAGTGAAAACGGGTGTAGCCCCTCTGCTACCGCCACCGCCACCTCCCACAAAGAGAGCAAGTGAGAAAGGGAAGAGGAAAGGTTGAAGAAACGGGCTGACCTACTTAGGTACTGCGAAGGACGAGCATGCGGGCTCCGAGTGCTGGGATGGCTGCGCGCGTTTGTTCTGGGCACCTACTGCTACCCTGGCACCCCTCCAAACAAATGGCTTTACACCCAATTCCAAAACAGCTCCTTCCTCCTCCTCTTCAAAATATGCCCTCCCCACCGTGCGCGCTCTCCCTGTGATCCTTGCCGCCTCGGTTTTAAGACGGCCGCTTCCCCGAGCAGGCAGCCAGCCCCTGTCTTCTCACCCACCTGTTAATACCTGGCCTCCTGTTTGCCACACGGCAGCTCCGGGCTCCCGACCAGCATCCCCCCCTGCTCCTGTGCCGCGGCCACCGCTCCCGGCACGGGCCACCTGTCCCTCCTGCCGCAGCTGAGCAGGGATGGGGCCGAGCTGCGGGAAAGGCGGCTGTCAGCGAGCCAGAGAGGTTTCCAGAAGCGGGAAGGAGAGTGGAGGCAGGTCCCCTCGCTCTCGGCAGCCCCGGCTCAGACCCCTGCCCGCATACCGCACGCCGCCCCCTCCCCTCCGCTGGCTCCCAGCCGCCCCGGCAGCATCGCTCCAGCCCTGCCAGTCAGCCAGCCTCGAAATTATACCCACTGGGAGCTGGCCGGTTCGCAAAGCCTAATATCCGCGATTGCAAGGTGGGATCGGTGCGTTCAGGAGACACGAAGGTTGCATTATAAACCCTTTTGGATTCAGGTGGCAAGCGATCCCTTTGCTCTTCAGACGGTGTTTCTGGCAATTCAGAGCACTTACAATTGCTCGTCAGAACAACCGAAAGTGCTTCCCTGGCAGCACGGCATATCTTACTGAGAGACTGGAAGAACCTTCTTTGGTTTCTATATAAAACCCACTGATGACTCATACAGGACTCAGAAATTGTCCTAGTTAGAGATAAATGGGAAGATACACTGCAGATCTGGAGAGCGAAGCCTGAGTCACAGAGCTGGAACTGGGATCAGAAGGCAAACTTCTCCAAAGTTTGGGGTCTTAGTGAGACAAGGAGGGGTCTGTTTGCATTTTTCACTCAAACATTGCATTCGGCATTTCTTCTTACTCTTTTCCTTCCCACTTCCCCACTGGACACGCTCTGGAGTATGGGAGGTCTTGCAGTTCCTTTTGTCTACTCCCTCTATCGCCTTTTGTCTTACTTCACACTGGTGATGTCTCAGAAGCAATTAGAAGAGGTTTGACTGCATTCCACAATGCCACATCTGCTCCAGTCCCTGACCAAACACTACGTAATGACGTTACACACGCGAACTGCAGTGAAAGATCGGTACCAAGGGTGGCAGAAACCAAGCACTGCGAAGCTAGAAAAGGCCACGGCTAAGCTGGCTCGCGGAGCTTCAGTTTGGCCCCTCTGTGCATACGGACGTTGAGGCAATCTTTAATTACATGAGCATAATCCTGCACTGTTTGTCCCACAGAACCCCTGCCTCATCCAGCGCATGGAGCAGGTGGTGCTTGCTTAATGAGCAGCTATTTATATTGGGTCTGTGCTCAGCGCAAGCCCCCATGCCTCGTTCATCGAATGCTGCTCAGACCCCGACGTGGAGGCGGAGCAATTCCCTTTTCTGTAGGCTCTTCTGGACCACTCTTGTACCGGTGGGCTCATTTTCACAACACCTTTCAGAGATGAGGAGGTGGAACTATTGCTGGTTACAGATGTTGGGTTACACAGGGAGATGGGAAGGGTCCAGTACTTCAGGGTGACTTCTGTGCTCCACACATAGGCTCCCATCTGCGTGTGGGAGCTCAGGACTTCTACACAAAAGACTGTAGTAGGCAATCTTAGTATCCACTGTGCAAAATCTGCTTTCAGTGATTTGCCTTATATTGTGTAGGACCTTCTGGAGCCTTTTGGGATTTCCTTCATATACAAATATTTGCTAGAAACAATAGCGGGAAAGAGATTCTCTCAGCAAAACTTTTACAGCTCTTGCATGCTTGTTATCCAAGACAGCTAATCTTCAAGTATTTATCTCTCTAGGAGTGATTTAATATACCCTTCAGTTATTTGTAGATTGGAAAGGACTTTCACATCTTCATTCGATACTGATACATTGCCCCACTTCTTTCCAAGCAGAACAAAGATATGCACTGAGTATTTCTGCATCATTAAACATGTTGGCATCCCCCCCCTCCCCCCAATAATAGGCTGATGCCAATTGCTTTTGCTTCTACTGTATTAAATAAATTGTTCGTGGGCTTCTCAGTCTGCTGTTTCCCCTGCTCTTTGAACCTGTTTTGTTTTTGTTAAAACTTAGCAAGTTATAAAGCCTCTTGTTTGGCCTCTCTTGCCCTTCCATTTGCATTTTTTTCCCCTTAAGAGATGGCTCCTCTTTGCCTCGCAAACAGGATGAGTTGTCAGACAAAACTGCCCTTTTTCTTAAATGTGAAGGCTTGACTGTTGGACCATATAATGGCCTCAGCATTGTTACATGTCCTTCTTGGTGTCTTTGCAAATTTTTACTCCCAGTTTTCCTCACATTTCTGATCATCCTGAGGTATTAGCCCTTCTGAAGTGTCAAGTATATGTGCTGGGGATACTGTCTTTGGTGTAGTCAGTGCAGTCAGGTCAAGATAAATATCCCTAAGCAGCCACCAACTCCCAGTCCGTTGATTATTTGATCTTCATACACAATAAGGAAGTCCAAACTGGAATTCCCTCATGATGACTGCCATGCTTCTTGTGTCAAAGCAGTCTCATCTACAGTGCTCTTCTCCAAACTGGAAATACATTGAGATCCCCCATAATAGTACAGTTATTCTTTCCAGATGCTGTCAGAAAGTCGCCAAGAAATGCGCTTTGCTGGTCATGGTTGGTCTGCCCATTCCTCTTCGCCTTTGGCCTGTTCTGTCTCCTGTCCTCTAAATGATTTATGCCACAGCCTCTCTGCTCCCCATTCCTGCTTTCTTGTTTTTCTTGCCTGCTAGACCTCAAACTTATTTAGCCTGGGCTCCTTACCTCATTACATCCAGTCTCTCCTCCCTGACAGCTTGATCTCTGATTTATGGTCTACACCTTTTTTCTCACACTGGCCAACAGGCCTAGTTAAGCCCTCCTGAGCTTTCTGTCCTGTTCTGGTGCTCCTCTCCATTGCTACTTTGGCAATTTTACTTCTTCTCCCAGGCTATCTTCTATAACTGTTTCCCTACCGCATTTGTCTCCCTTCCCCGGTTCTGTTCTCCACCGGTCTGATCATCCGCTGTGACCCAGTCTTCCTCCTGCCCCAGCTCCACAGATGATACCATTGTCTGCTCACAGCTCCGCTCCCATGCTCGCTCACTTCAATACTCCATTGCTTCCTGCCCCCAGCTTCTGTTCCCAGCCTACTTGTCCAGCTAATCCCAACCCCAGTTGATCCTAGCTCTGGTGTCCACAGACCCCTTGCCTCAGTCTTTCCATCCCTTTTCCAATCCTTATTCCAGCTGCTGTCTCCTCTGCATTTGAAGCCTCCAACTTAACCCCTACAAGGAGGGTGACTGAGGCAGTAAGCTGACTGAGCAGAAAGTACGCAAGGTTTTGTGATATGCAGTCCTGATTCCCTGGTCATCTGCATCAGAGACCCAGGCAGAGCCTCTGCCCACCCCCCTGGAAGCCAGCTGAGTGGCAACCTGATGAATACTCGCTTACAAGAGTTTGGACATGTTTGCAGGTCCACCAGCATAGACATAACCTGAGGGTATCATATGGATGTAGTCCTGTACGCTACAGATATGGCCCCTCTTCTCAGCGCTGGCTCTGACTCAGCCTAGAGCAGCTATTACAGGGAAAGGCTGGCTTCCCTCCCATAATGCTGGCCTCAGGCGTGCTCCGTTATTTCATGGAGAGGTACGTGTTCAGTCTCTGTTGTCTCTTGGAGATAATGACAGGATGGAGCATGCTCCATGACAGTGGTGTTCTTGAGGGCTTTGTCTCTTGACATCTACAGAGTGTCCTCTGAGTGACTATGAAGTGAGATTTTTTTTTTTCCAAAAGCATGTGTTGGCCAAATTAGGTGGATTTTCAGAAAGATGGTACAAGGCATATCCCTCAAGTTGAGGCCAATCCCCTGCCAGATTTCAAGCCCTGCTTCGAAACATGGGAGTAATACAATGGTTCCAAGAAAAAGTTGCCAGAACATTTAAATTTGGGCAAAACAACGTATTTTTCCCAAATCTCATTCTTGTAAAGGCCAAAGCTGAAGGATCAGAAATTAAAAAGAAAAAGAAAAAAAAATCAATCATCCTGAACAGTATAGTAAATTTAACTTCAAACGATTAATGTTTGGCACACTTGTAAGTTGCCAAAACCATGGTCTTGTAATACAAAGCTGTGGGCAGTTTTTATAACAAGCAGGAGCCCCCAATCACTTGTAATCTTTATTATTCCTCCTTTAATTTTTGGTATGCTTCTGTCTTTCCCTCTTGTTTACAAGTCAAAGATTTTCATGCATCCTAAAAGATCTTGTAAGGTCAACACTTCACATTAAAATACGCGATGGAAATAGATACTGTGCTCTTACTTTCAAAAACCAAAATCAAAATTACAAAACAAAAAATAAGACTGGGAATTTGCTATTTTTCATTCCACAAGCACACCTCACAAATGTCAAATTTCTTAACTGCACAATCAATAAGTGAGGTGTAGAAAATCACTAAATATTTTTCATCTCGTCCTGAGTAAACGTACAAACAGTGACTTATTTTCATGGAAATGCACAGGAGTGTCTCCTTGGCTCCAAAATTAATTGCCACATCCAAGACACCTAAAAATGAAAAATTTGGAAAATTAAAAAGTTTTATGGTAACCAGTTTTGTGCAGACACCTGAGGGCCCATTATCACTCAGTAGTCACTAACTGAAAGCATCCAGCTCTTAAAATAAGTGTCACCAGTGACAACATTATGACAGCGTCACTGTATCTTTCCTTTCACGATACAGGGGGTTATTGCTCGGTGCCTTGCTGCAGATGTTGTAAAGCCAGAACTTTGACTTGAAAGTGGCTTTTCCTATGCAGAGAATATAATTTCTGATTTACTAGCTACATTTTTTGCCCTTGTCTTGCTGACTTTTCTTCCCCAACGCAAAGTGTGCATTCAGATATCTCTTTGAGAGTTGTCTCCTCTGGCTTGCTCAGGGCAGCAGAACCACTTATTTTCCTTCTGGAGATGACCGAGCTCCGTGGAAACCCTATTAAATGGTTTTAGAATCAACATGAAATAACGTAGAAATCATCTGCAGAAAATTGCAAAGGGTGGAAACGATGTCCTCATGTATTACCAATGCTGAAAAATAAAATAAAATAGCTCCACAGGGCTTTTCCAATATTTGTGGAGTGGCACACCTCCAAAGCACACTCAGTAAGGACAGGGTGCTTGCAGAAGGCTTATTTGCATGCACCCAGGCATTCAGGCACACACACACGCATGGACTGCAGGCACAGAGCTATTTTGCTGGCTTGGAAGGAGTCAAGTGTTGGAGGACACTAGTCAACAAGCTGCTGCCAGCGCTTCTCCGTGTTTCTGTTCTGGCGGCGGGTCACAGCTGGGAAGCGCAGCCCTGCCCTGCGCCCGGCTCCCCTGCCACTCCCCGGCAAGGCAGGCGGGACGGGGACGGCCGGGACCAGCCGCCTCCATGGGAGACATTGCGTGGGAGATGAGCTGGCGTCCCAGGCCAAAACTGGTTTGGGAGAGCTACAATCAAAGGGTAATATTCACAAAAATTCAGGAAACTGGGTATCCTACCTAGCAGAGCCATCCCAACATTTCCAAGTGCGGTCCTTGCTGATGACAATCTCCATCCATAAATCTGGTGCGCCCTGCTCGCCTCTTGTTACGTTTGGATTAGACTTCCACTGAGGACTGTTGCAGTCTTAACCAGCTTAGTTACTCAGAGATCAGAAGGGATCCAGTCCTTTCAATAGGCAGATAGAGCTGTACAAAACCACTCCAGATAAAACCTGGTGGATCGGGAGTTGTGCTGCTTTTTCCTTCCGCGTCCCAGACTTAGAGACAACATAGCTGCGAGGACGTTGAGGTTCCAGGGAAGGCAAGGGTGAGCTCCGCTGCGCGTCGTTTGCCGAGCGGGTGAGTGTGTGTGCGTGTCCGGAGCTGAGCCAGGGCCAGGGCATCTTTTGTTGTCGCCTGGCCAAGTGGAGCAGAGGGACCAGCAAGATTGCAGCCCCAGAAAGTTTGTGGTGGTTTTGTAGTCAGTAGCCACTGTACCAGTCATCCCTGCATAAATCAAAAATGACAGGCAGTTTGGGCATCTGCTTACATCAATATTCTGTAAATACAAGGATAAATTGGTAGCCCAAAACAGTGAGAAAGCTTTGCATAGGTTCTGTTTTGAATGCTATTTATTACACAGCATGATATACACAGAACTCTTATTCATGTCAGTGGGAGTTTTATGCAAACATGGAAAGCAGAATGTGGCTCAAAATTGTAACTTGATTTGCTGTAGACAGGCCTTTCTGCGTGCAAGGCTGCGAAGGCAAGTTCTCCTCTTCACACAAAAAAAGGTGCAAACCCGTTACCTAAACCCAGCGTAATAAGGAGGCTGTGGTAAAGTGCAGAAAGGTCCTGCTGCCTGGCATTATTTTACACCAATTCACACATCACTAACAGGAACGAAGAGGAAGAGAGAAGGGAGCAATACTGGAAAATATGCATAGCTAAAATGTTTCCCTAAAGAATTTGGTTATATTAAAATTTGCAACTGATTATTTTTAAGGGATAAGTGTATTTCTGGAGATGGGATATTATTATGGGGAGATGGTAAATTCTCTGTAGATAACGATGTACTTAGATTGCTGGTAAAAAAGCAATTTCTGTCCCCCTGGCATCATCTAACCTAAAATGACTGACCTGAATAATCACAGGTTTACGAGTTTATAGATTTGCAGCTTTGCTAGGTGTTTTGCTTTGTTTTAAAAAGTAGTGTTGAGAAGACCTGCTTTCCTGGCAGCATGAATGCTTAAAAATTAAGGATAATTTCTTTTTTCTAATAGCTTATCTAAATTTTTTCTTGCCCTAGGAGTTAGAAATCTTCTTATTTGTACTGGCCTTCTTGCCCACTAGCACTCTGACTTTTAGACAGTATTGTAGTGACACTTAAATTTGAAATTTCAGGAAAGTATACACCCTAATTGTATCTTAAAGTAGCCAAATTTTATTGCATATTGAAACAAGTGGTCACAGGGTTTGTGTAACTTGGTGTTCACATATGAAGAAATGCTGTCCATGGGAAAATCCAGAGGCTTTGACACTACAGCATCAGTACCGTATAGAATGACAGCACTGACAAAGATCTGCCGCTGAAGGCTTGGACATACTTATCACCCAGAACTCCTTCTGTGATCGTAACTGCCACAAATAAACTCCTGCAGAGCACAGAAGCTTTGCACAGAACAGACTTTTTTCCGCCTTTTTTTTTTTTTTTTTTGTGTAGAATAATGATGGTCTCCCTTCACAAGCAAGATTTACCCAAGACATTTTTGAAGAAAATGTAGAGGAAGGAATCCCTAAAAAATTGTATATCAAATGCTTAATTAACACACTTGGGCTGTCAATGCAGATATGTACTATGAGGAAAAAAATAGTCTCCTATGTTGAGTCTCTTTCATATTCAGTTTGGAAATTCTAAGCTAAGACAAAGTTTTCAAGATATTTCAAAATATACTTGAAAGATTCAGCCTCAGAGCTCTGTGAACCTTAACTCTGCCTGCTACTGATGGCAGCAAGCCCTAGATTGGACTACAGAGAGCAGTGTACCCTGTACACCTACTGCTGAGGACACTACCCATTCAAGGTATCACAGTACATTATGGCTGAGAAAACCCTTCGAATTACAGCAAACTGCCTCCTAGATGTGCACTCTACAGCATGCCATGTGTATCATACATGGGCCAACTGGCTGGAAGGTAGCTTTGCAGAAAAGGACCTGGGGACGTGGTGGACACCAAGCTGAACATGAACCAGCAATGTGTCCCTGCAGCAAAGGCGGCTGATGATGTCCTGGGCTGCATCAGGTGGGGCATTGTCATCAGGTCAGGGGAGGTGATCTGCTCCGCTCAGCACTGGTGAGGCAACACCTGGAGTGCTGTGTCCGGGTCTGGAGCTACTGGAGGTGGTCAAGGAAATGGCCACAGAGGTGATGAAGGGACTGGAGCATCTCTCCTGTAAGAAAGGGCTGAGAGTGCTGGGACTGTTCAGCCTGGAGAAGAGAAGGCTCAGAGGGGGATCTCATCAATGTGCACAAATATGCGAAGGGAGGGTGTAAAGAAGATGGAGCCAGGCTATTTCCAGTGGTGCTCAGTGACTGGGCCACAGGCGGTAGGCACAAACTGAAACGCAGGAGATTCTGTTTGAACATCAGGAAGCACTTCTTCACTGTGAGGGTGACAAAGCACTGGCACAGGTTGCCCAGTGAGGTAGTAGAGTCTCCATCCCTGGACATACTCAAAAGCCAGCTGGACATGGTCCTGGGCAACTGTCTCTAGGTGGTCCTGCTTGAGCGTGGGGGATCGGACAATGTGACCTCCAGAGGTCCCTTCCAACCTCAGCCGTTCTGCAATTCTGTGATACTATTAAACATCTTGAGAAGCAAAGTTAAGCCTACTGACTAGAGGCGTCCTTTCCACAAATGTTTTTCCCAGGCCTACCCAGATACCTCTGGGCATTGTGTACTGAAAGCAACTTCTTTTTGTCAAATATACTACCTTGCAATTAAACCACTGTCCTGATTTTACCTTTTAAACAAATACTGACCAAGCAGTCTAGCATTTATAAACCTTCAAAGCAATTAGAAAGATTTTGATCTTTCATGCTGTGAAGAGAGTATATGTACGCTATAAGGACATCTACCGTAACAATCCTGATGGAATCAGCTTTGATCACAGAGATGTCTTTTCTTACGGTAGAATATAAGGGAAAAGTTAGTGTGTGAGGGCTCACTCACTTTTTAAAATGTCCACAGCTTGATTTTTTAAAACCTTTACTTTTCATTTCAAAATCTTGACTTTAAAGAAAAGTATTAATTTAAAATGTTGACAGTTTTTTTGCAGTATTTGATCTGGTTTTGCTAATTCACCTTCATTTTCTGACCAGAAATAATTAATTTAACTAGTACTGCTGTTTATTTTAGTAACTGATTTAGAACTGGTGCAACCTGGTAGGGTTGCTTGTGCCAATGGCATGGCAGTTACATCTGCAGCAGAAAACCCGGCATCACAGCTTGTCCTGAGGAGTAAGGAAACAGTTGGGAAAATTGCAGCTTTTCTAACCTCTACTCACAAATCCAGCCCTGTGCACACATTGTATCCCACCCATTGTAGATTTGACCTGGACATGCGCCAGTCCTGTCCCTGCCACACCACATGTACCAGCAGATCTGACCCGCAGAAGAATTTGCTGGGGAAGCATCGTGTGCCTGCTGGAAAGGGGGAAATGGAGAAATCAGGACGGGATGAGTATCCTGAGGATGGGGAAAAGGGACATGAGAAGAGCACTGCGAGGAGGGGAAGCTCCCCCCTGCAGCAGCCGAGCTTTTACCTCTGTGTGCACGTGTCCTGTGAGTGATTTTCGGTGCATGTAGTGTTCCTCATTCAAACCTCTCACCGAGGCAAGTCATAGCCAAAAAGCCCCCCCCCAAGGAGACTTCAGTCCTTCCTCACATCATATATTAGCACCTCAGATCTCCTGCATTACTGCTCAGACTAAATGTGCATTTAAAAAGAAAGAAAAAAAACCCCACACATTGCAATCTTCCTGTGAAAAAGAATCACAAACATGAGGATAACACCCCAGCCCCGGCTGTTGGGAAACAGTCTCAGTTTGGGGGGGGTTGCTAACTTGTGCTCTGCGTGGTGGCCGAGCCACCTCAGTGCACAGGCAGTGGGGCACGTGGAGCCCACTGAGCAGCGTGGCCCTTCTCCCGGCGTCGCCGCTACGATAGCTGCCTCATTAAATAACTGCGGCACTTGGAGACACACGGAGTGCTCAGTGACCCTCGTAATTTCTCATTTCTTCCCTCACGTGGAGCGGTCAGCGAGTTGTGCTTCTGGTGGTAGTCTGAAAGATGTAAGAGCTCTTGGATGATCTCTGCAAGATGTGCTTTCACTTGCCCATGTGCATCTCTTTGTTTCTGAATTTAAAATGTGATACATCTGAGTGAGGAAAACTAGGTTTCCATGCAGGCTGCTTCTTTTTCAGCTCAGAAGTAAAAGATGTTGAAATATGCTATTTGAACAAACCTGCTTAGGGGCAGGAGGCTTTTTCTAACGATCAGAAAAGCTCAGAATGACCAAATTGAAGTAAAAATCCCAGAATGGTGGGAAGGAGGGTATCATTATTTTTTTACAGATGGCATGTCTGAGCAGCGTTTGGCTTTGGTTCCTGGACCAATGCAGCATGTTCTTGCTGCCGGTAGTGGCAAATCCAGCCTACTAGGGATGGGGGTGATGCAAGACACCCCTAAAGGCTCCCTGGGACTGCTGCCGCCCTGCCCCGTTTGGGTGCAAATCTGCAAGTGTCAAAGTTAACAGAAAACACTGAAGGGGGTATTAAGGAAAATGCTGAGCAGGAACCCCAGAAGTGCACGAAAGAGTTTTCACTCTGAGCACCTGTGTCACTCAGGCATCTTTGAAAGCTTTATCTGCAGCTTTCCTGCTCTAGGGCTGGCCCCTGGCAATGCAATTTCGAACTGGAAATTTTTTTGCAGGGATTTGTCTGCCTTCATCTCCGAGGATTTCCAACCATGAGTACCTAGAGGTGTGTGCAGCCCAGGACATGTGATAAGAAAGGGCTCTACATGTTTTGCGGAACGGCAGTGCAGCCCAGGTGATGCAACAGTGCCTCCGATTCCCGACTCTGGTACTTCTGTCTTGGAGTAATCACTAACCCTCTCAGTGCCGTGGTTTCTTGGTCTGCACACGGACAATGGCGGTACCTGCTTTACAGAATCACAGAATAGCAGGGGTTGGAAGGGACCTCTGGGGATAATCTAGTCCATCCCCCCTGCCGAAGCTTGCCCTCCTCTCTAAAGTGACCCCAGCAGAGTTGGAGAGAATTCCAAAAGCAGCAGACTTTTTCGTCATCTTGGAGCTGCACAACTAGGAGCAGAGAGTTTGTGGGCGCTGAGAAGGCTCAGTATGTCTGTCACGGCTTGCTTGTCTCCCCAGTTAACAGCTATAGAGTACTGGAAGCTCACATGAGTCACGAGAGGAAGGGGGAACCTGTGAAGTCAATGCTACCAAACCCAGCAACTAAGCGGTGAGGGAGACTTCCTCGCTTTTGTGTCTGTGAGTAGGACAAAGCCCTCGCGGTGCCAACCAGGAGCCCAGTAACCCGTAGCGAGCTGCCCCGTGGGCAGGGGCAGCGGCAGCTGGGAGCGAGCTGATATACTGCAGCCAGGTAATGGGCCCCGAATGCCCCTCCGCACCCCCAGACTGCTCATTTGGTTGCTGTCTAGACGGCAATGCCCCGGCACCTCCCACCGCCGTGCCTTCCTGCCCCGCTCGCACACATCTGCTCGCGGACTTCCCCACCGCGCGGGGCTCCTCACCCACTGCCCGCGTGGGCAGCCGGGCTCCGTGCCCCCCGGGGACACCAGCTCAAGCATCAGCCAGCGGGAGCAACTTGGCGGCAGGAGGGAAAACGAGCAGTTTCTCCAGACCCCTGCTTAAAGACAGTCACAGCAAATTTTAAGCACTGCCCGGTGAAACGCGCGTGAGCTGTTACGTTGGCAAGGCGAAATTTTATGGACTGTTCGCGCCCTTTGGGCACGACCCCGGCCCTGCGTGTGACCTCCCTCACACACGTGCGAAGCAGCAGCGCTGCGTGGCAGGCAGCGCGGTCACACACGCCTCAGGGAGATGAGAACCAGATTCGCCTTTTTCGTAGCCTCTGAACGCTTCTGTATCCAAACGAAGCTTTTCATTAGATGAGCACGCAGCACGAGTCCGGGTGGCAAAACCGCGAGGTTATCTCGTCAGGCGGAGGTCTAGCCAGCATGGGGAAGAAATGACAATATCGGTGTAGGCAGTATGTGCCCCAAATCTTCACTGGCAATATTCTCCAGAAAATTTAAGCGAGCCCTAAAATTCCAGGTCAGCGACTTGTGGAAGGGACCCCCCTCCTTCCTTCCCCAGTGGTTTCAATTTCATTTTTTGAATTATTAAAAGATCAAATGTTGGAATGCTGGATAGCCTGAATTCATTTGTCAGATCACGAAGTACTCATAACATTTCTCAGCCTTAATAACACATCTGCTCTTAAAATGTGGTCTCTTGATAATAGCTGGCTGAAAGTGTCTGAATTTAGGGATTATTTGAGACAACAGATTTCCTTCTATTTGGAATTGAATGAGGCATCTGCTCCCTCACCGTCAGCTTTGTGGGATATTCTCAAGGCAATCATAAAAGGGCAGATCATTTTGTACATTATGAGAAGGAAAAAAGACCTCTGTTGGCAATTATGAGACTTGGAAGGGTGAATTAGGGACCCGCAAAGGTGCCGCTTCATGTCCAAAAAATCTAGCTGCTCCATCCATTCTCCCCTCTGTGTAGGGTGGGATGCAGATTTATTTGGTGAGCAGAGAGGGAGGGGGCAATTCCACTGTCAAAGACAATTTTAGCAAAACGGAAAGAGCAAGAAAATGAGTCAGGAAAGGATGTAGGCACTCCATCTTGGATAAATGACCCAACAACACATTAGAGAGATTAGGACTTGGGATGGAGAGTAAGGCATGGATCCCTTGGAGGATTAAAGGAAATTCTGCCAATATTTATGCTGGTTTGATACGTTGGAAAACCAGAACAAAAAAAAATGAATGCTTGCAAATTATTTAACACATATTCATCATCAGAATCTCCTCCCACATATCAGCAGGAGATGATTAATGAAGAAGTAAAAACAAAAGCAATCAGAGCTGAGAGGAGGCACTTCTTTGCAGGTGTGTCACTCATTTCTAGATGTGAAACGTTCCAGGCAGCACCCAGATGATGACATTTGCCAAGGCAGGACAGGGCTCGTGTTCCGAACGGCCTGCCCTCCCCAACACACAGGTGAACGCGCACAAATACACCTCTGTGTAAATACACACAAGTGCGTACATATAAACCTATATGCATCCGTATATAGCATATGTATATACTCACATACATACACACGTCTATACGTATAGATGTATAGATATGTATATATAGCTTCTTAGTCAAGTGACGCAAAGTGCTGCAGCTGGAAATAACACTGTCTGCTCATGCAAAGACAGGCGTGTACTTAGAGTTCTTTATGCGGTAGAAAATATGTTCCAGGGATGTGAGCTGCCTCAAAGCCTTTGTCAGAGGAGAGCGGAGCAACCTGCGAGACACCTTGGCTGCCTTTGCGTCTGGGAATAATGATTTCCTGTAAGACCGATCCTGACGCGAATTCCCCGGAGGGGGACCTCCTGCTGCAGGGTGGGATCTGGGCAGGTGGGAGCATGTGCCCCATGGCCTCACCATGCCACGCAGGAGTCCCCAGCTTGTGTCGGGGGAGGCTTTTGGGGTTGGAAGGAGGTGAGCTGCCCTGTCTGGTTTACCTGAGATGGGCAGAAGAAGGCGCCTGACGCTGGGCTCTGGCACGCAGACATATTTATGAAAATTTGTAGCCTCAGTTCGGAAAGGCCGCTGAACCTTCCAGGAGCTGCAAATTATTTCGTGCTTTCTGATACTTGTGTAGATACCCAAAGACTGTCTTAGGAGCCATGTGTGAAGATCCTTTTTTGAAAATCTCGGGTCTTCATTTTGCATGGCTGAAATCCTGGAATAAAACACTAGGACCTCCCAGCCCCCTGCCCCAACTGCAGCCCTAGTGCTATAGGCGTCACGACCGCCTCCATCAAACGGGGCGAGGGGCAGGAGATACGGTGTGCTTTCCCACCTCAGAGAGTGTCTGACACCTTTGCACAGTCCGGTGTATGTTGGACCCTCCCAGGGACGGAGAGGATGTGGCCGAGCGTTCTCCCTGGGCAGGTAGCGTTGCCGTTGGGTCAGAGCGGGCTTTCGGCTCACAGCTGGCTCGGGGAGAAGGAGCAAATGCACTGCATGATATGTAATACACCCACAGGTCAGTGAGCATCACGCTAGCTGCTCTACGGCTGCGCTGCAGAGTAGGAGTCTGCTCTCATTCTCAACCCGAGAGATGTGCTCTTCAGCGAAAGCTGTAGGGGCTTACACCACGAAGGTCTGCGCTGCAATCCCCGGCCTTGGCAGGGACACCCGGCAGCACCGACACCATGCTGAGCCACCCTGCACGTTCCCCAGCTGCAGGCGGGAGCCCGGCCGGGGAGCCGGGACGCGTCCCTGCGCAGGGCTGAGCGCGCTGATCCTCGGGGTGAGGGCAGCTACGGGGTCTTCACTTGGGCGCGACTCCATTTCAGCGGCAGCCTTTTAGCACTTTGGTTGAGGCCCACATCAATTCTTCATGTTCTATATCAAATATTGCAATTTATGTTAGGAGAGGTGCTTGAAGTTTCTGATTTTCCCCTTGGCCATCTTTAGATCTCATTTCTAATCCCTCAACACCTTTAATGAAGTTCTCCGTAGTTTACATTGTTATTAAACCTCTGTTTAGGGAACATAATTTTAATCCTCATTATATGCCAAATATAGGTATCAAATATTCATTGTGTAATTGCATTTTAAAAATATGGCCCCCCAAAGGATCTTTTATATTAAATTAAATTATCCTGCACTTATATTATGGTCGGAAATAACCTGTACTGCTGAAAATGTCTTCATTGAAGTGATGTCTGTAGTTACAGTTAGAACACCTCCTAGTTTTGGTTAAATCCTGTTCTATGACACTGTAACCATGCAGATATAGAATTACAGCAGTATTATATCTGAACCCTTTTTCCCCCCTCTTTGTACTTTAAAGAAACTGTTGAAATCTTTGATTTTGCTTTCAATGTTAGCAAAAGTAGAGTCATTAATCCAGGCAGCTTTTTTATGCATTTGACAAAGCTTCATGTCACATGAACTGTTTTCTCTTTAGAACCAGAGAGACAGATTCTTTACTCCTGAAAAGCCCTTGCAAAGATCAAGAGAGTAATCAAGAAAAATCCCCATATAACAAATTGAATGACTTAAAAATACAGAATTTACAGTTTCCATCTTAAACATGGAAAAAAACAATTTATAATCTTTTGCATATAGTTATCACAGATTGGAGTACATTTGCACTGGATTTCAATAAAGTAAACTGCTAGCAGCTTACAAGATTATTCATTTAAACTAGTGTTTGTAGATAATAATACCATCTTAGCTTTAATGTAGTTCTTTTTATTCTTACGCTGAACACTCTTTATAAGAAAAAAAATCTTTTTTGAAGTCTTTAGATGACAAATGATGATGATCTCTGTATTTGAAAGCTGCATTAACTGGCATCATCTTTCAGCAGAGATGTTAGGCATGGCCAAGCTTAGAGCTATGTAGCAGGTCGATTACAAAGATGGGACTCCAGCCCTGACCTCTGGAGCCAATACTCCAAGCAGCCAGTACAACTGGGTGGATTAGCCACAGCAAGACCCATCACTAGCTTGCAGCCTGCATTGACCTGATGGCATATTTTTATTTAAGCATTGTGGTAGAAAGCATAAAAGGTCACATTTCTGCCTGCCACATAGACCTTTTTTTCACAGCAGTAGTAAGTATTAAGTGGAGAAGCCGTCAGGCTAAAATAGAATTAGGATTAAAGCAAATTCTGAAATACAGATCCCACTACACTTGGAGAAAATTCATATGCAGTTTTCGCAGTCAGCACTTTGTTTCCACAAACTGACAAACTCAAATGGGAGGGCCAGGTGCAAATGTTCAAACTCAGCCCCATCCCTGTTTGAAGCGTGATCTCCGACTGTGAGTGGTGGGAGAGGGGACAGGAATGGGAAGGAGATTTGGCAGGGCAGAGGAACTGGAGTGCTCCCCACTCTTCCCTTCTAACAGCCAGCTGTGGTCAGCCAGGAGGGCAAGCTGCCGCAGCAGTGTTTCCACAGAGCACCACCACTCAGGCCACTTGGATGTTGCTAGCAAATGGCTTTTGGAGGCCAAACACTCTTCCCAAGAAAGATATAAAAGGGTACTCTTTGGAGTGGCAGCTGCTACAAAAACCACAGTGGGACTATTTAAACAGCAGTGGAAGAGACTTTCTTCTGTTGCAGAAGGAGGAGAAGGAGGGAAAGAGAAATGGAGCCCAGCCATGAACACCATGTCCATGACTCCTTGTGCCTTACAAAGGCTGATGGCAGCAGTCTGGCTAAAAATTAGTTTGAAGCCTCTTGTGATCGCTGGCACCAGTTTGGGTTGCTCCTCAGGCTTCCAGCTCTGAACTTCTTGGGCATCGCCCATGTTAGAATGTGGCCTTCCCGGTCCTGTGGTTGGACCTGGTGCAGGGCATGGGTGGCAGGGACTCCCTTCCAACGCTTCATGCCCAGGAAGTCTTACTGCCCTTCATGTGCCATCTCCCCTCTTTCTATTGCACGCAGTCAGCATGTCACTGGTCCTTAGCGTACATGGCTCGCTTCCCTGGCCACCCACAAGGCAGCTGGGGCCAGGGGACTCCTCCTTTTCCTGGAGTCTCAGTAAGCAAAGCCATGTGGTGCAGTGAGGTGAAACCCACCCGTTGCAGGCAGGGTGAGGAGTATCAAGCTCACTGCCTACGTGATGATTCTCCTCAAATCTACCAGGTAGAAAAGTCATCTTTAGTTCAATGTTGGATGCTCTTGGTCCAGCCCACTACTGCCAAACCATCCGAGGCAGCCTGCAGGTATGTGCAGTGCTACTCATTGAGGAAGAGGAAGAGGCTGGGGCCTCTCTACTCTTCATGTGGATTAAGACCACAAGTGGAAATTCAGCCATCACTGGGATTGTCTGCAATGGGGTGAGTCAAAGCTCTTGACAAGATGTGGCTTCACCTTGCCTGTGCCTCCCCTTCCTCCCACAGCCCTGCCTGAAGCTGAGACCGTGGTGATTCTGGTGGCAACGACCCCATTTGACTTGCAGTTTAGCAGTAAGATGGTCCCTGGACGAGCTTCTGGGCAGACCCATGCCAGGCTGGTTTCTGTGGGCTCTCATGGAGTCACCTCATGGAGGTCAGGCAGAGCTGGGTTTATGGTGATGATCCTGGGGTGCATTCTTCTGGGGAGCTCAGGGGTGTGGGGACCTTCCTTAACCGGCAACACTCAACACCCCTTTCTCAGGGGGCTGGCTCTCTGCTTTTAAATAGTGAGCACTGCAGTTTCACTGTCCAAAATTGCACCCACATTTCTTTTACCTGCAGGTGCTTGATCTCCATCCCCATTGCTAATTCCATGCACAGGCAAGCATTGTTAGTACTTTAAGAATTAATCACATACTGTTCGGAAAAAAATTGACATTTGCATTTCAAAACTCTTACCAATTCTAAACATTTATTCTACAAAACTTGGAAAGATTGTAGTTCTGTTTCAAATTATTCCAGCACCGTGGGCATTGCCACAGAATGTAAAATTGCAGAACATATGAGACTGAAACCTGACACCCGTTCTTCCCTGTTGTGAAGTGTCGTTGATGAAAAATATACTAGTTTGAAGACAAAAAATAGTTACGTAGCAGCATGACCTATTCCCAAAGCAGCTAGCAAAATTCACTCTGGTTTCAAAGGGAGCTGGATATGTAAATAGAGTAGTGGACCCCTCTTCAAATACAATTAGATCGATTTAAAATAGTAGGAAAACATGAAATAGCTCCTACAGAAAAATCTCCTGATGCTCCTGTGAGAACATTTAGAGTGTTAACAGAAAAGAAAAAGGGCAGGATACTTTCTGCAAGTATATCTCTTCTGTAACAGTGATTTTGTAATCAGAACAACACAGAATTTAGTAAAATCGGTCTTTAATTTTATTTTATAATCCTTCTTCCTTGAAGCTTTTTGCAGCTAGGCATTTTTAAGTTTTGTAACCAAAGAGACAATGACTTTTGAATGTAATAGATGATCTACTCAGACATTTCAGTCCTTTAAAATGATTTAGAAAACATGGTGAGGTATAGGTAAACAGGAGTATTTGTATGGAGATGACATGAGTAAAACTGGAATTGGAATGTAAATAAAATTGTATTAAAGATAAAGATAAAGATAAAGATAAAGATAAAGATAAAGATAAAGATAAAGATAAAGATAAAGATAGCATGTAATACATGTTCTCATTCAGAAAAAAACCTCATGTGTGCATTTGTACATGTGTATATTTTGATGCACACACACTGATGTAGGTATAAAACATTTTCATCTGAAGACACCAAAATGCTTCAGAAAGCTGAGTACAGCGTTTTGCTGCTCTTATTTTGCAGATGGGGAAGTTAAAGTGCAGAGAGGTTACACGTGCAATGCACATTGCTTGCTTGAATGTAATAACCAGCAAATGAGTTCCCAGCCAGCAGAAGAACTGCCTCTGCCACCTTCAGCAAACCACCTGTTGCTTTTGAATGAAGGATTAGCCGTTCTGGTCCAGGCATTTTGTCTTCCCGTTCCAGCTGCTAGTTCTCCCTCTACCTGAAGGAAGCATGGAAAGCCACAAAGAAGTTTTGACATGTTTCAAACAGAGCAGCCCGTTCTTTAAAAAAGGAAGCCCAACCTCACGTGGTACACGTCATTCATTTTCCTAGATCTGGACCAAAGTCCTGCTTCTCACCTGAGCCGAGTTTAATTCGCTTTCTGAAACTCTTACTTATCCACAAATAGGTAGGAGCGTTATCTGAGTAAGGAATGAGCGAGAGCTGTAGGTTTTAGCTTTTGAGTTACAGAGATGGAATAGCTTGCACTCACAATATGTTGTATTATTTGAAACAGGGAAAGAATTTTTCTTTGTGAAAATTAAATTTAAAACATATGACTACAATTGTCCACATCTTTCAGAAAACACTTGCATGTTCCCGAGGGCCCTGATTTCACAGAGGTTGGACAATTTTAGTTTGATTCCCTGGACTGTTCTTTTCTCTCTCTGGTCTGTTTTCCCTCTTACTCTGTTTTATCAAATTACTCGGACAGATAAAAATGAGTTGTCCCACATAGATGGTCTGTTCTGGAGCGTACACATATCAAGAAGTCCTCCAAAATCCCAGGACTGCAGAGCTGGCATCCCAATGCCCCAGGATTTTATACACTGAAACCTGTACATTTGCATGTGATTGATCTCCCCAGTGGTCCACGGAAGGGTACAATTTTAAGACACGAGTTTGCACATTCTCTGCCAGCAATGGCCGGGGAACAGCGATAAAGGAAAATCTCTCCACTACCCATATGGGCTGCTTTTGCTGTAGAGTGTAAAACCCTGGCAGACCCCCCCCCCCGTCTCCCTCTTCCTTCCCCCCTCTTTCACACCAAAAATGCTCTTGGAGAAATTTAATTTTAACTGTTTCTTCATCACATTGTAAAGTCTGCGCTGCTGCAGATTTCTGTGCTGGAAGAGCTGCTGCTCACAGACAGTGCCAGCAGCAGCCCAGCTCCTGGAGCTGAGAAGCCATTGCCTTGGGCTCCAGGCCCACGCTGAGCTTCGCTTCGCTGCTGGTGGGGTGGCTGGGGCAGGGGTGCACACTAAGGTCCACCACTGACCCTTGCCTGGGGTGCCCCGAGCCCAACACCTTCAGCCCTCCAGCCTGTCCCTCTCTCTGCTGTTTGCTTCCCTGGGCTGCTCCCCAATGAAGTCCCAGCCTCTCCTGGTAACCCCAGTCCTCCACCACTTCTTCTTCATGGTTGCCCACTCTTGCTTTCCAGGCTCCTTCTCCCAGTCAGCTCTGCTTCCTCCCTACTTCCAGCCCACCTCTCCCAACACATCTCCACATCTGGGATGGACATGGCTGGAGCCTGGGAAAGATGAAGCAGCTTAAGGGGCCAGCAGGACCTGCCCTATGGCTGTACAGGAAGAAAGATCTTCCAAAGGCTGGGCGCTAGCGTGGTCAGGGAGAGCAGAAAAGAGGTGTGACCCTCACCTCGAGTCTCACAGCAATCAGAAGCACCTTGGTACTGGAGGTCATGAGTCAAATCGTAGTAACATTAAGGTTTTAATAAGACCAAACAAAAATGTGTTGCTGAGTCTCATTATTTAAAATTGTAAATCTGTTACAAACTGCTGGATTAACTGGTTTCATGCCCTCCATACTAGTTACACTGGGATTTTGCTAAATAGTATGCTTCTCCATGGTGCATGATTCAGAGACAGATTTAAAAAGACATTTAGGTGCTCCTTCCCACTGATTAAGGAAGCAAAAGCCTAAACTGGTTTAAAAATGTGCCCTTGGGAGCTGCCATGCGTGTCTGGGCACCCAAAGCACTTGATAATTTACTGCATCTAAAGACCCAGTGAAGATCAGAGAAATTCTTTTATTCAACACAAATCGCAATGAGACATACTTTGAACTATCAAAAGTACTGCCTTTAAATTTCTTTTCTAAAGATCAGTGTCAATGAAGAATACATTGAGCCTGGGTTTGGGGACCAGTTCTGCAAATTGGATCTAATGCTGCTGCCATAAGCCCAACCGTCGTCTCCAGCAGAAACCAGACCAGATCTAAATGGCTTACTTGGAGGCATATTTCTGTGACATTTGTCCTGTCGAACTGGACATTATTTGACACATCTTCCCTGGTTTCCAGGGGCTCAGAGGAAAGGTTAGACACCGTCCCCACTGAGAAGCAGAGGGCTGGATCCCAGCTAGCCTGCAGGGACTCTGTGCAAGTGTGTGCACACCAGCACTTCTTCTTCAGCCTTGCACTTTAACTGTGAGCTTGGTCTTTCCACGCCTAGCCGGTAGTGCCGGGCTCTCTGAGATACACGTTTGTTTCTAGTGGGAAGCTGGAAACGGAAGTTGCTTCAAGATACTTGTGAGATTTTTTTCTGTTTGATCTAATTAAACTGATTAGAAGATGTCACAGAATAAACAAGCAAAAAATGACCTTTTCAAACACATTCAATTGCTTGAGTCCATTAGGCTTATGAGAATAAATAAAACCTCTCTTAATGCTTCATAATATCAATAATATGCCAGAAATTATGCCGCACTTAATGGCCAATTTAAGAGCATTAAATGCTGTTAACAATCAATTTACTAGGTATTATTGTGCTTCTGTTTATAAATGTCTAATTATATAGGTCAGACTTGCTTGGAGCGCGTTCCCTTTCTTTGGTAGCCAACTGCAGTTCTCTGACTCAACGCAGTAAAAACCAATTGCTTTCTAAACCTCTCCTGGAAACAACAGCAGCAGCGGCGTTCCCACACAGCTCTCCAGGCTTCTGCTTCGCTGCCGGCATGTGTCCCGCGTTGTCCCCCGCTCCGGCCCCGTCCCTGGGCACGGCCGCCCCTCCAACGGTGGGTAACGAGGAGGGCAGGGCTGCGGCGGAGCCCCGCACGCCTTGGCAAAGGCTTCCCAGAAAGTTCTGTCCTCGAGCTGCGGATGCAAACTCAAGCTGGTCGCGCGCACAACTCGGGCACGCCGAGCCCGCTGCCCCTCGGCACAGCCAAATGTTTCGGCAGCTGCCCTTTTGTCCTGTTGCTTAAATAAACAAAGAACAGATACAAATTAATGACCTAAATTTATGGCAAAACACACTGCCTTCCCAGAGCAAATAGCCTTAAAAGAACAG
Source organism: Opisthocomus hoazin (assembly GCF_030867145.1). Classification (NCBI taxonomy): domain Eukaryota; kingdom Metazoa; phylum Chordata; class Aves; order Opisthocomiformes; family Opisthocomidae; genus Opisthocomus; species Opisthocomus hoazin. The sequence goes on along the minus strand of NC_134415.1, from coordinate 12,199,019 downwards.
ATGTTAAAATAGCATTTTGTACTCACAGAGAGAGAAAACAGCTACTGTGCGAATGTAAAAGCTCGGGACGTCTAGAAAAGAGTAGCTAAAGCATCTCGTTGTGCCACGCCGCCTCCTGCTACACCACAAACCCCGTCACCTTCCGATGGTGCCCTGCACAGAATCATTATCCTCCCCGGGGCATTCCCCAGCCCTTCTTGCCTCCTCTTACAGCCCCAGTAAACTTTCTCCTTTCAGTCCTTTATACTCCTTTTGGAGATGAAAAGAGCAAAATGATCATTTTGCCAGCACGTTAAATAGCGACTGGCGATCCGGCGCTGTAATCCTTGATGTAATTTAGCCTGGAAGAATTGTGCTCTCGCAACGCACCATCTCAACAAACCCTTCCTTTGAATTACCTCTTTGTCTTACCCCAAAGGGCGCGCTCATTATGCAAGAGAGATTATTTCTTTTTATTTTTTTTTGCGGAGACTTATCTTGCCAATGCCTGTATTTAAGCAATTGTTAATTATATCCGTGTGCAAAAAAAAAAAAAAAGTAATTAAGAGGGACAGAGGCTTTGGGGAGGGGGTATTTACTTATTTATTTATTTATTTTTGCACAAAAGCAAAGGGAGACACGGTCGTGCGCGGGAGGCAAACGTGCCTCTTGGCCGGTGAGTCCTCCCCGCCATCCGGCACTGGTGAAGGCAGGAGCAAGCGGCGCCGGGTCACGGCGAGAGGAGTTAAAAGGCATGTCTGCTTTCCCACCCAGAGAGTGCATTCTGTTTATACTACACCACATTGTATTTCCAGTCTTACTCAACGTTTTAATATACATTTTCTTGTCAGGCGTCTTGGCAATCGGGTACACAACTTGCAAGATGGACTGAGAATTCCACAGGTGGACTGATTAGTGGGTGGCATTTCTGAGCTCCAGCAAGCTGTTAGCATTATGTCTGTTTGCTTTAGGTACAGATGTGAAATGATTTGACAGTCAATCTCAAAGTGTGTGCGAGTACTTGGGCTTTTTTTTTTTGCTTCCCCCCCCCCTTCTTGGTATGTCAAACTCTTCATATAATACAATCCTTACCCGTCTGGTTGTCCATTGAAAAAGCATCCCCCCCGCCCCCCCCTCCTGTAGCCAATCTGGATGCGTCATGCATTATTCAGGAGATATAATTTGTAAGTGTCAGAAGTGGCTTTGGTTTTTTTTCCTGTTCGCTCGTTTGAGGACCACAGCTGTCGCGACCAAGAGTACTCGCCGGGCACGGGGGTTATCCCGCCGCAAAGGCGAATTGTTTCCTTCGGGCAACTTGTCCGAACGCAAGTTTCCTTAACAAAGCCATAGTCGTAAGCAAATGGTGTTTGACAAGTGGAATTTTCTGTTGACTTGCTCATTTCATTTCCTTCTTTTGGCAGAAACACTTGGAACTTGATTTTCTTGCAGTTACTATGAGCCCAGAATAATAACTCCTAAATCAACACTGAGGAGGTGGAAAGGTACAACAACACAAACACTCAGTAACAGTCAGGACAGCGACATGGAAATATGAGTTGACATGCAGAATAACCACAAGTGGTGCATAATTTATTGATTGCACCTTGTCATGGGAATGATGAGCTCTCAGCTAGAGGAATTATATTTTATATATTTCACAACTTTGGGGGAAAAATATAAATATTATATATACAAACTGCATATACAGTAACTAATGGATAGAGCAAGATTCCTATTTCCAGTTAGTGAAAAAGTTGTGTGCATCACAAGGCAACGCTGTCTGGAGCCAGGCGAGCCCGGGAGAGGGGAGGCAGGAGGGCGGCGAGGGGGGATGCGGTGCTGCAGCACCGCTCCGCTGTTCCGGTGGATGTGGGTAGGTTAGAGCCACTCCAGTGATAAAATTCCCCAAACGCTGGAAGGCAGATATATTGTATCATAACCACTGAGCTTTAAATGTGCCCTAAGTTATAATATAATATTTCAGCTGTGAAATATTATAAATGTGAAGCCGCAGAAAACTGCACTGTGAAGCAGCATGTGAATAACAGCAAACCACCCTGGAAAAGTAGGGTAAAAGGTCTGAGAAGTGTCTGTTTCTTAACTCCTTTAAAGCTTTCACTCAGGCAGACTCTCGCTCTCCTCGTGGCCAGGTTCAAACCAACGGTTTCCTTCTCCTCTCCTCATCCTATTCATTTTCCGCACCAGGAGAGGCTGCTTGCTCCCAGGCTGAGCCGTGGCTGTTTCCTCCCTGTTTTAATCCCCGGGTAAGCAGGGCACTGCCTGACGCAGACCGTTTCCTTACTCGGGCAACCACACGGCAGAGGAGCCGCAGCCGCAGCGTCGTTTGCTGGAGGACGGTGGCTGAGTCTCAGGGCGGGGGCTGGAGGGAGAAGGACAAGAGGAGGACCGCTGGTCACCCCGCCGGCGGTCCTGACTCGACTGGCTGCTTGGAACCCACAAAATAAATGCAAGAGGAATCCAAGCATTTGCCCTGCCTAGGTTTCATCCTACAGAAGCACACTAATGGGTTAGCCAACTGAAAAATCAGTTTCTGCTACTTTAAATAAATTGATCTTTCTTCTTTCTGCATTGGAAAAACATGTAAGCTCTTTGATTGCTGCCGGTTACCTACTGCAGCACTCGATTTACAGCCCTGGAGTCGAAGCTTTCTCCAAGGAGAAAAGCTGTTTCTCCAAGTGCCTCTTTTTTTGGTGCTATGAAGAAACATGTCAGAGGAGACACAGCAGTGCACTCCAAATGAGAAACAGGGGCTCGGCTCAGTGCTTGCTGGTATCAGCAACAGATTTGTCTATATCACCTTCTGCAGCTAGGAAAGTTACTGCCGTACATTTGCCATTTAAGTTGTGAGCTGGTCTCATGCTGCTTAAGGAACAGCTTAAGTTGGAATAAAAGCAGCTTCACTGGAAGAAACCAGTAACAAAGCCTTGGGTACCACGAAACGGCAGCAGCAAAGTGCCCCTCAGTACTGCTAGGAAGAAAGAGCCTTCAGCAGCAAGCTGATGGTCCTCCTCTAGAGAACGGCAGCCGCCGCCTGGGCTGAAATGCAGTTTGGTTCAAACGTGCTCAGGGCCCACCCTGGTTACGACACACACTTCACTTTATTTTCTCCCTCCAGGCCCAGAAATATGTTTACCACCCTGCTCCAGGCAACATATATATCACCATTTTCCGTGATTTACAATTAAGCCTTATCTCACAAGCAGAAATAATTTCTGAGTTGTTTATACTGTGAATGTGATGGAGACCTATGACTAAATATCTCATTTATTATTTTGAATTAGTCTTCTGGCTTTCTGTGAGGTTTCTCTGTGTTAAAAATAGAGAATGCTTCTGTTGAACACATATTTCGGGTGACCTTCTCAGAAGAAGAATTTGCCAGGCTGAGTACGCCCAGATGTGAATCACGAGGAGCACGCGGGGGGCTGTGAGAAGAGGCGAAGGCCCCTGCGCGATGCCGCTGAGGGCTGCGGCGAGGCGGGGGGATGCTCCCTCTCCCCGTCCCTGTCCCCAGCCCCTGTGGAGGCAGCCGCCAAGCAGCTGGCAGCGGCAGCACCGAGGGTCTCTCCGACAGAGACAAATTCCTGAGGAGACCAGGGTCTGCCTTCCTTAAAGCAGAATTATTGACCTCGGCAGCCAGGGACTTGCTGGGTAGGGAGGTGCGTTCAGTGGGTGCCCAGGAGGCGGGGAGCAGGGGGTGGCAGTGCTTTGCCAAGGGCCCCGGCTTCACCCCACTCAGCCTGTGGCATCCCTGGCGCGTGGCTGGAGCCCAGCTCCCTCTGCTCAGCGTTTGCCGTGCTGCTCATTCACACATCCGAGCTCGCTCCGTCTAGCTGCCTGGGTGCCCATGCCAGGGAAGCTGAAACACCGCAAGCCCACCCAGACCATCGGCTCCAAAGTGCATACCGCGGCCCCTTCCTCCAAAATTAATATCTCAGCTAGCTAAATCAAAGCAAGCAGGGTTTCACCCAGGCATGTTGTGATCACACCTCCAGCTTGCAATATAGACTTAGCGTGTAAACTGCTAAGCGAGGTACAGTGCTCTCCCAGCAGGAGAAGACAATGTCTGCCTGCGAGGAGAAGCGGCTTGGGGCAGGAGAGCGGGGACGCGGAGCCCTTCTCCAGATGGCTCCCGGGCTCCAGCCCGCACTGGCACAGGAGACCCAGCACACGGAGAGAGAGCTGCGTCAGGGGAGAGGTTGCTCAGCTGGAGAGCACTAAAGTCAGAGGCACAGAACCCCTTTCATCAGGGAGGCAGAAACCACCACAGCTGGTGGTGCTCAACGTTGGCAGGTGGGTCCTTCCTTCTGCTCGCTGCACCTCTGCGGAGCGTATCCAGGCCCGGCGCGCTGCTGAGGCTCGTGGGTTTTTATTCTTTGCTTCTAAATCAGTAGACTTGTTACCATTTTTTAAAAGTGTGAATAGCTGCAACAGAAGCCATCAATTAGCACAAGCAAACAGGGCCAAAGTCCTTCCTTCCTCCTCCCCCACAGCATATTGTGAGGAGAGCTGTGCTCTGCTGCTCGGGAGGCTGCTGGAGAGGCTCTGAAGTTGAGCGGTCCCGCTGCCGCCGTTGCATCTGCTCGAGGACGGACAGTACGCTCGTCGCAAGGGAAGCAGGACGGGCTTCCAGCGCTGGCACCGGGACAGCGGGAGCGAGACCAGCTCAACAGCAGCAGCAAAGGAAGGCAATTTTTTTCCCCTTTCTGTTCCAGAGAGCCTTCCAGGGCTAAGGGAGGTTGCCAGAGGTTGCCTGTTTTTTTCAAGCGCCGTTCCCCCTTCCCAGTGTTCAAGAAGCTGCAGAGGGAAGCCCCTCCAGCAGCTTTGCTTAATTACCCTGATCTGTGGAGAGGCTGGAAAAGCCTCTCTGCTGAATAGTTTGCAAACTGGACCGTGCATGCCAGAAGATTTCTGTTGATTAGATGATGCAGAGTATTAATTAGAGTATAGATTATATGCAAGAGCTTTACCATAAGTTTGCTGCCATTTGGTCCGGGCACGTACATTTCTTGCCACATTGCTTTTTCTCCCAGAAAACCGGACTCACGGAGCCAGCCTGGCTCCTAACACGGTTCCCATCCAGCAAGGAAGAGGCCGATTGTGTTCCTGCTTGTGAGTGAGAGCGCTGATCCTCACCAGCCTTGCGAAGGATGCTAAGAGTTGGAGCAGCACTGACCCAAACCCGCCGAAACACACAGCTTGTGGGTGAGACCCACCCCGCCTGCCCAGCTCCTTGGCCGGTGCCACCACGCTGCAGTCGGACACTGGTCACCAGCCAAACCAGGCATGGGAAGCCTAGTCGGGCGGCCATCGATTGAAGTGCCAGCGTGCACTTGGCAAGGGCTCTCCCCAGTCCCTTTTTGAGCCACATCAGATGCAACCTCCAGGGCAGGAGGGCTCTTCCAGCCACTGGTCGCTCCATGTTTGTGGGGCCCTGGGAGTTGTGTGCCCAGTCCCCTTGGGTCGTGTTCTGAGCGGCACCTGCCAAGTGCAGAAGGACATCTGGGATGCAGTTACTGCTGAAAAAAACATAATTTTTTAGACCACAGGGCAGAACAACAACCTATCATCTCACCTGCTGCTCTTGCCAACAGCCACAGGTCCTTGAGAGCAAGGCACAAGAAACTCATATTGGGCAATTTGGGAAACATGTGGCCCATAAGGGACATTTCTTTCCAATCTCCGTTTGGCTTACTTCGTAAAGCATGATTTATGGCTTATTATCCATATAAATAGATGTTTTCGCTTTCTATAACCTTTCTATTCTCTTCCAAAGATGGGTACCTTGTGGCACAGAGTTCCAGTGGTATATTACCCATGCTTGGAGAAAATTTTCTAGTGCTGATCGTGTGTAAGTAAATAGAAATTACAGTTTTGTCCAAAGTGAACAGAAGCACAGGTTTATCTCCGCTGTGCTGTTCACTGCCTTATATACCTCTAATGTGCCCCTCTTCCTCATCCTATTTCTAAATTAAACAGTCATCCTGTTTTTCACATCTCTCATTATATAGAGGTCTTTCCATATGTCTAACATTTGTTTGAGTCTCGATACATCAGACCATGTAACATGCTGATTCACAGAAATCTCACGTTCTGTAATGACCCAGCCTTTGAAATCTGCCTGCGTTTTCAAAAATCTGGCTCAGATTTGGACTTACCAAATGTTATCTGACCACACCTCTTAATCAGCGGTTGCTAGTGTTGCTTTCAAGTCAGATTTGACCTCAAGCATTCACACTTGGTTCAAAAGTTTATTGAAAACGGCAACTTTATTCAGCTCTTTAAAAGGCAGATACACATTCCCCTGACATGTTTGCATCTTGGGGAGCATCTTGCCATTACCCAGGATCATGGCTCATTTAGAAGCAGGCAAACTGGCTGCTGCCCCTTCCAAAATACCACCTTCATATCCGAGAGCTGCTATGCCTTTGGATGCTTCCAAAATCACTTCAGCCTCGCAGACATCATGCTTGTGCAGCGCAAAGCCATTGCCTCACGGCGTTAGAAGAGCTATCGACAGCCGCTCAGTGGGTAGCGTGGGAGATGCCGTGGTGTGGAGGTGGGCAGCCGGGGCATCCCTGCTGGCATTGGCCTTCCCTTCCTCGGTGTTCCGTGCAGGTGGAGGTAAGTCATTTCAGGTCCCATGTGAAAAATCAACTCTCTGTAGAAAACCGGCCAAGCAAAATGGCGTCTCTCTTGCTTAATGTTCGCAGCTGGGGATATTCAAAAACAGCCTGGACACAATTCTGGGAAGCCTGCTCTAGGTGGCCCTGCTTGAGCAGGGGGTTGGACCAGGTGACCACTGGAGGTCCAACCTCAACCCTACTGTGATCTGTGACTCTGTGACAACACATCTGCTTCTGTGACTCGGCTGGTCACAGCAGCTTAATTAAAAACCAACACTGTAGAGCTGTGTGCGCTGCAGAGCCAGCGTGGATCTGCAGCTCAGGTCCACTGTGTGGAGGAGAGCTGTGGCCTGGGTCCTGCCACGGGCAAGGCTCTGCCCCAGTCGCACCTCCCACCATGCAGGATTTACTGCAGGTCAGCACACCTGGGCAGAAACAACTTTGAGCACTGGAACAGGCTGCCCAGGGAGGTTGTGGAGTCTCCTTCTCTGGAGTTATTCAAGACCCACCTGGACAAGGTCCTGTGCAGCCTGCTGTAGGTGACCCTGCTTTGGCAGGGGGGTTGGACTAGATGACCCACAGAGGTCCCTTCCAACCCCGACCATTCTGTGATTCTGTGATTCTGTGAACTCATCTGTCACCTCCTCAGCTCAAAAACAGCTATTGCTGAACCTGAATGATGCATTTCAGCATTACACACAGGTAGACAAGTAGAGCTGTCATGAGCATGGCTTTGCCCGTGGTCAGACATGGATGGTGCTGGGACTGCAGAGGTGTTTCACTGACCCATCCCTGCTCATGGTGCTGAACCTCACCAGTTCAGTCTAGACACTGGAGATGTGAAGGACCCTGGCCCAGAGGCCCGCTGCCCTCTTATCCACCGTGCAATTCCCTGAAAATTTCACATCTCACCCCTTTGTTTCCAGCGTTCACCGTGAGGAGTTGTGCCCCCCCTGCACTGAGGGCACACGTTCATCACCCTCTGCTTGTTCCTTATGACCCTGATGTTCAGATTGCCATCCGACCAAATCGATCCAAACCCAGGAGGTTTCCTATGTGCCGCTCCTCCAGCTACTCTGCAGTGTAACCCACCCTGCCTTTCATGCAGCTTCAACATAAAATGTCCCTGGTGTCATTTCATGCCCCTGAGAGCCTCTGCGCGTTGTCTCTTTTTACATTTCACAGACCAGTGGAGTTATTTCTCGCTTGTCTTAGCCCTGCACCCTACTCACACTGAGCATCTCCGCCTTCCTCACACACCAGTCCTCCAGGCCCATCTTAGAAACCCATTTGTTCTTTTAGAAAAAAAGACTTCTCTATTAATTAAAATAAATTGCATTAACTTTTACCGGCCACAGATTGCCAGAGTCACTGGCTTAGGTTCATCTTTACGTTCAGGCAACTGATTTGTGTCGTATTGAAAGGTTTTAGTCTCTTTTCTGGGGGGCTGATCATTCACCTGTAATACAAAGCTCTGGTTGAACGCCATCCCTTTGCTGTTTTCAAACAGAGTTAGGACTAGAGCGGGGATGGTTCAGTGCTCAGGACACCGAGTGGCAACACAAGGGACCATGCTGCAATTTCTTTTCTGGCACCAGCTTCCCGCAAGGCTTGGAATGGTCACTTGGTCTCTTTGGCTCCAAGTGCCCCAGAAAGGGCTCGCCAGCACTGTTCCACTACCCAAACGCAATTACAGCCCACTGCAGCAGGCGACGGCTTTTCCTCGGACATCCATAAAAAACCCCTGCTCCCCGAGCGTAAGGATCTCACCCAGGAGAAGAATGATTTACCCCTCAAAATGCAGCCCCCGTTAGGTTGCAATTAGCACCGGTACGGTGACGAGGGACGCGAGCGACGTCAATCCTTTTATACCGCCGCCACTTGCCAGGTTTGCATGGAGAAGTTTTGCTGGCGTAGCCCGGGCCAATGCATCGCCGAACCTTATGTACGAGGGACAATAGGCACTCCAGGCCTCACAGACTATTTAAGAATAAACTCCAGACTGTGAGCTGCTCAGACATCTTGGTTGTCGACTGCATATAGGTGCCATCCTAAAACTGTGAAACTGAATACCCTTAATTTAAAAATTCATGCCCAGATCTGTGCTTTGCCCTTCATCCTTGCATTTACAGAAGGCTAAATTGAGATCCCAGATTTTACATCCAAACGCTGAAATGTTCACAATTCAGACTCCTGCGAAGGCTTGCAGACAAGCACATTTTAAAACCGCATCGTGTAAACTGTTTATGCGCTGAAGGAAAGCCAGGGATTTTGTTAATGACAAAGAAATTGTTCTCTCCTCAGATAGCTGAAAGAATTCCTCTAATGACAATAAAGCCCCCTCCTTTGTAAATTTGCTTTGGGTGGATGGCAAGATTAAGGAACATCCAGCCCAGCTATGATTTTTCAGATCGCCGAAGTACCTTAAAAAGATGCTCATTATCTAAAGAGACGCCTCTTCCCTAATTGCAGTGCCACTATTATGCGAGATTAATTTTTTTTTCCCCAAACCCTCGTACACGGTAACACGAATTTTTAGACTGGGGAGCGAGCCCTGCTCGGAGACGTGGCTTCTGCAGATGGAGACGGGGGCAGGTGTGGGTTCCCCCAGCCGGCCACCCGAGCCGTGCTGCGAGGATGGGACCGCTCTGCCCCTGTCCTCACTTCACCCCGCCACATCCAATCTGCTGCCCCAAATCGCAGACGGGAATAAAACGGAGCGCAAAACCCTCGACTGGGAGGTGGTTACAGAAGAACCCGAGGCTGACGCTGAAAACCGCGGCAGCCTGCACCGAGATCGCTGATAACTTGCACGCATGGAGAAATGTTTGTTTGTTTGCTTGGCCTCCGGCTCCCTCCCGTTCGCCCAGTCCTGGTGCCGTGCCAGGGCCTGGCCACACATCCCGGACGCTCCCATCACCTCGGGGCAATATGCGGCGAAGGCAAAGATTGCGCCGAGCCCCCCGAAAGCACTTGTGCCTCCTGCCCTCTCCCAGGCTCCCAGCTCCCACCAGCATCAGCAACGTGGCTGTCAGGGGCAGACCTGCAGCTCACCCACGTTTGCAGGTGGCCATCAGAGTACAAAAGGGACTCCGCAAAGACATTTTAACCCCCTTCTATCAGTTTTTCAGAGCGTCGGTGTTATGAGGGCAATCATTTATTGGGGTTTCCTATCTCTCTTTGAAATACCGAAGCATACCATATGCGTCCATACGTATGCTTGAAATTCCTGGGAACTCTGTATACCTTGTAATTTTAATCCTATTATACGGTTTATATTTAATTGATTGCTAGTCAGAGATGAAAATTTCACAGATCTTCTAAAAGAATGAATATTTTTAATCAGCTCATTTAGCTAGGGAGAAGGATACGCATCCTCCCTGCAAACCAGCATTTCACAGCACCGCACAGGTTCCAGCTACTGTGGGAGTCGGTTACCCCTCAAAAAAAAAAAGAAAAGTTGAAAATCAATCCAAAGCTAAATTAGTGACATGATTGTATTCCCATTACATTCCACTTAAATGCATATGTTTACAATATCCTTTAATAATAATTATTATTAAACATAGTAAAATACTTCCAAACTTGGCTCATGGCATCATTGTACTTCTAGTGGAAAAAAAATTATCTGAAGCCTTGTCAATATGTCGCTTCCTCCTCCCCCATCTTTTAACAGAAGCAGCCTCCAGTGAAATAATCCAAGCTGTGTTCAAGAAGTTGGCAAGTGGGTCCAATTAAATGTGGTTTTAGTGTATTCTGGCATTTGCATATTTAGTTTGCCAAGAAGTAATGTTTTAGAGAAAAAAAAAACACACCATCACAAAAAAAAACCCCACAAAAAACCCTGCGTCGGTCCAGACAAAGTAGCTGGTGTGATGCATTGCTGAACTTTGTCCCACGAGTCACAGAGATTTAAAAAATAAAGAAATAAACTGTTTTTGCCTCAACTGTTGCCCCTTTTCGGTTGACAGGCTTTACAATAATCTGTATGTCCTCTAAAAGAAAACATACAGAGGGACTATTAGAAAATTAATGCAGCAAAAGAAAAATCAGCTTTAATATTTAGTGAATCATTTAAAAACTTAAATCCCAGTGACCTTTATTGCATGGAAATATTTAATGCCTTAGCGGAGCCGTTCTCCAGCTAAACAGCGATTAAATAAAGCAGTCCATCAAAACAGTGCCTGTTCTCCGGGATGCAGCGCTCAGTCAGTCGTCGCTCCTGAGCGATCGCTCACCACGGTGGAGAGCGGTGCCTTGGTTTTGGCGGCTCCTTCCCCTCCCCTCGCCGCAGGAGCTGCCGCCCCCGTCTCTCCGGTACCCTGGCCCCTGTCTCCCCTCCGCAGCTGGGCTCGTGTCGACCCCCGGGTGCCGGAGCTCTGACGTTCCCAGGCCCGGGCCACACCTTCGCCACCATCCGCGGGACGGCACCGAGGGGCCACGGACGCAATCCCTCGCCTCCTTTCCCCTCCAACCCCGAGCAACACGGGCAAAAAGCCCGGCAGAGGAAGGATGTGAGGAAAAAAATCCCCCACCCCAAAACCCCCGTGAGCCCTAATTCTCCACAAGGCTGAGCACAAAATGATGTTTAATGTAGACTGGCTAGCCCTTTCACTCATTTCTTCCACAGCCGGGACAACCTTGCTACAAAGCAAGGAGAGTTAATTAATAAAACGAGGCAGCGTGGGGTTATATGGAATCTTTAAAGTCTTTATCAGTTTGCCAGTCCATTAGCGGGGCTGCATTCTCCGCAAACTCCCTGCTCCAATATGTGCAGCAGAGCAGTTAATTTCTTTTGGACTCAGTCTATGGCACCAAGCTGGTTTTTTTTTCCCCCATCTTTATCCAAACAAACTATTAAATAATCAACAAATAAGAATATTTAACCCAAAATAATGAGAGGAGCGATCGCTCGCCTAAAAACTAGAAATTAAAGCTATCCAGTCACAAAAGAAAGTTGAGTCATCCATTAAGCAACAAAGGAGAAGGAAAAAATAGATTGCACTCGGATGTTTTTGTGGCGTTGGTTGCCTCGCAAATGTGCCGAAGCCGAGGCCCCAGGAGGATGGCCGGCTGGAGCCCAAAATCGCTCCGGGGCCATCGTCAGGCATGAACTTCCAAGATATTGGAGTCCGCCCCCAAAAACTGAGCAAACCAAAAGACGAAGGCCGCCGTGTCCCTCTCCCCGACCAAGGCGTAGGTTAGGACCCAGCCTTTGGAGCTGGCTGTGGAAGGGGAGCCTTCGCCTGAGGGCAGGACATGGCCCGGAGAAATCCACGTGGCCGAACCACCCAGCGCCCGTGCCGCAGCATCCCTGTCCCTCCCCAGAGGAGGGGTGGGCCCGCAGGGCCGGGACCCCTTCCCTCTCCCTGCCTGTGGGGAGAGCGCCGGGGCCATGGAGATGCCACCAGCCCCTGTCACCCTGCCTGGCGCGGCTGCTGCAGGCTCGGGCAGCAGCACGGCTTTCCATGGGGCCACAACGGAGAGCAAACCCCACTTTCAGGAGGCCCCGCTCCCCTCTGTTCCCTCCTTCTCCTCAGTCCCCCCCGCCAGCCACGCAGAAGAGCCGTGCTTAAAAACGCGTGTGCGTGTGGGGGGTTGCAGCGATTTCCAACCCGGTGGTTGTACTTCTTGGAGTAGTTGTCTTGCGGGTGCTGTGCTAACAAGATGCTTGACAGGCACCAAGCTGCGCGCTCGCAGCCACGCCGCCGACTGCCGGAATTCGCAGCCCGCTTCTGAGAGGCGCGATGGGCGAAAGCCTCGTTCGCGGCCTGTGCCTGGGATGGCAAAATGGTCTTCTCGGGAAAATGGGGCTGGGGAGGTGGGAACAAAAGAGGGCAGTCGCAGGAATATCCGTATAACCTGGCAAAACGCTACGGCTGAGGTCGTCAGACCCCTTCTTCTTTTTCTAAACAAATACTGTGGACACAAACCAGGGGTTCCAGCAAGCGCTCAGTGAAGGCCGCCAAGTATCTCAGGAAGATTTACAATGGAATGAACACTTCCATAATTAGCTTAATTTCTGCCCAGAACCCAGGGATGAACTTTTATTTAAGCATATGCCTCTGGTGTTCTCCAGAAGACTTCAAAATTATTTTCTCTAACCGACAAACAACTCTGGAAGAACGCGTTCAGCTCGGATCAGTCGACAGCAGAAAGGCGCGGAGCCAAGCCCAACATCAGGCATCAAACGTGGTGCTCAAAGGGGCTTGGAGAGGTAGCACAGAAGTTGTGGTGAAAACACTCCGAAATATCAAACCCTCCATGCAGCTCCAGCATAAACATGACTTTCACTTCCTTTCTTTTTTTTTAATCCCTCTTCACTAAGTCTGGTGGCTCTGAACGAGTGACGTCATTTTACGGAGCAGCGTTGCCCATGGGCTCCCCATCCCCAATGCCTCCTTTGGTAGGAGGGCAGGAGAAAGCCGGGGGCCTCTGCTCCACAGATGGGGTCTGGAGACTTCAAGTGTGGGATTCAAAACTGGGATTCTGCCATCTGTAAAGTCAGAAGGACGAGACTTTCCTTTCTTTGTTGAAAAAATAAAAAAGTAGAAGCCTTTGAGATGAATTAAAAACGCTTCATCCTCCAGGACTGCACCAGGAGTGAGGCTCACAACCTTGCCGTGGGATATTGCTTCCTTCCGAAGAGCCAGCGACAGAACGGAAGACAACCCCAGAATGCTTTTTGTCCTTAATAAGAATCAAAGTGGAGTAGCAAAGAGGCTTTATACCTCCCATTCCCATAGCCTGATTAATGTGCTCTGTCTTTCAACATGTGCTTTCCCTTAAACCTCATTTTTCTGTAATTTCCTTCATTCTTTTAACAACGTGCTTATCCCTCTCCTAAAAAAAAAAAAAAAGCCATTATTTACAGATGTTCCCTCTCTTCTCACCACATTTGAGACCACAGTGCAGGCTCCTCCTCCTTCTTCTAAATAAAAGGAGGTAAGATCAGAGATAAGAACATTTCAAAAGGTGAGCACCGATATTAAATTTTAGCAATACACTCTAAGCTGATGTCCTTGTAGATATTTTTTTCTGCTCCAGACATATTTTTACCCTGTTCTGGAAGTAACAACAGCTACCCAGAGGAGCTGGGTATTCCCAAAAGCAAAATTTTGCCTGCTGTTAATACAGGCAGTCCTGGACTGAAGGAAACCGCCTCAGCCTTGAACAACTGTAGGACCTATCAAACGCTCTTGTTAAAAAAAACCCTGCATTAAATGGTTACGCTTTTGTGTGTGGGAGCCCTGAACCTGAAGAGCACCAACCCAAAACCTTATAAATGCTTATAAATATCTCATATAAATGCTTATAAATATCTCAAGGGTGGGTGTCAGGAGGATGGGGCCAGACTCTTTTCAGTGGTGCCCAGCGACAGGACAAGGGGCAATGGGCACAAACTGAAGCACAGGAAGTTCCATCTGAACATGAGGAAGAACTTCTTCCCTCTGAGGGTGACGGAGCCCTGGAACAGGCTGCCCAGGGAGGTTGTGGAGTCTCCTTCTCTGGAGTTATTCAAGACCCACCTGGACAAGGTCCTGTGCAGCCTGCTCTGGGTGACCCTGCTTCGGCAGGAGGGTTGGACTAGATGACCCACAGAGGTCCCTTCCAACCCCGAACATTCTGTGATTCTGTGAAAACAGAAGGGTAGCGTTAGGGCGAGTGCTAGTCATCTACGTGCTGCCTGGAGAGTGACTCCCCTGTAGCTCACCTCAGGTAGGTCCCAAACCTTAACACCTCCACTTGCCCTCGGGCTCATCTTCTGCAAAGAAGGGTTGAGAGATCAGACCCTTACCAGGGTAGAAAAAAAACAGTGTATTTTTTTAAAATAGCATTGCAATACTGCACCCAGATATGCAGCTCCAGACCATCCAGCGGCGTCGTCAGTTCAGAGCGCAACACTTCAAAATCAATTTATCCCATCAGATACTTCTGCGACGTGCTCATCCCTTGGCCCAGGACAAGCGCAGTTATTTTAGTTCCTGGTTTGAACCTCTCCGCGTTACCCAACGTCTCCCCAGACGCAGCACCTCAGCCATTTCCAAGCCCTCCAGCGGAAGCGTGCCTACAAACCTGCTGTCGCTTGGGGATGGAAGCGCTTTTTGCCACCCCGATGCTCACCTCCAGCGGGCTTGCTGGTGAAGGAGCAGGGGACCGTCCGGCCCCGCTGCTTGCCTCGCACCTGCGCCCTGACACAGCACCCTGACGCCGGGCGGTGAATACGGCTCGGCTTTGTTTTCTCCCCTCAGCAGGAATCCCACCTTTTCCTCCAAGCTGCAAACTTCATGTTAGGTATTAGAGACAATAAAAGAGCGCGTCAAAACTACTACTCTGTTAAAAAAAAAAAAAAAAAGAAAAAAAAAAGAAAAAGAAAAAGGAGAAAAAAGCTTGGCCTACTCTCATTTTTATCTACTGGTTATGGGCTTTAAAAGGTCTCTGTACTGAAGGTTTCTTAATGCAAATTTAGATTGAGAATAACAAATGTCCTAAGTGAAGTACTGCTTTATGTCATTTTTTTTCCTCAGTTTTTCAGGAGTTTTCTCTCTGTGAGACTTCTCCAGTCATTATGAAAAAGAAATACATTCCTGGTTATCACGCTGAACTGAGCAATACCCAGCTTTGCGTTCACCTTGTGTCCTGGGAGGCTTTTCTCCTAAGCACAGGGTACCGGTGTTGAGAAATCCTTGGAAGTAAGCTGCAGCCAGTCATCCGACACTGGCAGAGGTACGCTGGGCTGGCTGTCAACGGGGAGCCCAGCAGTCGTGTGTTCGTTAAACTGCATCCTCATAATTAATACAGAGATATATGACTCTCCATTTCTCCAAAAATTAGGAATTGCCTGGTTAGCCTCCACTCGTTCAGAGACAGCTCTCTCCTAAAAGTCACTCTGTCATTTGAAAATAAGGAAATATTGGTATTTATAGGGTTATCAAGCTGTCATGTGTACGAGCCTGAAAATCATCTATGAACAGAAATCAGATTCTAGATAGACGGTGCCAGTCAAACTGCTATGAAAAATAAGCTACAGAAAATGAAGACCTGGTAGCTATAGCCTATGAAGATAGGATACGTTTCATTAAGATTTTAACTATATTTTATCTCGGTATGATTTTCCAAAATTATCTCGACATGAATCCTCACTAAGTGCGAATACGTGGCAAATGCAGTTGAAAATAAATCATATCTTGTATGATAAACCCCTATCAGTTTCAAGGGGTTTTATTTATAGATAAAGCAGATTTTTAAAATTGTAAAATGTATATTGGGAACACATCCAAAAGTTTATAAAAAGTAGCTTTAATGCTAAAATTGAAGACAATTTGACAAAAGCCTAAAATGTGGCATCGAGGGTAGTTTTTATTTTCTTAATAGATGTAAATAAGACTTAACCAAAATGTATTTCAGGAAGGTTGTGAGAGAAATATTTAAATCCCCATCTAGATTTCCATCCAGATACCGCATATACCATGCCACAGAGCTGTTTTGAGAGTTGAGCCTTTTAATATACCTCCTGTACTACTGAGGCAGTAACATATTGCTTCACCAGTTAAATCCTTTCGGAAGTCATGATGTACACAGAACTCACTCTCTAAATATTTCGCTAATTTAAAGCTGGGTTTCAGGTGCTGGGTTGTAATGGCTGGGGATGCGCTGTGTCAATCCCTATCTGGCATGCTCCGGACGCGGCATAAAAAACATCCTTCTTGGTGCTCAGATTAGCACTGGTATCTGCAGGAATCACAAGCCATAGGTTGCACAAGATCACATCGCGTTGGCTGCTACGTATGAACACTAAACACATCTTCGGAAGATCTTTAAGGAATAGCGGAGGCTGCGATTTTGATGCACACCTAAATAAAAATTAGCAAGTTATTTTAAACTGCTTCCTTGCATGCACACCCGTATGCTCTTACACGATACGCATTTTAAAGTGCAATGCTGAGGTTAAGACAAAACACCGCACATCAAAACATCCTAAAAAATAATCACCAGCTGTATTTCGCAATTAATCATTTATTTATTTCCTGCAATCCCAAAAATCCCCAGTCGCATGGAAATTTCAGCTCCAAGGCTAGACTGCATACGCTCTCCCTTTTAGCCCCAAGCAATAACTTGTTAGAGCCAGGCTGTAAAATCTCGAAAAAGTAAAGCAGATCTGGCCCCGCAGCAACTGCCGTGGTCCAGGAGGGGCACAGGGCACAGCGTCCGTCCCCGCGAGGGGAGGGGTTGCCACAGGGGCGAGCACTGGTGGCCCCCTCCTCCAAACGGGTAACGCTGAGGAGCTACCAAGCAGGCAAATGCTCCGTGTTCTGCACAGGGTGTTGGCGGAGTGAATTCTGAGGAAGAAAACCTGAAAGTGAGAAACTAGATGAAAGCAAAATGAACCTGAAGATTCTAAGCATGCAACCTAGCAAGGTCTGTCAGACTGAAAAATTAACTAACCCAAGAAATTCCAATGTAAGAGAAATACTCCAGGTCAGATGCGGATTATTTTTCAAAAAAACACTTTTTATTTTTTTTGGCAAACACCTCTATCACTCGAAATACTTGCTGCCCCCGTCGCCACGCAGCCTGTTCCACCTCCGGCTCCCCGGCTGCCCGGCCGTGCAGCCGGCTCACCCCTCTCGGGCTCCGGCACAGCCGGCTAAGCTGCGTGCTATTGGCACCAGGAGCATTTCGATTCGACAGTCAGTTAAAAGTAATGCTTCTTTTTTAGCCTATGAGACTAAAATGGATAATCTTTCCCAAAAGGATGTAATCTCTCATCTGTAAGACCCATTAACAGGTTTAGCTGAATTTCATCACGCGAGCAGGAGCTGCTGGCTGTGGGTTTTAATAAGCAGGGCTCTTCCCCCTGCGACTGTCTTCATTGCCGGCAAAAGGGAACATTTCCACCTTCTGCCCAAAAGCGTTCGCACAAATGAAGAAAGAACTCCTCTCTCACCATCTAGAAAATAATTTTTTATTAGCAAACTCACTAGATTTAATGACACCACTAAAATATGTGTGAACAGCAACAAAAATTAAACAAGGACTCCTGAACCAGAATATTTTGAAAGAGCCCAGAAGATTTGTGCATCACTTTTTCCTCGCTGGAAAAAGATCAGACAGTTCTCTTGACATTCACGTTTACCATCCCAGTCAAAAAACCCCTTAAAGCTTTGGTTAGATTTCTTCAATAAAAGACCGTACTCTCTGGAAATATTTCAGTTTGGAAATCACATGGACAAATAGTGTTGATAATACGTAAGTTTGAGAACGCTGCTACAAAGGGCTACATGACAATATTTTAGAATCAGCTTTCTAATTTTAGGCTATTTTTGCAGACTTGAAACGTATTTCACCTTCATTCTGAAGGAATCTGCGCTGCTTCAAAGCGAGGGGAGGGAGCAGGCAGAAATTTTCTCCCCTTCCAAGTTCTCCTCAGCTACAAATTGCTGCAGCATCGTTGATCATAAAAAGGGGGGCTCGGGGTTTTGTTTTTGAAAGCAGGCTGGAAAAATGGATTTTAAAAATTATATATTAGGACTCCATTAAAAATTTAGAACATTTGATTATTGTAGACTTAATTAAGGGGGGAAAATAAAGTCCCTCCACCACCGACAAATCAGGGGATCTGCTATCCGTAGACGGAAAGCAGCAGGTATGCTGCGGCGGGGAGAGGAACTGGCGGTGTGCTCCCCGCTTCCCGGGCAGGTGAGCCGGCACGGCTGCCGGGGGGCGAGGGCATGGGGGCAAAAGGGAATCTCCCTTTGCAAATTCATTTTTGAGTTTTATTGAGGCTTCCAACAAGGCGACGTGCGTTTTGAAGGGACGTGCTGGTTTCCTGAAGGCTCAGCAGAAGTACACGGGATCTTTTCGTATTTGCTTTCACCCTAACGCAGAGGAGAAGGAAAAGCGATGAGGATCCCTGCCCGTCCTCGGCCAGAAAGCTTCGCTTTAAGCTCCTACCAAGTTCTTCTCCAAATTGCACCTAGAACACACAAAGGTCTCAGGAAGTACATGGTCTGTGGAGTGCTAGACCTGATTCAAATGTCTCTGTTAGACCAAACCCCCAAGTTTGAGTTTCGAGAAATCATTCCTAATTAAGGAATATTAAGCCATCACGGGCAACGGTTAAAAAAATAGCTGAATGATATATTTAGCATGTTCCCTGTGAGTCTTGGGCTAGAAGTACTCACAGTTAAAAAGTGATGACTATCACCGGTCAGGGAACTTCTTCTGAACCTGTGAAGTTCAGAGCATACAGTTTCCATTCCCACAATTTGCCTTCAGCCATCACGGCAACATGAACAGTGAGGATTTTGTGACCCCACATCCTCAAGCCAAATAAAATGTTCTCTTGTGCTTCATTATCTAGGGACTGTATTAAAAAAAGAAAAAAAAAAGTTACAGCTATTTAGATACGTCAGTACATCGAACCCTACGGAGCGAGGCAACGCACAGGAGCGTGTTTCATCTTTCTGTTGAAGAAATACTTTGAGAGCCACAAGCAAGCGTGTGCTGCACATGTATATCCCGTCCAGAAAAAAACCGAAAATATAAAGGATATTTTGAATTATTTTGTCGTTAATGGGTAAGTTATGTTTGCTATTACCCTCTGAAGAAGGGCTCCTTTTAAGTCTAGTTTTATTTGGGAATCCGCAATCCCTGAAAATCTGAATGTTGGAGAACAAACGGTGAATCTGCCGAGAGCCACAGCCACAGCTCATCAGCCACACGGATTTTGGAACTGCAATATTAGCTGGTTCTCAGTCTTGACGATACTTCAAACCGTCTTCACTAAACATAATATTCTACCGTACGAAAGCCTACAGAAAAGGTCTGCTGCCAGAAAAAGAGAAGTCTATGCGGCTGAAGATGCTAACATCGACAAAAGGAAATGTTTTCAAAATACCTGTAATGACTCAAAAAAACCCACCCAAACACAGCATATGATGATTGAAAATTGTTATAAAGAACAGAACAGCGAAAAAGATCATTTGGCTAAGTACAAATTACCGTGGATATAGGAAGATGAGCAGTAAAGCATTAGGCACGGAGATTTGCTTGGTCAAGGCACAACTCCAGTCGTACCTAGGCAGATGACAAACGTAATGAAATGTTTAAAATTATGATTTTTTTTTCCCTTTCAGATTGGTCCTGCTGTCTCTGTTCCAGATTTCCAGTTTAGCTCTAGTTTCATATTCCCATTGGGCTCTGCAGTGCTGGTCTCGTTCTTATGATGGAGCGGCCTCGAACAAGACTGCTGGGTATATCCTGCAATGAGCATCTAAACCAGGTCTTTTTCAACGGTTTTGCTAAGCTTAATCTTATTTTCTTTTAAAGCAGCATTTAGCCCGTAAGAGAATTCCCCAAACAGACCTGGGATTTTTAAAATTTTCCTCTGTAGCCCAGACAGCTTTGATGTCTTACCAGTATTTTGGACATTTTGTCTGCCTCCTGTAACGTCGACTGTCAGTCAGTACCTGGCCAGTGCTTCAGATGAAGTTGTTGCCTTCTGCTCTAACGTTCTGATAGAGACCGAATACAAAAGAGGGAGGCCGAGAGAGCTCCTTGGGGTGAAATTAAGCCCAGAACAGGAACTGTGTGTCTGCATAGATATTTGCATGGTAGCAAAATTTCTGGAATTTAATAGATTGCTTCTGCAAAAGTCTTTGGAGAAGAAAAAAAAAATAATAATAAAAAATCCCTCTACAGAATGATCGAGAGCTACACACAGAGAAATGCTTTCAAAACACAAGCATTTAATTTTTTTTAAATGTTAAGTGAGATGTAAATATGTACGTTAGCAACAAAGTGCTCAAAAGCATACTGAAAACATATTCCATACACAGTTAGCAATAGAAGTCTGTACAAAAGTAATAAAGTTACACATTATAAAAAATACTCCGTAACTATAATTTAAAAGAGGGAAAAAAGACAAGGGAATTGATTTCTCAGTTCATATAATTTATTGCAGTTAGCACACAGTTTAAAAATTCACCAACACACCAATAGTACAAAACTAAACAGCATTATAAGTTATTCCCCCCTCAGGAAAATAAAACATACTATGATTGTCAAAGCTAGATGTCAGTCTAAGTTTTAGAACAAAAGAAGAATGTGAAACTAAGGAAAGGAAAAAAGCAATCACTCACGAGGACCACAAAAAAATCCAAGAGAAAGTCCATTTTCCTCAGACACTGATTGTCTTCTCTAACTCAAGAAAAGAATGTAGTTTTAAAACCTAGAAACTATTCAAGTAACTAAAGATAACGCTCCAAGGCCATTTTCACAGCTTTTTTTTTTTTGTTTTAAATGCCATTACAGCCAAATTAACACACATTTGACCAAATATTTCCAAAACAGTCCAGCAATACACAATGGAGTTTTCCATTCAGTATCTTAAGCACAAAAATAGGCTATGTTTACAGTAGTTAAGGCGATCAAATTTTAAACAAAAGCAGAGAGAAAAAAAAAAAAGGGGAAAAAAAAAAAAGGAAAAAACAGCAAACGTTTTCCATGCTACTCCCATAGACCTTATTTGTAAGTGCAAGACAGGAAAACAAACACTGTGCAAAATGCTTTTGACCCGCGTGTTGGCCATGAAAACCACACGTCAGGCTGCAGTCTCTGCTGCTTGGATACCCACCGGCCTCCCCTGCCCTCCCCGGCCCCCTGCCACTCACGCCTGCCCAGGCCTTTCAGCCAGCGGGGTTTTTGTGGCGGGGTTGTTTTATATTTTCCTTTTTTTTTTTCCTTCTCCTTTTTTTTTTCAGTCCACAGCCTCTTTTCACCATGGGGGGGGGGAAGAAGGAGCTATTGTGGTGGAGCGGTGCAGCAGGAATCCCACCGACGCTCCTTGGGGAACAGTCGCCCCTCGGCTGGCGCTGGGTCCGTGCCATCGGCAGGGGCCGGGGTGAGGCAACGCACACCACACATGCAAATCTCGAAGCCTGGTTGTAAACATTTCTTTTTTTTTGTTTTTTTTCTTTTTTTTTTGTTTTTTTTTCCTCGTTAACATAGCTAAATCGGCGACTCGTAGCTTAAGTTCTTCTCAACTTAAAGACAGTGGGAAAGTAAATTTAAATTAGATAAAATAAAAACAGTGCATTTCTCTTCTTCGTAACACCGGCATTTTCAACGGTGTTGGGTTTTTTTTTCCTAAGGAAATTAAATAATTTTCAACTCACTCGTTAAAGTTATACAATGCAAACAAAGACAAAAATATACTGAAACTCATGCATTTCTGTAGCGTTAATATTTACTTTTCAAGACTCAACTAAGAGCATCAACACAACCTGCCAAGTTCTTTGATACCTCCCCCCGGCCCATGTAATCAATTACAGTATACAATAACAGTAATTCACATTTTTTAAACACACAGTTCATCACTGCTGAAGCTGCAATATCCTTTTTCATCCCAAGCAAACCTTCACGTAAGACAGAGTCCCAGTGATCCCAGTGTATTCTCAGGGTTTTTGTTTCATGTTTTTGTGTTGTGTTTTTTGTTTGTTTGTTTCTTTTTTCTCCAGTGGGAACTGTCAGAAATCCAGAAGTTGCCATAATAAGTTTTAAGTCAACCGCTTGTTTAAAAATAGATAATCCAGCATTTCAGAAATTTTCCATTTGGGTCTAAAAGCATTCAGGTTTCCAACAGCTAGAAAGGACTCATGCAATTATAGAAATGTAAAGGAACTGACAAAATTGGGTAAAGATTTCTACATTCAGATTTTAAGAGGAGAAAGATTGAGAGCTTAAAAGAACGCAGTGTTTTGGGGAGAATAAAGCCGCGTCCAAAGTTTTTGAATTGGAGATTCCTTAGAAGTAAAGTATCCGCCGGCTTCTGTTCCGAAAAAGGGGGGGGGGAAATACGCTCCGTAATTTAATTTGTCGGATTACCTCTACAGTTCATTTTTATCGGAGTGCTAAATTAGTGAAATACTCATGCTGCCTTAAAGTGCAAAAAACAAGCTAATAGCCAAACTTTCAGTTCAAGGAAACAAGATTGCTTTTAGACTGTACCACAACTATATAGATTTATATATATATTATTTATATATATAAAAATTTTATTTCCAAAGTTCTTGTGAGCTATCTTCTAAGGTCCAGTCTCTGACAGTAGGTAAGCTCAGTGCTTCGCTTTTGACAGACAATGAGTTCACCAACTCACAGTGAAACTTCCGAATGTGTCTGTAAAGGTCTCCGGACTGCGTGAACCTGCGCTCACACCACTTACAAGCGTGAGGCTTCTCCCGCGTGTGAACCACCGCGTGGCGGCTCAGGTTGTGGGAGTACTGGAAGCTCTTCCCACACTGGGTGCAAGTGTAGGGCTTTTCACCTGAATGAGTCCTCTCATGACGTTTCAAGGTGTACATGCAAGAAAAAGTCTTACCACACAACGAGCAGGTCGGGACATTGACATCGGTAGCAGGCTTGCTGCGGATCCCGTCCTGCTCTCGAAAGTGCGTGCTTAAATGGATCTGCAGGATGTGGGGGCTAGGAAAGACCTTGTTGCAGAGAGGACACATGAAAATTTGCCCAGCGGGGCTCAGTATGTTTGACACGTAAGGGAGCAAGCTGCTGTCCATGTTTCCTTCCACCTGGACTCGCTCGTTCTCTGGAGTTATCATTTCATCATCGCTTGCCTTGTCCTCTCTATCTAGCTCCCTCAAGACCGAATCTTCCCTCATCGGAGCCAGGTGGGCCGGCTCGTACTGTACCCTGTTATTAGTGCTCACACTTTCTTTCACAGTGCTATGTTCCATATCATAGTCATTAGTGCCAACATCACTCTCATCACAGGAAGCCTCTTTCTCCACCTTCACCTGAACCAGGCTGCTTCTAAGCATGTCCTGCGAAGAGAAATAAGAACTGTTCAAATTTTCAACTCCTGACAGGCTGGACTTGACAGACAGGTCCAGCACGCAGTCAACATCTGCTGAATCCCTCACGGAGGTGACAGACCTCTGGGACAAAGACTCTGTTGAGCTGCAGGGGCTGGCTACTGTTTTTCCAGCTGCTGCCGCGTGTGTCTCTGCCTCTCCGCCAGTCTGGGGAATGCCTGCTGAGTCTGAGGGCAATCTCATCCACATGTTCCCAGGCTCGGCCGCCAAGTCCCTTTTGCTCGGCAGGATGTTCAATTTTTCATCTTCTCCGTCGTCTTCATCGCTGGGCAAGTCTCCTGGCATGTGGCTGCTGCCGTCGGAGAGGCTCTCCACTTTGTCTGAACAACTTGAGGCGTCTTCCTCCTTTTTTGTGCTGTCTGCCTCCGTGGTTGCTTTCTCTTTCAGCTTCTTTTTGCAGACTTTGACAATGTCGTACATGTGGAGATAACTGGCAGCTGCTAGCACGTCTTCAATGGGCAAGTCTTTGAACTGGAGCTTTCCTTCGTACATGAATTCAAGCAGGAGAGCGAAAGCTGGGGCTGTAACAATGTCGCTGTTCAGATGAACAATGTCCCTTTTGTCCAGCTGGTCCTTGTAAAAGAGGTGGAAATACATGCTGCATGAAGCCAGTACAGCTCTGTGCGCTCGGAACTGGGCATCTCCTACCAGAACAGTGCAATCACAAAGAAAACCCTGATGTCTCTGCTCACTCAGACACTGTAGCAAGTGTCTACTGTGGTCAGGAAACTCCATACTGTCTTCATAACCTATAAGCAACGAGATTTTTAAAAATTAAATGTAGGTCAGAATCACAGAATTTACGAATCCAAGTTATTCCACTCTATAAACCTCGTATTTATATCGCCAGAATGCCGGTGCTGACACCATGCACAGGTTATTTAACACGCGTGTACGACGGCAACTCTTTTCCCCATCAACCCCTCCAAGTTACGATCTCCTTTCAGCGGTAAATAAGCCGTTCTGATAAGCGCATAGGTACATCTGTAATTTTTTTTAAAGTATCACTGCTGTTCATAAAATCTGTTCAACAGTTCTTTTTTTTTTCAGGGAACTTCGTCCAGATTGCATCCCTAGGAGGGCAGACCCAAAAAAAAAAAATTTTTTTAACACTAAGTTTGAGAGATCACAGAGGAGCAAGGAAAAAAAAAAATCAGATCATCAACCTTCTTTTTCAAGTCAAACTGTAGTAAGAGGAGAGGTTCACGCATGAAGAAATGCTAATATACGCCCAAATCTGAAGGTCTAACATTCATGAAGTATAAAAATTATTTATAGGTGTCAATTTATACTGACAGCAAAACCAAGGTTTTTAGAAATTTAGTTTGCGTGGTTTTCTTCTTGTAGTAAGCAGTTTCAGGTTTTAAACCTTCTCCACACTGCACAATAGAACATGAACATTTCTTGCCAACATGCAGAATTTACAAAAGAAAATTAACGACCAAAACGCCAACGAGCACCGCTTCCCCTGTGCAGAAGGACAGAAATTTCCCTCCCCTCCCACACCAGCCAGAGTCTGCGGTACCAAACTTAAAAAAAAAAAGTCATTCAACGTGAGCGCGTGTGCATGTGTGCACATTTAAAATCAGTATCCCGAGTGCTGCTCTTACCCAAGCATTTTTCTATTCACCTTCCTTGATGATAAAGAAAATATAAACTTCAAAGAAGCAGAGAAGTCAAAACTCAAATAGAAAGTAAAATCTCTTAAAAACCCGTCTTAATCTATTCTTCTGTGATTGATAGCAATCTTCTCCCTAACCACCTAAGCAGATCGTGGCTCTCTAGGCTGGCAGATATTACTGAAAAATCCTCATCCCTCGCAAACCAAGACGCACCAAAACTTACAACGCAACCCCTGCTATATTCCGTAAAATACCATCGCTAGAGCAAAGCACGAAGATTTACAATACAATCACTTTAAGTGCCCCACAGCCAACATCAATCCTAATCCTTAAGAGGGCTAAAAATAAAGATTGGAGGGCAGCTCACAAGGTAGCTGTGATCAAATTAGGAGGCTGAAAGGACAGAGAGGGACGAAGAAGGAAGCTTATAAACATCTGATCCAGCTGACTGTGGCCATATGGCAGCTGCTGCCCAGATAAAGAGATTAAGAATAGAGGAGTGCGATTACAGCTGTCTGGCCAATTCAGGCAGCTCAAATCTACAAGTTCTAAATTAGTCGCAAATACAAAAACTCCTTCAAATAATTATTGTTATGCTGAAATAAAAGACCTCAAATGCTACACGCGAGGAAGAAAAGAGGAAACCAGTCAAGCCATTCCCCGGGGTACAAAAGTTTTTAAACACATAACTGATTTCTGTCTTTGAGAAGCACTACAGCTGTATGCTACCACGGTTCTGAGCTGCTGGATATTTAACCGTGAAGTTTAATGAAAGACTTCCCCACAGACACATTTTAGCCAAAACCGTCCTTTTTTTTTTTTTTTAAAAAAAAAAAAGGCACACTTCTGTATATTTCACTAAAACCCCCGTAAAGTCATTTAAAAGATGCCATACAAGAACACAAAGCAGAACTCTCTTTAGGCTCGCCACGAAATCCATCGCAGTTTTGGTCTCAGAAATGAAGAATGAACTTGCTCTCTCCTTCTTCCAAACCAAGACATTCTCACAATATGCATTAAAGTTTGGGCTAGCAACGTGCCCAAGAACTGATACTCTCCAACTGCAGCCCCAGCCTTTTGACTAAGTCCACTCGTCTGTTTAATACTCAATTTCACACTTTACCTCTAAACTTGGTTAGAAAAGTAATGTGATTTTTTTTTCTGAAATCCAATAAACAACACACCAAAACAGAAATACGCTGTATCTAATCTATTGCTACTCCTACCTTTAGTACACATAAACCTGATTAAGTCCTTTCCTCTGAGTCTTGCTGGCTCCAGGTCTGTTAGATCGGTGGAAAAAAAGCAGACTAGGAGAGACAGATGCAAAGTGGAGATGATGTTAGAGAGGAATGAGATACCTTCTCCACACACAGATCCGCACACACTAACTCCCTGTCTGTGTGTTAGAATAAAAGGCTGAGGGATGGCAGGCTGTCAGCTGCTCTGACATCATGTTCAGATGGAAATGCTACCTCCAGCTGTGCTCCTTTTAATGCCATATGCTACTCCTCTACACTCCTGCCACCAGCTTTTTCTTAGGAGAACTTTTCTCTTCTGTTAGTATAAACAAAATACTTCAAAGTCTCTTTTTTTTTTTTCAAACTTTCTAACGGGGAGAGGAGAAAAAAAAAAAAAAGAGAGAAAAAAAAGCAACGAAAATCCTAAACATATGGGGCTGCGCTGCGCCCGCAGCACGGCAGCGCGCCCGCCTCGGGCCGGCTCTCCGCGCTGACAGCTCGCCCCAGCCGCCCGGAGACCCGGCGAGCCCACGCCAGCCCGGTGTCACCGAGCCCGGGGGCTCGGCGAGGGGAAGGACCGACCCGCACCTCCTCGCCCCGCTCCGCCCTTCCCGCTGACGCCGCTCGGACGGCTCCGGCTCCTTACCCGCCCGGGCCGCGACGCCGACGGCCCGGCCCTGCCCATCGCCCGCCGATCTCCCCCCACCCCGCTCCGGGGGGACCGGGCCGCAGCGGCACCGGGACCCCGGCTCGCCGCCCCCCCCCCGCCCGCAGAGCCGTGAGGGGGGGGCGCGCGGCAAGTTCCCGGCGGGCCCGGCCCCCCCCCCATCCCCGCCGGGCGGCGGCAACTTCTCACCGGGGCTGGTTCGCCCCCCCCCCCCCCCCCCCCCGGCACCCCGGGCCGGGGCCGGGCGCTCCCCGCGGCGCGGGGGCCTGCTCCCGCCGGGGCCGGGGCTGATCCCCGCGGGGGAGGAAGCAGCTGCCCGGCGCGCAGGAAAAGCCGCCCCCGGGGTCACGGCGGCGGCAACAAAAGAAAAGTAACCGGGAGAGGCGCCGGGGCGGCCGGTCCCGCCGCCCGGGGAGCGCTGCCCCCGCCCGGCCCCGGCCCCGGCCCCGGCCCCGGCCCCGGCCCCGGCCCGGCGGGTGTGTGTGGGGATGGAGGCGGCGGGACTCACACTCCGCGGCGGCCCGAAGTCCCCGCGCTCCCGCCGCCGCCGCCCGCCGGCTCCTCTTCGCTCACTTGCCGCTCCGGGATCGCGCCTCGCCCCCCGCCCGCCCGCTGGCCGCCGCCCCCCCCCCGGCCTCCCCCCTGCCGGCAGCTGCGGAGCGAGCGGGGCAGCCGGCGGAGCGCAGCGGGCCCCGCGCTCAGCCGCTCCCCATGGCACCGACGGCCGGAGACGGCGCGGAGCCCGCGGCCGGGCGCGGGGGCGGGGCGGGGGCCGGGGGGCGGGGGCGCGGGGGCGCGGGGCGCACGCAGCACGGGCGCACGCACGGCGGCGGCGGCGGCGGCACAGCCGGGCCCGGGCTGCGGCAGACAGATGTTCGCCCCCTCCCCGCTCCCCACTTCGGACTCCGCTCCCTGACTGACAGCGCGGCCCGCCCGCGCCGCCGCCGCCGCCAACCGGCGCGGAGCCCCGCCGATGAGTGACGGGCACCGGCGGGCGCTGAGTGGAGGAGGGAGGCCCGGGAAGGCCGGCGCCGCCGCCAATCGCGGCGAGCGGCGAGGCAGGGGGGCGTGACCCGGCGAGGAGCCCAGGCGGAAGGGGGCGGGGCCCCGCTGAGCCCGGGGCGGGGCCGAGGGGGTGGGACGAGCGGGGAGGGGCGGGGCCGGGGGCGGAGTTTTGCCCCTGAGGGCGCGCGCGGGCCGCGGCCTTGCGCCGGTTGCCGGGGGGGTGGGGGGAGCGGGGTGGCGCGGTGCATGGCGGGACGGCGGCGGGGCGGCAGGTGCGGCCGGGTCCGGGGACCGGGCCGAGGGTTGAGGGCGGCCGCCGCCGCCGTGTCCCTCCGCTCCTGTGCCGTGGTGCGGCCACCTGGGCCGGGCCGGGCCGGGCCGTGGCTGGCGGGTTTGTGCGTGAGTGTGAGCAGCCTGGCCGGGCAGGCCTCGCCGGGCCCGTCCCCCGTCCCGCCTGGCTTGGCGGGGAGCTGGGCCTGGCTCACCGCCGTGCCGCGGGGTGTGGCTCGCTGGGGGCCGGCAGCTGTTAGGAGCCGAGGGCGTTGTTGGCACCTGACTGCTGCGTGGTCGTTATCTCCAGACCCATCGCCTGCCCCCGTGAAGAAGAACAAGCGATTGGCCGAGATGAGGAAACTCTCCTCAGAATTCACTGAGGGATCCCTGTCTGAGAGAAGCACCGGTTGCTGGTGCCAGAGAACTTTGCGGAAGTTGACGACAGAAGCGCGTCTGGATCAACAGATGAGCCTCGAAGATGCTGGTGGATGCTGCTGCCGCTGCAAGGCCTACGAAAACGTCGTTGCTTTGCTGTGCCGCGTTTACAATTGCATAATTAGAAATATGCATTAGGAGGTGATTAGGCGATTCGTATCATACCCTAGTACAAAACCCCAAAAGAAAAATCCCTGGGGTGCACCCAGTTTGCCTAGGGCACCTCATGGGCACAAACAAATATTTACCTTTGTAATTCCGTAGTTTGTATCCCAGCCTTTCTCCTCGGCCAGCGCGGGCCAGCTGCGAGTTTGTAACAAGGGTGCCATGGGGGTGTGCATTGGCTCCTCTTTCTGCTGATGGGTTGCCCTGGGCAAGAGTTTCCACCTCTAGCGTCACGTTTTGGTTTGTAATCCTTGTGCTTCCCGCTGTGGCGGGGCAGGTTAGGAGGAGCAGCGCCAGCAGGTCGCTGGCGTTTGGGACCTGCACGTGTCCAGGCCTGCCCGCTCCCAGGCAGCGGTGGGAAGGACGGTGCCTGAGGGGAAACGGAGCTCGCCAGACCTCCAGGCAGGGGGAGGTCAGCGGCTTTGGAGAACACCACAGCTTAATGGTGGATTAAGTTGGGGTGGTGGAGGCTGGATTTGAGGAGCTGAGGTCTTCCTTAGGAAAAGACTAATTCAAGGGGTTGGGTATTTCACCATCTCCCCTTCGTTTCAGGTAAACGGTCAACACAGGGAAATATTTTGAAGAGAGAAAGCCTCACCGACAGAGATCCAGAGCTTAAGGACAAAGAACTCGGTTGTGTGTTAGTAACCAAAATTGACTGAGTAGATGTAAAAGCTGAAGGCACGTACTCAGTCTCCTTCAGTGATATGAAACCGTTACAAAGAAACATGCTGAATTCTAGCTGTGCCTAATTTATTTGACAGCTCTGCTATGTATATCACACAGCAGCTAGCATCTAGGTGTCCATATGCTTCAAGCATTACATACGTATAGACGAAAAAATATATGTGTGTGCAAAAGAAGACACTTTTCTCTCTGACCTTTGGTGAACTGATTGCTCATGCAGACCTTGTGGGATTTTTTAATTGTTAACCTCGTAGTGTCTCAGGCCATCTTAGATGCTGTTACAGTTCCATATTTAATTTTTTAAAATTTTTTTCCATTGGCATAGTGTTCCATATTCCATTATGCCTGGAACTTGACAGGGTTTTGTCCTTGTCTCTAAGACACAGCAGCTGAGATGCTGACTCCTCACGTTTCCCGATTGTCTCCTCAGTGCTAATAATCACTTCACCTGAGAAAAATCAGTTCTCTGTGCCCTGCTGCCTGTCATTTCTTGAACATCTTTCCCATAACTACTAAGCTGCTTTTCCTTTCAATTGCAAAAATAAATGTTGGAAGTATTTTAATAGGAAATACTGTTGAAGAGAGTTCTAAAGTTTTTTTTAGAAATCTGAAACATACAAATAACTTATGCAGTTATATGTATTTGAACCATCAGCGAATGTGCCTGAAACAATCACGTTAACTATGTTGTCCTAGATCTGTAAACTGCCTCCTGCCTCATGCTTCCCAGTATAAAGCATCTCACCAGCTGCTTGGGGTCGGTTAGTAAGACGTCAGTTTATGAATACTTTTACAAGTGCAGTTTTACTGAGGGAGGCAGTTTAGTCATTCTCATGATACAAAACTGGGAAAAGTGGGTCTGCTTAATGTGAAAAAAAACCCTAAGAATTTACTTGCTAAAGAGGGCAAGTGGCAAATGGACTTTCTCGGGTCCTTATAGACTTTTACAGGACCTGGAATTTAAAAATAATCCTAAAAGAAAATTTCATGGGGCATTACTGTTTGTACATTCTGTTCACTTACTCTCTCCTCCTCATACACGTGAACTTCCCACCTTATGTTTTAAGATGTACTGAGAAAAATCTTCCTGCCCCTCACCTAGTATTTACAGTGCTGATTCCCAATTAAATCAGGCTGTATTTTCTTTTCCATTCTGTCGTTTGACTATATGACCCTGAGCAAATCACTTTGTCCTTTTTGTCGCTTCAGAACGGCTTGCCCTCGGGGCTACGGGTTATTTCTTACTACATTTATATTTAAAAGAATGATCTGCAATTACCGTTTATACAGCTATTATAATAAAACAATTTTTTAACATTTCTAAATAGCGGATGGGGTGAAAGAGAAAAAAGGTATGTGTAGGTAACACTTTAAGATTAAAAATCTTTTTGGCAGTGAGTCAAACTTCATTGATGTAAACCTGGAACCGCTGACATGTGCCTGTGATTTTTTTTTTTCATGTGAAAGGAACTCTGATTCTTTTAAAGACTACTTAGAGAGGTTTAAAGACTTAGTATTATTTTAAATACAGAAACAAGATGACTGAAAAGTGAATTAAGAAAAAATTCTACGTAGGGAAAACTGACAAATACCCTGTAGTCCAGTTGATCCTCTATTAGAAAAAATAATATAAGGCAGGCGTTCCATGGGAAGGGATGGCGAAGCCTTGTTGTAAAGGGACATAAACATCTGGCAGTACACCTGGTCTCTACACGTATTTATAAATCACCTCCGGCATCCCAAGGTACCGTAGAGAACACACACGAAAATTGAACTAAGAACATTCATAAGCCAAAGAAAATAAAAATGGTCTCGATCTAGCGTGGAAAGAAATGAGTCTCATTTACTGCACAAACACAGTTTGGAAAGACATGATGTGATTTTGCACTTCTTGCACCTTTGCACCTGCTGACTTTCATTTGTATCCTCCAGGCAACAAGCAAGCCTGAAGGCCGTTGGCTCGTACCCAACGCTGACGTTGCACCGTGGCGCTGCAGCAGCGCGGGTAGGGCCTCGCCGCTCGCCTCTGATCTCCGACCGTCGAGGTTTGCTGGCGTCTTTCCTGAAACGGCGCGCGTGGTGCATCTCCCAGTACCGTTTGTTGCTGCTCAAGATTGATTAGTACCTGGCGAGCCGCTTTGCAGATGCCAGCTTTGCCTGCAAGCCTCGAAGTGTGTTCATCGCCTTGGTTTCTGGAGCTTGAACGGTGCTGTGTGTGCTTGGAAACTCCTCTTGAGGACAGCCCTGCAGAAGAGCCTGAGCTGAGGAAGGTCAGAGGCACCTGCGTGATATTCAGGTCCAGAGCCGTAGATTTAGCTGTTCACGCAACACAGCTATCCCGTGGAACCAGCTGCCAGTTTGGCCCTTTATTTCTTGTACCTGCTATAATACAATTTTCTACATTTTCTTCAAGTTGTAGAGCAGTGCTGGGCTAATTATGATATATGCCATCCCTTTTGTTCTCCATGGAAAAAAAGAAATTTCCAGTGAAAACTGCTTTGCTGTAGTCAAATATCCCAGGTTTATGCTCTACAAGTTATTTTTGACCAGATACTGTCACCATATGCATGACTGCTCTTTTCATTGATAGGGCAATGGAAAGTGAGTACCCCCCGGGTAGATTAAAACTCTTGACTAAGAGGGCTCGAGGTACAGCAGCAAATATCTCCAGGGTTGAGTATCCCAGAGAAGTGAAAATTAGGGCTTGTGATCATGGCACTCTTATTTTTGATACATCTTTTTTAATTGTAGTGAAACTCAATTAATGGCCGTCTGGTTTTCAGAAAAATTGAAAGTTAAACAGATTCTGGACCTGCCATCATACTTGAGGTTCAGCTGATGTCACTGTGGAATGGAGTTTTCTCTCTGGGGAACCAGTGCTGGGGAAGTGCCAGGATAACACATTGCAGCCTTGGCCTGTGTTGGCTCCATGTGCACCGCGTCGTGCCGGAGCCTGGCCGGATCAGCAACTCTGAGCAGCCCTGATGCTGCCACCAGGATGTGGTAACTCTGAGCAGTCCTGGGTGAGCCACCGGGATGTGCCCGGCTAGGAGCTGCTCTTACCACCTGGGCCAAGCATTTCGCTCTCCTCTCAGCCACTCTGTCATAACGGAGAAGGAGCACCACGCACCGAGGTTTATCACCGAGGGGGCTGCTAGCATTCACGCTGCGAGAGGAGGACAGGCACCACCGGTACATTTTCTCTAGGTCCAGCTGTCCTTTTCTGGAGCACAGATTTGTCTAGCTTTAAGCTCCATCTTCTGCTTCACACGGGGAAAATTGCTGAGATTTGTGAATTGTTTGTTACGTCGCAAAATAATTTCAAGGCTCTGTGTAAAAATTCGGTCATAAAGAATGGAATTGGCCTTGTGGGTGGAGACGTGACCTGGAATTCAGTTGGATTTGTTTGTTGGGTATTAATGACAGGCACACCGTCGCTGGAACTAGAATAGAAATGTTTTCCCTCAAAGGATGCCTTGTTTTGGATACAAAGGAACTGGCTTCACATTCCTAGCCTAGGAACACCTGGCTGCTGGAGTGCAGTCTCCCACAACCCTGGCCAGCCACGGACAGATGCATAGTCCAGGCAGGGCAGACCTACACCACGTGCCACCACACGCTTGCGAGAACACGCAAGTATTTCCCCAAACCTAGGTAACAATTGCAAAACCTGGAGTTCAAAAAGGCAAGAGGCTTAAATTGTGATGCCCCGAACGCAGAAGAGCGGGAGTGGTTGTTGACTTGTGCCCTGGGCCCAGGCAGTGGCAGAGAGGTGTGGGATGAGACTGCTCAGAAGATATCTCAGCATCTTCCTTCCACCAGACCTTCTGAGGTTGCTGCTGAGGTCGCATAGGTGTGGCTGGGTATGTCAGTCAGAGGGATTCTGAGAGAGCTTGAGGGTATGAAACCTCTTCCACCAGTGTGGTGGCCCAACACCACGTTCCGTAGGATTGCTTTGCTCAGAAGTCAATAAATAAAATGCCGACTTAGTTTTACAAAACTGTTTGCTTAATCTTTCACTCTTTATAGGCTGCGTGTGGGTGTCGGCATCTGTGTACATTTTGGGGGTGCCCCTTCCACAGGGACGTGCTGCAGAAATAAAATAAGTATTAGTCGCTATATTATTATTTCACTATATTTAAAACAGACCTGAAAAATAAAATGTTTAACCAAAACCCAATTAAATCATCTTATGCTTTTTCTGTAATTTCTTTCCCATCATTACAGGTTACAAAGACATTTATGCCTAAACAGAAGCTGTCTTCTTCCAATCAGCCTGCTCTTTCTGCTCAGTTCATTCACTAAATCATCTAATCACCCAAGGCCATATGTTACCATCTTGTGTAAAACGGGTGGAAGAAAAAAAAAGAAAATATGCAAAAATCTCTGCACGAGAGTGGGTGTCAGCATCCAGCATAGCTCCCACTAGGAAGCACAAAATACAAAATGTTATCACCAGTGAATGTGGCTACAAAAATAAACTGAGACAGACAAAAGAAAGAGACAAGGCGTTGCAAAGGTGAAGGAGACAGTCTTCGAGCCTCCCTTCTGGGTGGAGAAGTTATGGACTAAATCTTACGTGTTAGTCCACGTGCTCGTGTTCGCAATATTCTACCGTTAATGTAGCTGCTGTGCACTGCTGTAATTAGCTTGGAAGCGCATTAACTCCTGCTTACAGTCCCGTTTTTTACATTGCGTGGGTAAGACCCGGTCCCTGACTCGGTTCCCTCTCGGCTCTCCTTTTTCTCTCTCGCTGTGTACTGGTGCACGCTTTGTCCCAGGTGTTTCCGTGCAGAGTCATAGGCTTTTACCACGCGGCTTCAGCTGCTGTTCCCTGTCACGACTGCTTCGCCTGGTGTTCCCTCTGGGCACGTTTGTGGGGCGCCAGGCCCTCGGGAAGAGCATGGCTCAGAGCAAACCGTGGGGTGCCTGCTCCCGTCAGGGAACGAGAAGGCGGGGGGGAAGTTAGGAGGTGGAAAATCTATTCTTTTTAAAGCAAGAGGACTTTCCAGTTTTACGAAAGGACCCGTAACCCACCCTTTCTTCATACCTTCGGGAAGCTGTTGTGTGTTTTCTTGCCGGAGAGCTTGTGACGGTGCTGCGGTTGGAGGTGGGAGAGCAGCTGACCGAGGGATCTCCACCGAGAAGCCACTGCTGCTGTCTGCTCGCTGGGCTCCCCAGGCAGGGGCATAACACTACAGACTGCAAAAAACCCCTCTCCTCTAAAACTGCCCATGCCAGTTTATCCTAAGACTGTGAAAGCATAAAAGATTATATTTTCATTTGCATGGTTTGCTGGTTTTTATTTGGCAGCTACAATAACAACAGGCTACACTGAGCCCATAAAACAAAGTGAGAACAGCAGCTCATTTTTGTGGCAGAATGTAATGGCTATGGCTAAAGGGCTTACATAATTCATCTTAAACCCTTATGCTGCTATTTATTGACGTTTAAATGAAAATTAAACTCTTAGAGCCATAAGGAGGCTTCTGGTATCTGAAACGGGATTTCGATGCTGATATTTTTATCCGACGCTACCAGCTGAAAGCCCCCGTCGGGAAGCGTTCTGCTGGGAAGCGCGGCGGCTGGGCAGGGCTGGCTCTCCCCTCCCCTGCCTGCTGCTCGGGGCAGCAGCTCCGGAGCCCTCGGAGTCCCCGAAGCGGTGGAGGGATGGGCTGCCCGTACCTGGGGGGCTGGCCTGAGGGCTTGTGGCCGTGTTTCCGTGGTGGGAGGACGGTCGCTGAGGGGACTGGCAAGAGCCTGTCTGCCGCTTCGGCAGGCAGCGAGAAGGTGAGGTGAAGCTGAGGCGTCTGGTTTCCTCGAAGGCAGCTGGTGGTAGGAACAGCATCTCCGTGATTACTCCTCCTAATACACAAGGGGACGAACGATTCGGCTAGCTGTACCGTTAGGGTAGAGAAAGGAGTTTTATTCCCCAGAGGCTTTTAGGAGGTTGTTGTGTTTGTTTCTCAGATTTTTTCAGTGATGTGTCATTTTTTTCCCCCCTCTCTATTCTCTAGAAGATAGAGCAGACTCAGGAAGTGAATTGCTGCCGAGGGAAGTGTCCTGCCTCCAAGATGACTTATATAGTAGGACATATGGCAGAAGTTATATTTGGACAGATGTGAACAAGTAGTCAGTGGATTTGATAAGATTCTTTATTTAAACTAACTTGCACAGTGTCACTGTTCTACCATCTTTCTCTCCTTCCTCAATCTGATCTTTTGCTGGTTTCAAGAATTTTAAATATACGTTGTGTCTAACTAGTCTGTAAAGCTTG
Source organism: Opisthocomus hoazin (assembly GCF_030867145.1). Lineage (NCBI taxonomy): Eukaryota > Metazoa > Chordata > Aves > Opisthocomiformes > Opisthocomidae > Opisthocomus > Opisthocomus hoazin. The sequence goes on along the minus strand of NC_134415.1, from coordinate 12,163,132 downwards.
AAATGCATTTAAGGGCATTCAGTCACGACAACAATATCTGATTGTCTCCACATTATGATTGGCAAATATCTGCTTTTGTGATAAAGCAGGCACAGAGGATAAATTGTATGAGCTGCAAACCCCAAATGATTAACCGGTTTGAGACAGCCAAGCTCAGTGTGAGTCTTTTTCATTGATATGTTTAATTTGGCCCCTGATGCTTCTGTTTCACTGGTGTGGAGTTGAGGCACAAAGTAGTTCTGCACCTCCCATGGGTAACATAGAAATGAAAAAAAAGGGTTGAATGAATTTCAAGAGATCACTTAGTGGCTGGATCGCTGTCAGGATCATCTGTATCTGGGCTGTTCCTGATACACGCTGGTCCATCCTGTTCTCGGAAGTCTCCAGTGGAGGAGACCCCACTGTCCACCCAGGCAATCCTTCCCACTGCTCCGTTAGTCTTTCCAGCGATGTGTTTATCCTGGTGTCTTCTTGCAAGCACTGCTGTAAGAGGCTTGTTGCTTGTTGTCCTGCCCAGAGTGGCTGTGCAGAAGGGTTTATTTTTTCTGTACCCTAATAGCTCGTGTAGTGGAGGTCAGCCATCGTACCTCATCCAGCATTCTCTTCTTCAGGTTAAACAGCCCTACGTGTTCTTGTAGGTCATGTTTCTCATGTTTTGTTTCATTGTTTTTGTCTTCTAGCTGGTCCACATCCTTCTTGGCCTTGCCCAGGCTGCAGATCCTGCACTTACACAGTTTATTACTCCTACTGAAGCAGAAGATTTTGTTTTCATCCTATCTGCCATGCACCCAGCTTTTTTGGGCTGTTTTCCAATCAGCCAGAACCATTTTGAATCATAATCTTTCCTCCGGTGTGCTTGCAGCTCATTCCAAGCTGTTGTCATCTGCAAATTTAGGAGTTGTACTTTTAATCTGTTTATCTGTATTGTTAATGAAAAAATTGAGCTGTATCAAATCTAGGACAGCTACCTAGAAAACTGAACTCCATTAGCCCTTCAGTTTAGCAGTGAAATTTCAGTAACAGTCCTTTGCGTGTGGCTTTTCAGCCAGTCCTGCCACCACTGGTTGGTTCTGGCTTAACCGTGTTGCCTGGTTTAGTCAGAAGAGCGTCAGGTGGGGCCAGGTAAACAGCCTGGCTGAGGGCAGGACATGGCGTAGATTGCCTCCCCTTCTCTCGAAGCCCCTTAACCTGTCTCAGAGAGAAGCTGCATTTGTTTATCATGTTTCATTCGTGATAAATCAGTGTGAACAGTTGCTCATCTCCTTGTTGTCTTCTAGGTGGTTTTTAAAAGTTGAATTATTTGTCCCTGTATTTTTTCTGAGAAATTAAGTTTGATAACTGGCCCATAATTCTCTTTTAATCCTCTTTGAAGGATAAAATACCCGCCTTGTCCTCCATGAGTTCTCAAAAATGACTACTACTGATTAGGAGACTGCTTCAGCCAGCCCTTTGCTATCCAGATGCTGAAGGTTAAGTACAATACAGGTTAGGAAATAATAAGCACCTTATTAATGATTTAGCAGAAACTGTTTGGCGGTGGAAAGGAGGGCTCACGGTGCAGCCTTTCATCCCAGCACACCACTTTCTCATTGGCCTCTCAAAAGATGGCATGGGTGGGTGAAAACACATGTTCCTCAAGGCTTGAAAATAGATGTAAGTGGATATTTGGCGTAAAGCTAACAAAAAGAAAATCCATGGAAATGCACAAAGATAACTGCCACAAAGATAGGTTTTAAGTGCCAGTGGTGATTTAGCTTACAGGCTGATAACTTGGCCTAACGCTCACCTTTTTGGTACAGACAGTTGCTGCATAAGCCTATGTGCCATTTTCATTTCCAGCCCCACTTTTTAATGGTTAAAAGCTAATTAAAACGTACAGTGGCATTTTGAATCAATATAGCGTATGGACTGCTGCAAGTTCTCTCATCAGGCGTGTTGCCCTCAGGAAGCAGCATTAACTTCAACAGCAAAACAGGGCTGCGAGCTCATTAATCATCACACTCAGAGGCAGTCGGGTGGCAGTGGCAGCAGCTCCCCGTGTTTCTGGTGGGGAAGATCAGGTACAATGGTTAGCTGTGTGAAGTGTTGCACAAACACGAACTATTACAGCCAACTGTCTTTGCAATTGGCGTTAATCATCTCAGCTCTTCAGATTAAAAAGCAGAGATGGACCATGAGGTGGATTTTTTTTAGGTGGTAAATAGCGTCAAGCTGCTGGAAGAACTCAGCACCCTGGCTTCTGAACACTGAAGTCCCCTTATTTCCCTGTAATAAAGAAAGAAAACCCCCAAAACAACACCCCCCCACCCACCTGGGAATGTATGGGGTAGAAAAAAATGTAAAAGAGGGAGAAAAAGGTAAGGGAGAGAAGTGGAAAGAAGAGTTGAGGAGAAAGAAAAGGAGAATGGGAGCCACAGGTAAAGCTAAGGTGAGAAGAAATTAGGAAGTAAAGGGAAGGAAACTGATTTATGTGTATAAACGTGGTCTTCAGTGCTTGGGAGAAACTTTGGGAGCATCTTCCGAGCTCTCTGCTTTGGTGCAAGGTGCTCACTGCAACGGAAAACATACGCCCTTGCAGCCCCTATCCCCCTTCTCCCCAGTCACAGCAGCCTCGGTGAAGGAGATGGGGCTGGCCAGAGCAAAGCAGAAAAGGCTCCTCACAGACCCCTCCGTCCTAGTCTTGCTGCTCACCCAGTTCAGCATGGTGCCTTCTGAAGCAAAGGTTCACAGGCTCTCTTTTGCACTAAAACCTCCTAAGCGGTGGCAAATTTCCTGTCCTTGCTGCAGCCAAGAGCCCTTCTCACCTTTTGTGTGGACTCTGACGAGCAACCTCCGCGACAGACAGCAAACGCTTGCAGTGTGACCCTGTGTACCTGATTTTCCTGGGACGTGTTGAAGAGCAGAAAGAAAACCTGGATGTGGGCTCTTAGCTTTGTGTAGGATTCAGATGCACGAGTTCCAGTACAGGCTCTTTTTGTTGGGACTTTGTGTTTAGAAGAACTCATTTTTTTCTTTCCATCATGTCTTCATTAAGGTTTAGAGCTTTCAGCTGTGCATGTGTGCTATAGAAGGAGCTAGAGCCACCTCCTAGTCAGCATGAACAGAGGGTGAACACTCATGCTGGGGGTATAGCGTTGCTTTTTGTCTTCCTCCTGCGCTTGCTTTCTTCAGTGCATCTGACCACTCTGGGGTCCCGCGAGGAGACCACTTGGAGACTCGTGCTGGCTCCCACCACGTGGGCTCGCCAGTGCGCGTCGCTTCTTCTGGGGGCACAGTGGCGTGATGGTGGACCCACCTTCACAATATCAGGAGGCAGTGTGCAGAAGCATTAGTGATTGATGAGGGCTGAAGGACTGCCAGGGAAGAGAGAAGCTTCCAAAGAAAAGGAACTGCTGTAGGAGTGCAAGCTGCCCGTGTTTGACACTGCTGCGGCCTCACAGAGGAGGGGTTGAACTTCCCTCCCATCGTCCAGGAGGGAATTGAACTTCCCTCCCATCGTCCAGGAGGGAATATCTGCATAATCCACACCACGGTGCAGCTTCTACTCACCATAGAATCATAGAATCATAGAATGGTAAGGGTTGGAAGGGACCTTAAAGATCGTCTGGTTCCAACCCCCCTGCCGTGAGCAGGGACATCTTCCACCAGACCACCAGCTGCTGGCATCGTGTCGGCTGTGTACTCCTTCATCTTTGTCCCATAGAGATCCACTGGTCCCACTTTCCTGCACAGTGGAGCTGATTTTTACGCCAGCCAGTGAGTTTCATACCTCCTGCTTTCACCTCTGGAAGCCGTACGGTTTCTAAGAGCCCCTGCCAGGTTTCTCCTCCTTGAGGTGCTAGGGCCCTCGCTTTTGTTCTCTTTCTTCCAAGCAATTTTTGAATGGAAGATGGAAGAAAGATCTAGGGGGAAGTAGGCGCAGAACTAGGAGAGGGGGATGCCTGTAGGACCTGGCGCGGTGAATCAAAGGCACCATTCCTCAGACCCTTTCAGCGGGTTATTTGGCTGTATGCTGGGGCCGGGGAGGACCTGAAGGCAGCTGCCCAAAGATGTCTGTCCTGTAGCGGGGAGGCTTCAACGGTAACCCTGAATTAAACGGAGCCAACATTGACAGGGCCTTGCAGGCAGAAGAAGAAAAGAAGGTAGCGGAACGTAAGAGGGCACAGGAGAAGGATTTTGCTCTGTAATGGCAAATTACCCACTCAAAAATAACATAAAGAAGGGAGGAAAAAATTAACAAATAAAGTCTGCACATTATTTTAAATCACAGAAGTGTCAAAAATGGTAATGCCTATATCAAGGCTGCCCTAATGTAGCTTTAATTTGCATGCCATTGGCATTGATTTGATGTGAATATTTACTCTCCTATTCAATTAAGAAAATCCATAACTGCCACCATATTTTAATGTTAATGTATTTTTACACAGCTCTCTGTTTACCTTATTTTCTCTTCTATAACATTAACACTTTTTTTTTTTTGTTAAAAAATGTGTGAAAGATTAATTTGTAGAATGACGGGATATGTGGGTGTGTAGCACAGGCCAGATGGAAGGGGTGTAACATGACAGTTTTCTTCTGTGGCTTCGTTTTGTTTTTATTGTTGCAAGCGAGCAAAGTATAACTAAAATTATCATTTCTTCTCTGGGCAAAAAGAACTAAGTGGTAAGTTCCTCTTTTACTCCCTGGGGCTCTCCGTGCTCGCCACGCAGCTGCAACCCTCTTCAGCGTAGCTGACAGGTTGATAAACATTTGTCTAAAACTTGAGCTTATGTATTTGAAGACCATTGTTGTTTGAAGAAGGGAATTTATGCACGGGGCTCCATAATTCTGTGTCATGGACTGGACCTAAATGCAGATTTGTTAATAAACAAGAGCAATTTAGGGAGATTTACGGGTCTTCTCTTGGCTGACAAGGGTACAGAAAGGTGAAAACAGCCACTAATGCCGAAAAAAGAGGGAAAAAGGAAAAAAATCTATCCAAGACAAGGCCTTTTAAATCTATACAGCTATCCATTCAAGAAAGCTTTTTAATTGTTGAAAGAGGGCTGTTCCAAGGCCAAATTCTAATTTACACATAAGTATTGTAGGAGTTTGGTATAGTAAATGTCCTTATTGGAGAATAAAGCAATTAGCACAGTAACTCGCCGTCATCTGGCACATAAAGGCATTCCAAGAAAAAAGTTAAGTGTTGAGGAAAGGAGAGAAATTCAGGACAGCATGTGGGAGAGGAATATGGAGGCTCCTTTTTATGCCACTCAGGAGGAAAGGAGGGGAGAGAAAACCCACTGCAAACTTCAGCTGTTCCCTTACCTCACCGCAAATTGACCCAAGTTTCTTCCCTTCTTTTAGGGGAAGGTGGAAAAAAACCCAACCCTACCTAAGTTCTTACTCAGAGGCCAGGAGAAAAATCAGGAGACCTTTTTACTTGCCATTTCAACCACTTTCAGTATGGGCGCATGTATATGTGTACCAGCAAAAATGTCTGTTCTGCTCCATTCTCTTGACTGAGAAAAAGAAGGTTTGCTCAAGTTTTTAAATAAACAAATTGTTTTGGTTTGACGCTCAGCACAACATTGCAATCCAGAGAGGAAACTTCTGAAAAGCCAAAAGTAATGGAACTCGAACATTATAATTCAAATAACTACTTTAGTAATAACTTGATTTGATTTTCTATTGTTCAAGTAACAAAATAATAGCTAGAAAGATGTATTAAATCCTCCCATCCCTGTCCATCCGTCTTACTGCAGATGGAGGATTATTCCATTTTGAGTATTTTGCCTAATCTAGGTTGCTGGGTCTTTGCTGGGTGATTTCTTAAGTAAAAATAACGAGGTTTTTACCAGTTTCTCTGGAAAAACACTGTTTTCTGTTAGTGTCATGTCATCAGTCTGGGGCTTGCTGAGTCAAGAATCTCTTATCCTTTTTCTCTTACCCATATATTTTTGAAACATTAGCAGGTTCATGCCCTAAATTTAATTGACATGTAGCAGTTTTCCACTTTTCTCTTTAGTATTTCCCTCAAAATTAGGGCTTCCAAGCCTGTGAGCAGTTGTAGATTCTTCTGGTTTATCATCTCTTTGATGTGTGGCCTCAGTCACATACCTAGAGTTACTGGATCGTGCTTCAGAGCCACCGGCAGTTTATCTGGTCTGTCTTGGGCTTGGTGTCTCTGGGGATGTTTTGCTCGTATGTCACACTGTGAACTCATGTCTAGGACCGAGGAAGTGATGCAGCTACGAGAAACGAAGAGAATACTTCCAGCGCACTCAGGCCAATGCAAGAGTAAGCCGCAGTTCTTAGCATTGCACATCTTCCTTTTACAGGACACTACCTGAAGGGAGGTTTGGAGATGTGCAGAGCCTTTTGGGTACCATGTTCACAGCTTCTTCCCAGAGCTAAGGGGGTGCAGTGCAAGGGTGTCTGGTGCTGTAGTCACCAGGTCCTCTCCCTTCAAGGAAGGAGAAAAGCTGAAGTTCACTCCCTGCTGAATAAGGCCATCTTATGCCATGTGATACAGCACAGAGTCTGCAGGGACACCTTATTCTTTCAGCAGCACTTGGCTGTTTCGGAGTAATATTTCTTCTCCCCTTCCATCAGACAGCCCCCCAGCACCCACTTCTTTGGAGATACTGTAATTTGGTTCCTGTTTAAAGGGGAGTGGGAGCTAGCTGGTGGGCCACGAGTTTAAAAACTGGTCTTTGTCAACACTCTTTAGGTCACTCATTGGCTGCAGATTTGGCTGTCTTCATATGGAGAAGCAGCTTTTAGTTTACCATTAGTAATACCAACAAAAAGGGCTTCTTTTTTCTTCTTAAAAAATTCCAAGAAAACCAAAATTTTCATTGTTAAAAACTCATTGCCAGTACCTTTTCTTTTTTTAAAAAAATGATAACAACCAAAACTGAGAAATCTGTCTTCAGAGCTGTTAAGACTGTCACAGTAAGGCTTTGAGGATGAACAGGTACAAGTGAGCTTCAGAAAAAAAGTGTATGCATTTCACCACTGTAAAAAACTAAGCAAACTCTGCCAAAAAATGAAACTGCTGGGGGAAAGCAATCAGACTGTCAAGCTGCATCACCTCGTCCACTGCCATCTTCATACCTGATGTAAAGGATTCAAGTCAGTACTGAAAATATTGATTACATACCACATTTTCTCTCCAGTTTTCAGACACTAGTTTGGTTTTGTTCCTTTTTGTCCTGTATATTTACAGGTATATACATATATTACATATGTTACAGCTGAGGATAAGGATGGGTGGCTGCATGCCAGCCTGCTCCCAGTCCTGGGGATCTTGGAAGTGGGCAGATGCCCGACCAACCCACAGCCTGACCTGGGCTGCCCATCAAGGGGTGGATGCCAGCGGCAGCCCCCGAGTGCGAGGGTCCCCAGCAGCCCGGGGGGGAAAACGCCTCTAGAGATGTCCCGTTTTCTCCCTCTGCTTAGGTTCCTCAGTCTCTGGCACTGCTCTGGACTTATGTGCCTGGCACCAGGGCAGGTCGGGGAAATCTTCCAGGTCTTACATCCATTGAGGCAGCTCTTAGTGGAGAGGCTGGGCTGTGGCCTGGAGCCAGGATAAAACGCTTGGTTTTAGTTTTTCACGCTGATTGGCGCGGTTGCTTTTCATTGTTAGGTTGTGTTTTCTTGCTAACAAAAATGGTTTCCAGCCTTTTTTCCACAGGCTGGTCTTATTTTGTCTCTAGTCATCATAAAATGATGAAAGTACTGTGATGCAAAAGTTTCTTGTGTATCAGTCACTGCTAGCAGCCAGCTCGATGTGGAGTCACATGCTTTTTCCAAGCACAAAAGTTAATTTCACCAATTTTAGCAAGAGGCTGAAAAATGTTATGCACATCTCTAGAAAATATTCCTTGCCCCAGCCAAATTAAGAACCATTTTGCAAGGCTGAGCAACAGTGTCATGCTTTCAAGATATTCTCTGCTAAGGATTTGGTTCTCCTGATGATACTTCAGCTTTCTGCTGATGGGACAAAGACCTCTGGGAACCGGCCACAGCCAGAGCTTTGCCAGAGCATGGGGCTAGCAATGATTTTAGGGAAAGGAATGAACGGAGAGACTCCACTGAAAGTGGAGCTTTAAAGAAATACATAATTTGCCTCTGTTCCTTTATTTCAAAGACATTAGATACTGGAACATCGCTGTTTCTTTGAGACCTTACTCAGCCTCAGGGTGGGCCAGGGGCAGGTGATTGCACCCTTGCCCTGCCACCTGCCACCCCTCAGTGGGGTGGGAGCCAGGAAGCAAGATCTAACCTGGCCACCTCGTTTCTGGAGAAGCACTGACTCGTGTCCTGCTGCACGGAGCTTGTGTGGAGTGTGCTTATTTGTTGATGTGCTCCATAAAAAAAGTGACACTCTCAGACTACATCCTCTATATTCAGATTCGGTTGTGTAGGAATGGCAAGATGAGCTGCAAGGAAGTCATCTGGAAGGTGGCTGCAGCTGTAGTACCCAGAGGAAGGGCATGGTGGAAAGCACCAAAGCTACATTACCTGCCACCAGCTCACTGGCAAACCTAGACTTTCTTCAGTGACACGAGGGTTTCCCTGTAGGAACCTGAAGAAGAGCGACCAAGTGGTTTAGGTCATTGGGCTAGGACTTGGGAGATGGTATGGGCTCTGCCCTCAACCCTGCAGCAGATTCCCTATGGCATCTCCTGCCTCGATAAAGGAGGTTCGAGTTCCCAGTGCTGTGTTCTGCAGAGCTGCTTGGGAGGTTCTTAGATCAGACGGCAATGAGCTCCACAGAAAAGCTCATAAATATATTAAATTTATGAACATTTACTGTACGCTGCACACTGAAATCTGCCAACACTAATCCAAAAGAATTACACATTTTAGGCCTGAACATAACATACTGTATGCAGTAACTCACATCAGAGCAACCCATATGCTACTGTTAATGTGCCAACTGACACATGTTAAGCCACAAACATAAGAAAGGATTGGATTTCAACTGCATTTTTGTATTCCAGTTATTCCTCGGGTCCATTATTTTTATTCACCATCATCTTCTCTCCTCTCTCTAGACAGCCTGCTCTCCCCGGTACATCTTCCACTCCCCCTACCAGATTTCCTGCTGGGTAGAGGCTGCCCCGGAGACAAAGTGACTAACATAAGCACATAGACCGAGAAGGACAGAAATAGCAACACCCCCCACTCCCCCCGCAATAATCTAGGTCACTTAATAGCCTACTTTCAGGGTTCTCGGTGAACCCTGTACCCACTCCTGCTAGGCAAAGAGAAACCCTGAGAAGATGTGGGTGGATGAGTAGACAGCCAGCCATCCCAAGTGTCAGATCTGACTTCTTGGGAGAGATGCGTTGAGGATGGTCTGACAGAATGTGTCTGAGCTGGAGGCAAATGTTTCTGTATTACATTCATGACACAAGAGTTCTGCCACCTCGCAATATGTGCGCGCTGTTGCTGCTTGATGGTAATAACTGTATTTTTCCAGGGAGCCGGTGAAAGGACCCCGATGCTGTTACAATAATTAGGTCTCAGGAAGATTTACTGAGCTAGGATAATCCTCCAGAAGTCGGTGCATTTTACATAAAGCGAGTCAGGATCAACGGCAGGAGACTCCGAGCATAAATGTGCCTCACGTCGCGGGAAGGAATCTACTTCGCACCTTTCAGGTTTGTCAAGGTGCGACACTGGCGATCAAAACACGCGACAAGGGACCAAACCGCAGCTGGCTTCAGTTCTCATCCCCAACTTGCCAAGCTTTTAGATTTGCATGGGGTTAGTGGCACAAATTTTGTGAAGGATGCCATTTCGTTATGTAAGCAGGAGGGTTTAAAAAAGGAAAACCAAAAAGAAGACAAGAGCACATGTCATCATGCAGATTTAAACCACAAACTTTCCGTTACCTTATCAGATAAATACTACTTGGGGAAGCAACTAATATATTTTATGTAGGCCAGCTACTGAAAACGATCTGATAGAGATTTAAGTGATAGATTCCGCAAGTATTTGGCAACGCATCAATAACGTACTGGAGAACCAGACTCCCGAGTCTCTTCTTGATTAAAGGAAAGCAGCTGCTGGAGTCTCAGAGCTAGAAAAAGCGACTAAATGTGCCATGTGAGAAACCAGGATTCAGCTCCCACCTCTGCTAGAGCTGACCTGGTGTAAATTGCGAAATGAAGGAGAGAACAGCTGGCTTGTGTTTAAGGTAGGAGGTGAGACTGCACAGTAAAAATGTCCTCCAGTGCATGAGTAGAGAGACACCACGATGCACGTACCCCCAGCCTTTACTTCAACATATTCCTACAGATTATTTGGATCCTCTCTCTTTCTCTGTCCTTTTGGCCTGTGTGGGCAACGCAGCGTAACCCGTAGTGGCACATGCTGCAAAAGCTAATAATACCCTGGAGATGATGGAAATAGCATCCTCGAGGTAAGAGCTTGCACTTTAATTTCAACACAGAGAAGTCTTTTGGGATTCCCTTAGTCAGAGTTATATACCTCACTCTTTTCTAGAAACTTCAAAGACTTTTATGCGAAAGAACCCTTTCATCATGTCCTCAGACTGGTTTAATTAAATTTAGGAGACTACTGCGTTTTTGATAAATTAAGCAGAAAAGTGTCTACCATTTAAGCATACTACTATATTTAATTTTATTTTTAATATTATTCCAACTTCCTTTTTTATTTCAAGCATGCATATACGATTTGCATGTGAGTGACTGCAGAGCCTAAGCACAAAGAGATTAGGCAGGTTGATAGCCCTGCTCATGAAAGTCTGCAAGATTTAGGCATTTAAGACAGTTCTGAATGCAAGACAGAGGGCTATTCATTAATATTGACTTTAATTTGGTAAGGAAAGGCTCCCAAGACTCTTCTTCTAATCAGTGAAGAGGGAGGTACTCCCCTGAGGTCTCTTCATTAGAGCTGCTCTTCAGAGCCCTGCCCAGCTCGGGGTCCAGGGCAGGACCGCCGCTCTCTCCGTTGCCATAAGGGAAACATAGCAGAGAATAGCAGCTGAGCTGTCTAGCAGAAGTATTTGGAACAGGCTAGCATGAATCCTTTAAATGGTGTGTTCAAAACAGTGCCTGCTTTCTGTGCCTAGAGCATTTGTCCACAGAGGTGAGTCAGCAGTCACTGTGTGCAGTAAATGTTTGAAGTTCAGTAGCTGAAGTTCAGTAGTGGAAGCTCAGTGGTTGACAGAGGGTATGAAAGGCATGAGAAGAGCCATGCTGTGTCAGATCAAGCGCCCATCTAGTGAAGTATTCTGCACTAAGCAGTGACCAAAACATATTGTGGGGAGAGTATAAGAGAGAAGCATGTAGTGAAACATCCCCCCAGAACCATCCCCCAGCCTCCAGCGATTGCAGCTCTCTGACCTTCTGAGCCACAGGTGGTATCTGGGTGTTTAACTGTCCTTGGTGGATTTCTTTTCTTCTGAGTTTGTCCAGTTGCTTCTTAAGCCTGTATAAACTTTCAGCCTCTTGTGGCAGACCATTCCTAGCTAAACCATGTGTCTTGGTGGTGAATCTTCTTTCATCTGTTTTGGACCTGCCATCTGACAGTGTAGTTCTTGTTTTAGAAGAGACAATAAACAATCTGTCTCTATTCACCCTCTTTACACCACTCATTTCTTTATAGACTTTTGTCATCTCCCCTTTTTTTCTAGGCAGAAGACTCCTGGTCTGCTTTGTCATTCCTGGTACGATGTGCATGAATCTACAAGTTAGATGAAAATGAAATAATTTTGTTCAAGAAGAACTAGAGTGGATAGAAGAACAGAAATGCTTAAGTAAGCAGGGAACCAGGAAAATTATTAGGCTTTAGTAGACGTGGTACTTCTAGCCCATGGCTCTCTCAGGGAAAGGCAGCTGGAACTCCTGTCTCAGTCCCTGCAGGTGGTTCTCTTGGGCTGCCGACATTCCTCCAGTATTCACCAGAAAAAGCAAAACCTCATGTTTTCCATTTACCTTATTTTCCCATCACAGCTGTACAAAGCGCAGTGAGATGAGACATCCTTCATGCTCCAGTAGCTGTGTGGGGAAACCCTTTCTTACCCTAAAATATGGCTTCTTCCTGGCTGCTTCTGTAAGGGAGCTAAACTGGAAAATTTCTTGCAGATTACCCTGCCCCTCCTAAAGGCTTCAACTGATCAGGGAGGAATGATTGCTCTCCCTGGAAATGATGATTAAGACAGTGAGGGTGTAGACATGGGGCTTCGGGACATGGTTTAGTAGGTGTGGTGGTGATGGGTGGACGGATGGACTTGATGATCTGAGAGGTCTTTTCCAGCCTGAACAATTCTATGATTCTGTGGTTCCTGTGTGTTCATACACATGCACTGGCCTCATGGCACTGCTTCCACCTTTGAGGAAGGCTGTGGGAGATGCACACACCGGGACACTGCCGCCACATCTACGTGCTTGGTTGGTATCCTGGGTGAAGGTGCAGACAGTTGGGAGGCAAGAAGAGCTTTACGGATTACTCCTCCTGAAAGTGAATTTGGGCTGACAGTATCGTTCATTGCATACATGAACGTTGTCATGACATCTCAGACCCCATCCTATCGTTCTGCTTCTTCAACTCACACTAAAATTAACAAGGAGGCCAGCACAATGACTGAGTTTTGTCTTTAAAGTGGCTTTAAAGCTTAATGCTGTCTTATCACACTTGGGGGCATCACAGATGGAGTGGGGACAAAAGTACTGAAGTACTTGTGTTTCCTTAAAAATAAATTCCACTCCTAGTGACCTTCCACCGCCACATGTTATCTGGAACTGAAGCTGAATAAGTGAGTCAATGATTTTGTTTCCATGGTTTGAAGCAACAGATTTGAGATGTTCGCCCTCCTCCTTCCCCCATTCAAGCGAGAATGCAATCTTTGCAAAGTGCTGCTTTCATTTAGCTATACCAGTTGGTACTTGTTGCCAAATGGAACATGGATGTGCCTTAGAGATGATCACTCTTGACTAATGAAATAGCAATTAGTTTATGCAACTTATTAGCATTAGTATTTATTTTACTTTACAGTATTACCTAAAAGCAGCCCTGAGAAATTTAAACTGCGGCATTATCTGTTCAAAGCTATCTTTTAAATAAATTGTCCTACTAAATGTGAAAAGCTGGCATTTGTACTGCGTGCACCTATGTTATCATCATCGCAAAGCAGATGCAGAATGTAAGGCGACTTGAACAATCAGCACTGTAATTTGCACAGTAACATTGTTTTAGATCTAATTAGTGCTTATGCAGATCCCTTACAAAAATGTGAAAACCGCACCAGGATGTAATTGTTAATGAATTTAGTGCAAAGCACATCTGCATAAATTCCATTTCAGCAGGGAAAAAAACCCCAACCTCTAAGTTCAACTGCTATTTGCTCAAGAGCCAAAACACTGTGAATTGTGCCCACTATGTTTTAGCCTTGCTCTGCTGGCTTCGATATTTCAAATAAATACTACAAAGTTAAAGCCTCCAGCTGCAGACCAACCCATCTGTAGATGTTTGTTATATTTGGCAGTATTCAAAGATGATTTGCCTTCCTGCTGAAAAATAAAATAAAAAAAGAGGTTTTCTCAGCAAAAAACCAAAATTGAAATACTTATCAGCCAAAAAATAAAGTTTAAAAATATTCTGCGTGGGTCAAGTGGCAGAACTTTTGGAACAGCAGGCACGCATGTATACTGCACCTATAGCTTGAACTCTATACCTCCCTGCATGTGTGTGCAGAAGTCCATCTGCAGTCATCTCTCTCTGGTCTGCGGAACATATCCATGGCTAGCAAGGAGTGCCACTAACACATACAGTTAACTGATCTCCAACTTTGTGCAACAGCTCCCTTTTAGAAAATGCTCAGCTGCCCTTCAAGAGTACCATCAGGATCTACTCCATATACCTTTGTTTCTTCAGAGTTGTTTTCTGGGTTTTAGACGGGACTCTGGAGTTAGTCTTCCAAGAAAGAACTGGGCTCAGAGGTTTTTGTACCAGCATCAGAAATCTCACTCAAGAGTTTGAAGTCTGTCATGAGTGAGTTTCAAGATGAGAACATCTGTTTGTTGAGTCTTGGCTGTATTTATGGCTTTTATATGTGAATGTAACTCAGGTGGACCTTGCAGGTACCAAGTCTTCATTAAACTCTTGTAGGCTTCTTTATGGAAGTCTTGGATCCATAGCTCTCCCCCTGAGTAGAGTGTACATAGTTTTTACGAGACCAGGTAATATGATTGTTCTGACTGCCATTAGCCCCTAAGAAGGCTAGGGGAACATCAGAGCAGGAGTCAGGAACATCCAAAACAGTGACTGCGCCTGTATTCCTACCCTGGTCTACCTCAAAAACATCTTCTGACAAAATTCAGGTCACTCAGAATGAGTGACACAAAATCAGAAGTTACATTGTGTGCGATACTGGAAAGATCTTACGCACCACCACAGTGATACCTATAGACACAAGAGACATATACTTGAAATAGATTATCAGTCTTGGTCTTGGGTTTTTTTTTTATTTCTGGCAGTTTTTCCCACAAATCTGGCATTCACAGTCACGCTCAGACCCTCTCCCTTAGTTACCATTAGCTGAAGCATTTTTCATATCTGTAGTTTTTTAAAAAGGAACATTTTAGTCTTGCATCCACAAGGTCTGCCTGTGCCTTTTGTCTAAGAAGCCAGAATAGATGCACGGAAGAGACGGGGGTGGTGGTGCAATTCAGAGAGCTATCTCTTACTTCAGGCTCTGTCACAGACTTCCTATGGGTGATTAAATCAGGCAAGCAATTTAACCTTCGATACCTTCATTCCCCGTTTGTGACAATGGGAAATGGTAGCACGGGTTTGCCCCACTGAGGCATTCATGATGAGTGCCTACATTAAAGACGCTGAGATATTCAGATATCATCTGGTGGACTGACATAAAAATCTTAATATAATCTAGCTTCGTGGATTGAAATGGGTAGCTTTACAAGTTAATAGATGAGCTTGGTGAAAACCTTCATGAGATTGCTATCCATAAATTTGTTAAAAGGACATTAATAGTGTACATCCTGGCCAGCAGGCTTCATGTTTCCTTTGGCCAGCAAAAGCACGTGCTAAATGCCTGAGGTCCACAGCACTTCAAATTCCAGATGATCCCATGCCAGTGACAACTGCTGTGTCAGCCCCGTAGAGACTGAACCAGAACTCCCAAGCTGCTGGCGGTGTGTGTTAGTGCTGCAACCTTGACAGCCCGAGGGAGTAACAGGGGAGGAACAAGAGGGAACTGCAGTAGAACTCTACATGATGGAGCTAGAGGGAGATACCTAACACCCAGTGAGACCACAACAACATTGCGCCTTGGCTGTACACATGCGTTTCTTCATATAGGCACCTTTTCGTACAGAAAACTCCCCTGCTGTGCTGAGTTCTGCACAGAGGACTCCAGAGAGAAGACCTCCTGGTGTATACTTTTAAGTTTGAATCAACAAGCAACCAATTTAAACCATGTTTTTCACCTCCTTCCAGTGACGGAGCTCTGGAACAGGCTGCCCAGGGAGGTTGTGGAGTCTTCTTCTCTGGAGATATTCAAGACCCGCATGGACAAGGCCCTGTGCAGCCTGCTGTAGGTGACCCTGCTTTGTCAGGGGAGTTGGACTAGATCATCCACAGAGGTCCCTTCCAACCCCAGACATTCTGTGATTCTGTGATTCCTCTTCGTCTTCTGTGTTCTTTAGTAGAACCCAGTGTCTCTGGGACCAGAAGATCCCTTTCTCTCAAAAAGTTACTACTAAACCTTTCAAAATTGCAAGTTAGATTGCACAGGTTTTTTTGAACATGATATTCACAAATGTGGAGGACTTCAGGGACAAGGGAAAGAGAGAGACTCTGGTAGACAGTAGAACAGTAGAATGTGGTGGCAGAAGTGGAGACGAGACTGTTGACCAAAGGAGTGGAAGGAGGTGAGAGGAAGGTGAGGAGGACAGAGAGAAGCGGGCGTCATTGAGAGGAAATGGGAGACAAAGAACAGAGCACAGGTGTGTGAACTGCCAGGAAGCTTCCTTCCAAGAGCCTCAAATCTTAGCAGTTTTCTTAGTTTTCTGTTTTGTGAGGAAAACTAAGCACTGCACAAATATGAGGGGACAGAAATTCATTGACTGCAAATGGTTTTCACCAATTTATGGTGGCAGTGAGTTTTGACTGGCATGCTGGGGGCATTAGGAAAGAGTTTCCATTCAGAAGGTGGAAAGGTAGAGGTTGTGGACACCCAGTGTAAGTGTTTTCTCTTTTGTTCCATCGGGGTTGATAAACTACAATTCTTGTAATTTTTGTTGTTGTTGGGTTTGGATTTTTTTTGCTTACGTTTCAGCCCTTTCTTTGTGTTCTTCATCTGTTGCTGGAGATGACCGTGTGTATCAGCTTCTTTTGAGAACTGGTTCCTCCAAGCAGTTGCTCCTGCGACTTGAGCAGTCGTGGGAGGTGAGGTGCGCCACTGGCCTGGACCGAGGAGGAACCAAAATGGGAATCCTGAGGAATTCCAGGAGGGGGAAAGCCTCTGCTCCGTCAGCACGCTGGCTGAAACCCGTCATACGGCGAGGACAAGCAGACGTTTTCTTCTGAGCTCTGAGAGCTTTTTTCATGTAAACTGTACAGTATAGAAAATTCAGCTGTTTCCCGTTCCCGCAGGTTAGCACGGATAATAAAGGCGCTTCGCTCTTTGCTTTCAGATATTTTTCTAAACAGTTTTGATCCTTGAAACATTTATACTAACAAAGAAATTCCACTGCCTCCTTGTCTCCCTCCCTCCCTCCCGCTCCCTCCCCAATAACTTGCTCTGTCTTGTATCTCCGACTTAATTTTTTGGCATATATTTGCATACATTAGAAACGGAGAGAGGATTAAAGTTTAAGAGGAAATTGTGGCTAGTGTGAAAGGGGAACAAAAGGACATCTGTGAAGTAGCCCACAACTGGCAAGGAAAGCTATTCCACCTCCAGCACCAGCTGCAGGGGAAGTGGTGCCCACTACCCCAACAAGACCTTCTTTGTTTTGCTGCAAAAACTGGGAGTGGCAGCTTTTAAAGTGACACAATTCGAGGTGAGGAGCTTCCCTTTTAGCTACTCTATTCCAATATTATATGGCAACAGATGTTTCCTAAGGAATTAATTCCTCCCACTATTACCCCAAAAAATCTTCCAAATGCAAAAGGAGTACAGATTTGTGGTGCCGGGTCTCTCTGCACCCGCAGGCAGGTGTGCAGGAGTCACCACTGCAAATCCCTCCAGGCCCTGCCAGCCCTCCTAAACCTGCCACCTCCTCCCATGGCAGAGGAAGACATTTCCCGGCACTGCTTGGTCCCACAGCAGCAGCAGAAGCTGGGGGCTGCACAGAGGACGTGGGAGATGGGGGAAGGCAATGTGGGACGGAAAGCAAGCTGGGGTTGAAGGGGAAGCTTGAGAGTAAAAGAAGAGGAGGACAAAAAATGCAAAGTGGAAGAAGAAATGTTGTGTGCAAAGCTGGCTGTGAGTGAGACAAGAAGAAACTGAGCCTGCTCCAAGGAGGAATGGCAGAGAGGAAAAAGATGGGGAAACACAGGAACGTGAACCTTACCCTGTCCTGTTGCGGGACCTACTTTCTATGGTGGAGGCTCTCCAACTGCATTGTAAGTGTCCTCCTAATACTCAGTAAAGACAATATTCCAGAGCCTTCTTACCTTCTGCTTGCAGATCCCCTAGAAGGTGTAACATGTTCATCCTCTTGCTGGGAACCCTAAAAAGAGCAGTGTCTGGAGGCAGACTGGGCAAATCTCTCTCCTAACATTTGCTTTTCTCAAGAGTTCAAAGTGATGCAGCCAATCCCCCTCAATATTCCCTGAAAATATGGTTTTGTGCCATGAGTCTGTAAGGCGTGAGATCTAAAGCTTACGTCTTTCTTTTTTGTGTGTAAGGAGATCTTGGACTGCTTGGCTCCATTCCCCCCTCTGCCCTGGCCACTTTGCTGTTCTCCCTTGGTTAAATGGCTGCTGGAGACCATTGGAGACCGTGAGATCAAAATCAGTCCTGGGGGTTTTTCCCATGTGAGAATACTGGCAACATAACCGTGACAACTACCCAATGTGTGCCACAGACTGTTCGCGCACACAACTTACATTTTGTGATGAGTATCTTCCAGACAGACTCGTCCACACTACTTTTTATCAGGCTGGCAGAGTCCTCCCTGCCTAGCACCATCATTAGGCTTTAACTAAAAAATAGAAGTGGCTCCAACCATCAGCTTTAAATGACTTTCATGAAAAAAACAGTCAGCTAAACATAAAAAAATCCTGCATAGGCTTTCATTTGAACATATGCAACAAAATGTTTTCTAAAATTTCCGGAAACTCATGTGTTGATTTGATTTTCTGTAAATCACTCGGTGACTGCCAGGCTCTCTTCTTTCCTTGTGTGCACTTGGAGGAGGAGGAGAGGAGGATGTCTAAGCATAGAGCATGCCCAGGAGCAGCAGCACTGAGCTTTTTCAAGGGTTTTTTGTTCCTCGGTTTTTCAAGTTGTTCCCATTAAAACAGGGTGGGATTTCTTCTTAAAGATGAGAATTATAGTTGGAAGTACTGACTAATACAAGTACCAACTGCTCAGCTCAAGGTCGTGTCATGTAGTTTTTAAGGACACGTGCAGCAAGGACACATGGGAAAGATTCAGGGAAAAATCTTACTTCTGCAAGTGATTTTGTAAGAAAATTATTTTAACTCTTGAAATTGTAGCCTGATTTTTGCTATTGTTGGCAAATCCATGTTTAAACTGGTGTGTTTCTACTTGGGAAAGTCTGGAACAGAACTGGATGAGACTAGGCGAGTTCAGCTGGAAGGGACTTAGAGCGATCATCTAGTCCAACTGCCTGACCAATCCGGGGCAAGAGGACAAGCGGTTCATATACTTTTAATGTGCTTATTTTTTTTGCCACACACCTACATAGCTGTTGGGTATTAGCACGTATTCTTCGTCGAGGTGTGGGAAGATTTGGCATTTATGCTTACTGGTTGATTGAAAAAGGAAATAATAATCAAAACAAACATATACCTTTCAAAGTATTGAAAAGAAGTTTTCCTCTATTTTCATAAGAGTGAGCTCTACAGTAAGCACATTTCCAAGCGGCTGTTCACTGTTCCAGCACTATTCTGTGACCTTTTTTGAAAGTACACAATCTAGTGCTGATTCAGGACAACATTTCGTGCCATGTCAGCCCATCACTGGCAGGAGAAAGAAAAGGAAGGATCCAGCCCAGATGTTTCTCAGAATGTTCTGATAAACTCAAGATTTTAGTGGCATTTGCTAGAATAGCAAAATAATGAAAAAAGGGTGAGAAAAAGGCGAGTGGGAGTGCTGGGCAGTCACGCAGAGGTGATCACTAAATGTCCTTTATGTACCCAATTTGTTCTTGATACTTAAGGACACTGTGGTGCTTGTACATGAACTGGAGCCACTTGTTGCTAGAAAGGCTGCCAGGATTAAATCAGTAAGAAATTGTTTATTCAGCCTGTTCAAACAAAAAATGAATTGTTTTGATGAATGAGATTTCTTTTAATGAATTAGCACATGTCATGCCAGTAGTTTTTAAATGTAAAGCTCTGAGAGGGTTTTTTTTTTCCTTTCATTCTGACATAACTGCTCTAAAATAACTGAAGTATCTGGGTTCCTGCAGCAACACATTACATTATCTGTTCCAAAGGACATAGCTGCAACTGTAGGCAGACAAACACCACTTCAAAAAAACCCACAAACCCCCCCAAAACCCCCCAAACCAACCAACCAAAAAACCTCCCTTCATATATTGTATACATTCTGTAGTAGCTTTGATAACATCATCCTTTTTTTCTGCAACAAAAATCCACTGTTTCAGTTAAATGTACTTTCAGGGATGATGGATGTTTTTAAGTACCTCTATTAGGATTATTACCCCAGAGCAAAACTCTTCAGATTCTTCTGAGAGAGGTCTTCATGCTGGTGAGAAATTGCGTGTATCAAACTAAGCCCGAATCTTCCCTACGATTTTCATGCAAGAAATATCATTAGTTTGGGGTTTGAGACAGGAAGGTGCCTTCCACTTGTGGAAAGCTGTGGGACTGCTAAAGCTGAGGTTACCAGCAGGGGGGAGATCACACATGTACCTTGAAAAGGGCTCTCTGGTCAGAAGTATCACCAGTCGCCGCTGGTTGCTTCTTCTGCAAGGGGGGGGAAAAGCTGGCACTCCTCCTTCTCCCCTGGTGGTAAGTGAGCACAAGTCCGTGGTGAAGGTGGTTTCAGCTGATGTGATTTACTCTGCGTTGAAGCATTTTGTGGTAATCCCAAGGCCATGAGCGGTGTCAAGCATTCAAAAAGTAGCGATGGCTTAAGGTGCACAATGTTTGCAAAGTTAAGGTCTGTGGCCTTATGTTTGCTTGTAGTCTAACTCCTGAAAATACTGCCTGGATCCAGAAGAAAGTTTCAGTCCATATTTTACTCTGTGTTATAACCCTGGCTTGTGCAGAGCACAAAACAGCTGTGCAGAACAACTGGCAGCTGGGGTTCGGAAGAGACCTGGAACCAGACAGAGGTTTTGTGAGTACTTTCCATATTTCAACTTCAATTAGTACTATTAGGAATGACTCATAATTATTAAATCTGATAAATTTCCCCTGTTGTTACAGTATCTATGGCATTGGCATAAACTAGTTTACACACTGCTCACGTCCAGGAGTGTGGAGGTTGATTCGCCTTGGAAGAAACATGTAGCATCGGGCGAGATGAGGTCATAGCCATTGAGACTCCAACATCGTACCCATTCTGGCTGCAAGGAGCATGGCATCTGGAAAAGCCCTTAGTTGTAATTAGCAAACTAAGTTTTCTCCACGCTCGAGGCAGGGAATCTGGCATGGAAAACCTCCGAAAGCTTTCCCATCCCATTCCAAATTGGCCACCATCATAACATAATTAAGACAATAGGGTTATTATATTTGGAAACATGGTGCTCATAATAGTTTACCTTATTTAAGGGACGTCTCTTCCCCCAGTAAGTTTTGGAGATGCCTCTAGCTGAAAGAAGGGAGAGTGAAGAGAGAATTCACTGATATACTTGGAAAACAAGTAGGCAAAATCTAAATTATGGTTCAGAAATCACACCACCAAGTCCATTTTATTTTAAAGGCTTTCTCAACCCCTTGCTCTCAAAAATAAACATGAAAGAAATAAGAAATACAAAAAAGAAATAACAAATAGAGAAATCTACACTGGTTGTCTCTCCTGCTGTGTTGACTGCTCTCTGTTGAAGCTGTCATTTGATGAAGCAGAACATTTACAACCTGCTTTGATCAAATGCCATGACATGCAGGAGTGCTTCCAGGGCACCCAACTTCCTCATCTGATTCCCCAAAGTAACATGCCCTTCAGTAGCTGGTGGTTGTTCTTGGCAAGACCTTCCTGCATTTTGTTGCTCAACAGACTAGTTAATTAAGACAGCAAATTGGTAATGAAACTCCACATTTTAGCCATATTTAGACAATCCTAGGAAACTTTGCATAATCTCCGTGCCTAGATAGATTTATCCCTGTTAGCACTTGGATTACATTTCTTTGGTTAATCTTTTTAGACAGTAATAGCTAATGTTTACACAGCTTCCACATGAGGACTTGGATTTATGTTACAGTTTTCATGTTTTTACTGTTTCTTGCGGCTACTGATAGAGCAGATGGTCAAGTATTGGTGGTTTCACTTTACCAGTGGTGGAATGAGGATGCAAAAGGCTTAGGAAATGTAACCAAGCTCTGGGTGCAGATCAGTGGCGATGCTGGTAGAGGAACAATTCTCCAGCCAGCAGTCCTGAAAGATGAACCGTACTCTTTTAAAGCCGCCCTCCTGCTTTCTTAAAATTTTGAGGGCAAGAAAGCTTTCTGACGCAGGCATGAACAAATGGTGATACTGACCTGCTGATGGGCTGGTTTCTGGTACCCTGAATCACTTGGAATAAAAGCTTGATTGGTGCATTGGTCTCAGTGGAGTTGCTCATGGAGGGAGGACAGAGTGAGGGAAGGGATCTGAAGGTCACCAGGTATAGCAATGTGTCTTTGCCACCGAGAGTACACAGGCTTGGCAGTTCTTCTTAATCTGTCCCCACCCCAGCCCCATCCCCAGCTCTCTGAATGTCTAACTCTGCTGGCAATTGCAGTTCATGGGTCTTGCAAGCAATTAAGGCTGCTCTCTAGCGCCTTGGTGACTACCATCTCCCTCCCTTGCCGGCAGCTGATGCTGCCTTTGGGTCCATTTTGTGGTCCTTACTCCACTTTTTAAACAGACAAGTATCTGTGCTCTTACCATGGGGACAGTTGTTCCATCCCATCAGAACTTCACAGCCTTTGGTGAGATCTTTCTGAGGCTTATTTCCCTCATACATGATGTTGTCCCTTCTAGACCCAAGCCCAGCATGGTGACCCACCAGGAGAGGCTGTACACCCTGGCAGAGGAGGCACACGATGGGGGTTTCCCTGGCTGTCCCCGAGCTTACAGTGACAGGGCAAAAGGGGCAGGCAGGAGAAAGCTACAGGGTCCTTTACAAAATAATGGCCACTTTTTCTGTTCTCCATCATACAACAACTAAACATTCTCACCCTGACAGTGTTATACTGAGAACGCATACTCTGTGCTGTTCTTGTTTTGTGTGATACTGCTGTCTTAAACCTTTGGTAATGTATGTACACACACTCTCACACACATACCCAAGTCTATTACAAAATTTTCTGCTGAGATTCCCCACCAGCTAAAAGGCATTAGAGCCATCACCAACTGTGCCAATACATCAAAATGTACAATGAGGTTTCTACAGAGTCTGGAGAATTTTCTTACAAGTGATGGGAATGAGCAGACGATAGCATTAGGGGCAAGGTAGTAATAATTTAAAAAATTATCTTTTCAAGGGTCAGTGGAAGGTTAAAGACCCATGTAAGTCTAGAGAAAGAAGAACTGGAAATTTTAAGGGCAAAGGAAAATGGTTAAGGAAAGCTGAGGAGCAGATGGGATGGGGGAAAGAGGAAGAAGAGGGGTATAATGCTGGATCACCTTCTGCACTGTAACTTAGTTTTTGTTTCCCAGAGGAGCTCATCTGGTATTGTCTCTATGAGCTTCACCTGAAAATGCAACCCCTTCTCTCACCCCTCCCCTGTGGCAGCAAATCTGCCATCTCAAAAGCCAAACGAAAACCTCTCCAGTAACAGTTCTCTTTGTGTTTGACCTTAAAAGTCCACATTATTCTGAGGGTAAACCCTGGAGGAGTATTTAAAGCTGGCAGTAGCTTGAGGCAGTCTGTAAGGAGGATGAAAGGAAGCTCAGCCTTCCCAGCGACAGCTTCCTCGCCTCCTCACCGTTGTCCATACTGGCCCTTTCTGGGTTTCACGCTTTGAAAACTGGCTTTCCGAACATTTCCTTCCCCAGATAGCCCATGTCAACTTATTTTTACATAGACTGAGCTTTTACGGACTGACCTATCTGCTGCTTTGGGCTTTACTTAGTTTGGTCTTCCTAATGACATTGGCTAGGAAGGTTTGATGTGATGACTGGTAGCATACTGTGCTGACATGGTATTGGGCAACAATTCAGCTTTCGCAGCTGTGTCAAAATGGAGTGACTAGGTAAAGTGAAGTGTCTTACACCAGCAATGAGCCCCTGCTCAAGACAACGGGATTAAGCTCCTGTGAGCATTACCTCATTTCTTCCTATCTGTCCAGCCACAGGCATAATACCTAATAATGTCTAGAATAAATAATACCTAAGCAGCAAAACTCCATGTAGTCAGGGACTTCCATACAGACAGAAAAGGCTGGGCTGAAACAGAGAGGATCCTCGCTTCTTGTCTCCTCTTCTCCTTCAGCAGTCTATACTGAACCCAGTGAGATTCCTCCAGCTTTGAGCCAGTGTATCTAAGAACCAAATCTGGTTCTGCACTTGGCAGAACCACAGATACAGAAACATGATGCACAGCCAGATCTGCAAATAAAGATCTGCTAGATTAAAGGGCAGATATACAGTACATGTTTTGCTTTCCTGCTAGCCTGGAGAGAACCACCCAGACTTCTAACTTGTGTACATATACTTTCAAAAGGGCAAAAATGTTGCTTTCATAAATTAATTTCACACACTTTACAGAGATAAAAATAATCACTGTGACATTTTGTTTGTCTTCCTTTTTTCCTGTGTGCAAGCAGCCAACTCTCAATTACTTACAGCCCTAAATTTGTTCCGTTCAATTGTGAAAAGCCCCCGCAATATTCAACAGGAGGGGAAGAGTTCTGATTTGTGGAAAGTCATCGTGTTTGCAAAGAAAGCAAATTTCCTCCTCTCCCAATATGCTGTATATATCAGCCAAAACAAGACTCTTATACTGAGTGCCAACTGATATGAATTCCAACCATTTTATGTATGATATATTAATGTTATAAAAATATGCACCCCAATTTTTAATAATGAGACAGTTTGTTGTGGCAATATCTGACACCACTTCTGAAGTGACATAGATGTGACAGCCTAATAAAAACACACCTGCCAGCATGATGGCATTGGTTGTGGATACAGAATTGCCTCGATGATTCACGGGGTTCTGCACTGGCTTTTCTTCAGCAGCAACACATCAGACTTGCTGAGCTTTTCTCTAGCTACTTACTACACTCCAAGCTTAACCAGGTCTGAAAAAAATCCCAAGTTTTGATTATTTTGCTTCTTGTACAGTAAAAGTAATAGAAACTGTACAGACAGTAGTTTCTTGTTAATGTTTTTGCTGATGGGTGACTGCCCTGAATACTTCAGTTGGATTCAGAGAAGATCCTTTCTTTTTCCTATGAAATCACATCTCCGTTATCCTCCGTGGGGGGAGATGTCTCACAGGAATACGTCCCTTGTTCAGTTGCTTCTCTGTGGTTGCAGCATGCAATGAAGGAAAGCATTACATGAGTTTGGTGAGGGCTCTGGAGACCTTGTGTGTGTGCGTGTGGAGTATGCACTGGCTGCAATGAAAGTCTGGGATCAGCACACAGGTTTGTATCAGGTTGGCTGAAGACAGAGCCACGGTGCAGCACTGGATGTGGTCACACGTGGAAGCTGGGAAGAAAGCTCCTGTTCAGGCAGGGACGACAGGAGAGAGCAAGTGTTGATTGACACCAAGAGCTTCTTCAGTGCAATCCTTGTCTTCCGTTGTTTAAGTATACGGGAATTCAGAAACAGTGGCTGATAAGGTATCTGAAGATACAAAATCACATAATTATGTATTTTCTCATGCAAATTCAGTGGGTCCTGACTTATGGCGGTGCAAATCACGGCTGTTGCCAAGGCGGTGGGTGTGAGTGGATGTCCTGCACCGCAGCCACAACGGGCGTGAATGGCAGAATGAGGCGCTTGCACGGTGAGTGCAGCCTTGTCCTTTCGTTTGTCCTCCAGTCTCACGAATTGCCTCTCCAAGACTGGCACACATACTGAGTAGTGGGTGGCTGTGACAGGAGTAAATTAGAAGCTCTATTTACATAATTACCAAAAGGTATGAGAAAACCGAATGCTGCGATCTCTACCCATAGTGGAAGCTGGTAGGAATAGCTTGCCTGGATAGGGAAAGTTTGGAGGGCTTTGGGCTGCAGGGGCAAGTGCTTCCACGGGAGGTTCATGAGCGCCTTTTAAATCTCCCAGTCGTCAGCACCAGGAAGCCCCGACCGCAGCGAGGGCTCCTCAGGGCGCAGGGCGATGCCTGCGGCCAGCTGCTGGCGGGGATTAGGAGGATCTGCCCCTGCCAGGTGCTGGTGGTGTGCCCCTTCACCAAACATTTTTATGTGCTGATCACCTCCCACGTAGGAGACAGCTGTTCCTTCTCCTTCTTATCCAAACGCTTGCTTCCCTGTAACCTTTGGTTTCTTAAACTGCCAGCTTCTGGGTTGTGGTGCTGTGAAATAGATACTTGTCTCCTTGATCAGTGAATCTCACTGATTTCGAAGAACAACCCTGTAAAAGTTAGTGTAAGGTATTTTTTGTTAGCAAGCTGCTTATCCTGGTTTTCCCCTTTCCCTTTTTCTTTCCCTTTCCCTTT
Organism: Opisthocomus hoazin; assembly: GCF_030867145.1. Classification (NCBI taxonomy): domain Eukaryota; kingdom Metazoa; phylum Chordata; class Aves; order Opisthocomiformes; family Opisthocomidae; genus Opisthocomus; species Opisthocomus hoazin. The sequence continues at coordinate 12,137,093 of NC_134415.1, read as the reverse complement.
CTGTTTCCTTTTTCCTTTTCCTCTCTCTCTCCCTCTTCATCTCCCTCTCCCTCCTCCTCAAAACAGAAGTGATTTCCAGCCATTTTCTGTCAGACCAGGAAAGGCTTCTCCCTCAGATTCTCATGTTAGATTCTGCTTGATCTCTTCAGTGCCCCACTGATTTTTTTCATCTTTCCCTTCCAGGCAACCTTCTCTTTTATGCTGGTTATAGGTACAAAGTCATCGCAGCTACAGGAAACCAGTGGTCCCGTTTTCCAATACTGATGGTGTGTGGAACTCATTTCCCGTTCAGCAGCATGCTCTTAATACTGCTAGTAGTATTGTTAATAGTAACTGTGCAACACACATTGCAGAAGTATTGGGCCTGGAATCAGAGCCTCACTTCAGGCTAGAATTCTTGAAAACACATGAACACCTGAAAACACAAGTAAGAAGCAACTCCACTGTAGGGGTGGCTACCAAAACGCCAAAGATGCACAGCCCCAAAGAGATTATTCTAATAATTTACACACTGTCTGCACATCAGTTGCTTTTAAGGGAGTGTTGCAGATGAAATGACTAAAGAATATAGAAACCTACTGGAAGGCGATGAAGCCTCGTGTAGCCCTTCAGCACTGAGGGTTTGTGGCTGTGGAGCTGAATTAGACATAATTCAGCACTATCGGTGCCAGAAATCTCAATAAACTGTGCTTCATCCAAGATCCTGGTGTGCTGGGTACCAGAAAGCGAAGCAAAGAATATCCCAGTGAGACAAAACAAGCATCATCAGTTTTTATCGTGCTCTGCGCTGCCATTTATAACAGTGAGTGCATTGGAGAAGGTTCCTCTGCGGGGTCCAGGGAGGAGAGGCTATGCAAACCCTGCCCAGGCTCATAAACTGAAATGAAATACAGAGCTGTGCCTAACATCTGAAAAGAGTGAGAGAATGCTGGAGCTGGCTTTGCACTTTGCAAGCTGTTGTTCTCAGGTTACAAGTGAGCAGGGCCACCGAGAATGAAAGCAGAGGCTGGTCGCACAGGCTGAAGGTGACGAAGAAGACCCAATGCTGAGACAAAAATGAGGCTGTCATTCTCAAAGTGATTGCAGCTACTGTGAGACAGAATTAGACCTCTGAAGAGCTGGGACATGTCGTTCTTCTGGGTACGTGGATAGGCCCAATACGGAAATTTCATGTTTGGATCAGAAACGAAGGTCCAGTCTAGACTGGAAAAAATCCTGTACAGTTCTTCAGTGTGCAAAGCGCAGTAAATCCCAAAGACAGAACCTGCAGAGACATTTGTCCTCCCTCAGCAACAGCCACATTGGAAAACCTGCAGTAGCCAAGAAAAAGCAGACGATGTAATGAAATGACTCTCACCCAGCCCTATATATCATTTCTTACTTTATCTTCCAAGGCAAATGGACAGGTATTGGGCCCTAGTCCAGGAAAGCACTTAGGGCCGTATTCTGACAGCGTGCAGAAGGACGGCACCTCGCTCAGCAAACAGCACCACTGAGGTCTCTGAGGCGATTTATGGAGTGACATTTGCACGGCGTAAAGGCACCAGCATTTGTTTCCTGAGCATTTGCCTGGTGCAAACGCCAGTGATGCAGCTCGCTGCTGGAGATCTGATCACGTGTGTACGTGCTTTGCTAATAGACCTCGCTGATTGCCCAAGACAAGGAAAGAGGAGCAGACCTGCTTTTCCGACTCCCGGTTGAAGCCTGCAGAGAAAAAGGTCAGCAAGAGACCTCCAGAATTTGGGAATTGGCTGCAAAACCACACCTGCTGTGTGGGTCAGGAGAGCATGTTTCGGGCCATGGGCTGGTAATTCCTGATTATTTAACCCCATAAACTGTTCAGAGAGGAAGCCAGAGGTATCACTGGACGAAAGTGCAGATACTCTGGATTATCGCTGGACTAAGAGAAATGAGGCACCTTCCCCTCTCCAGGTCCCCAAGAAGATTCCCAAGCGTGCAGCCCAGACACCTAGGCCAGTCCTGGGGAAACGATGTGGGGAGATAATAATCTGGAAAGTACCCTGATTCAGAGCCCAAAAAGACACTTCCATCGACCTAATTGAGTTTTGGATCAGAGCCTGCAACAGCCTTGTCCAGATTTGAATTTAAGATCTATGTAAAACACTGGGGGGGAAAACTAGATGATTTTCTGATATAGCAAAGAAGTTACCCTGCGAGATGAAAGAGTGCTCATCACCTCAATGAACAGAAATCAGGCTAAAAATTAATTTATAAAGCTGGATTAACTCCATTGATATAGGAATCAATTCCAGGTAAGGTATGGAATTACAGCAAAAACTACTGCCACTCTGTCCATCTGATTAACTGATGACTGTTATGCTTACTGCGACTGCAGGGACTCCAAGGCTCTGGGCACTTCACGGGTGGTAAATGAAGACACTACTCTTTTTATTCTGGGTGTTTGACTTCGTGTGGCAAAGGTAAGAGGAAAAGACAAAAGCAGCAAGATGACACCGTTACCCAGTGCGGGCACGGGGCTATTTCAATGATTTAATAAAAGCTATGTGCGGGTTTTTTTGGAAATTGGGAAGCTGGTGTCCCTGGCTGAAGCAGGCAGCTGGCTGGGGCACTCCATGACTCCTTGCAGCCCCTGTGCCTGGGCTTCCGTTATGCAGAAGTGCAGCAAAGACCAGAGGATGGGTAGATATTGGTGTCCTGTCCCCAGTGGGTTGGGGTACTCAGCCATACCCAGGAATCTGGAAGTTTTCCCAGGGTCACACACCAGGAATAGCAGGGAGACAAAAGACTTACACCAGGTTGCACAAGGAGTCTGTGGTGGAGCAGGCTTCTTGATTGTAAACCAGGACTCACGACAACCATATTTGCGTGGTACTGGGAGAGCACGCCATGCACAGTGGGCATCATGTGGACTGGGAAAAAGAGGGCATCATCGAGGCTGGTGCCTGAGCGTACAAGGGGCCATTATTCATTATTTACTAACTCAATGTCCAACCTGTACCTGCTGTCGCAACAGCGTGTGCTTTAATCATATTAGGAAAATTGCACTTTTGCTTCCAAAATCAATTTCATGGAGATGTTGCCTCCATAATATACAGGGCCAGATCCTCAATAAGGCAATCAGCAGAGTTGTGTTGACTTTGGAGAAGGTGTAATGATTCATACCTGCTGGGGAACTGATCCTCAATCACGGCGTGTTGAGATAAGAGAAAAAGTTGAGCTGTGATGACTGAGCAGCACCTTGAGAATGATTAACAGGCTTCCTTTCTGGGGGGATGGGTGAAATGCGGTCTATGCGCAGAGAGGCAGCACCAGTCGTAGACAGTAATTAAATCCCACATGACCTTTATTTTGAAGGTTTAAGTGGAATAAAAATGGTGCGTAGGAGTGAATTTTACGAGTAGGCTTTGGTCTCTTTAGAACACGGTGGACTCAAGTCAGAAATTTGGGAAGACAAAATAAAAATGAAACACCCAATACACAAGTGAAAGGTCATTGTGTATCATGAAGGGACATGCACTGCGTACACAAAGCAGAGGGAAAAAAAGATGTCCCTCGTTGCCTTTTTTCCATGAACAAATGGCCGCGTTTCACTGCCGGACGCGCCAGTGGCAGGAAGCTCACCCCAAGGTCAGCAGGAATTTTCTTCGGGGTGTGTCTGCTGGCGTACGAGGGGGGATTAACTGCCGCCCCCCCAGTTGCCACCCCAGCTGGAATATCACACCCCGGCGGTAGCTCTCCCGGGACAGCAGCGAGCCAGCATGTGCAGCAACTGTTTGAAGGGGGGATTAAAGCACGTCGTAAAAGCTTGTGGCCAGAAGCAAGAGAGGAATGTTTTCACGAGACTTCCGTAGGTTATGAAGCCCTGGGTGTGCAGACAGCTATTAAATAAAAGGCAGAGAGCAAAGCAGTCGCAAAACATGGGAAACCACATGTTTATTTCTGCTCGTGAAGCCCAGCGATCAGTAAGGCAGCAGCCCAGACGAAGTCCTCATCTCCCTACTCTCGTGCCGAGCGTTCAGGCTGGCTCCTGTTGCAGATCGGCCATTCCGGCATGGCAGGTAGCGACCGGCCAGCGGTAGCTGATGGCTGCGAAGGGATGGCTGCGTGACCAGCTGCAGGGTGCTCCGGGTCCGCACTGTCCAGGAAACCAGGAGAGCTATAGCTGTTACCTGGACTTGGCTTGAAGGAAACAGACCTGTGTTGCATTGCCAGGGTCGGCTTACCAGTGGGGCAACCTGGAAAACAAAAGTTACTGCTGCTACGTCAGTATAAAGGACGTACTCCTAATTTTACAGATGTTTACAGACTGGGTTTTGAATATCACCGTTCCTCGTGGCGTAGCTGGGACTACTGCTGAGCAACACAGCTTTGACTTCCTCTGCTCCAAACTACTCCCTTTTTGGTTTCTGAGGGTTTAAATTGTAGTTATTACTTGATATAAAGTGTGACTGACTAACTAGTGGGTTTGTACTGCGCAGCACAAGGTACGGGAGCACATGAATAGACAGAGGACAAAGAATTGCTTAAAATGGCTGAGTACTAAAAACCTCTCTAGCCATGACACTACGTACTCATTTGAGGTTTTTCAAGCTGTTAAATATTTTTCAATTCACTATTTTTATTAGTTTGTCCTGGGTCTTGTCCCTTTTTTTTTTTTAATCCTCTTTTCTGTGAATTCAATTTACTAAAAATACCAACCAACGGTCGCTTTGTGCAGCGAAATCAGGTTGGTGAAAACTGATTTTGTGCAAGCAGCATGATGAAAGGTGCATTCAGAAATATATCCAACAAGTAAGCTCTCTGCAGGGTGTAAGTGTTCTGAAAAGGGAAGCTGAATCCTGCAATCCCTTCCATTGCGAGCTTGTGCTGCTATTGAAGACAACCATGAATAAGGTTTTGCAGGATCAGGCCCCAGAGTTCAGCAAAATTTACTTCCTGGCTGCTCTCCACAGAATTTAACAGCCGAAATAAAAGGAATTAATTTCTGTTTTAAATCCTTGGCAAGCAACTTCATCTCATGGCTTATCTTTTCATGGGAATCAAAGGATCCTGCCTTGTTAAAGCCACTCGTGGAGCAGAGGCTCGAGGGAGAGCAAGGTGTTTGCTTTTTCGGATGAAAATCAGATTCTGGCCGGTGGTATTTTCAGTAACGTTTAACAAAGCCGCATTGCCAAAGAAAAGGCAATATCGTGGCTTCTCCATTTTTTTCATTCTTGCCCTGGGTACGGTTCATTTTTCAGCCAAAGAGTTAACCATTTCTGCGGTGCTCACCCCTGCCCTGCTCTTCCTGGTGGCTTCTATCAAACTCCTTTTCGCTGTAAAACGTTGCACTTTTGGAAAATATAGCCCACCAATTTGGTGGTAAACAAGCCTTGGCATTAAGACAAAGCTTGTTTTAATCTCCATGATCAGGCTACAGATCTGACCATGTTTTTTAACAAACCTCTTATGAAGAAATCCTATTCATGATTATTATCTATATGAGAATAAAAATGTCTAATTACCTTATATTAAATCTGTATTTATCAATTGTGGATTTCTCTGGGAAATTGTAATTTGCAGAAATGCTCCACATTCCAAGCTGTAACAGTTGGAGGTGGATGTCCTTAAGGATGGGAAAAAAAGTTCTTTTTTAAATGGCACATTTACTAATTATAAAATGCTCTTATCTCTCTGCAGCCAAAGCCAAAATGAACATGTGCCTTGCACTAAGAAATCCCAGGATTGTCACAACTTGTGCCAGCTGTTGAGGTTATGACACCTGTGCCAGCATCGCCAGCTCTGCCCACTGTCATCTGTTCCAACTGTTCCATCTGCACTGTTTGTACCAATTCTCCCATTTCTGCATCTGTACCTTCTGCAGAAACGGGTCCAACAATGCCAGCTGTGTCATCGGTGCCAAATATGCCAGATGTTCTATTTGTCCACCCTGGGCCAAATCAATGTAGTTTTGTGCTCATTAGTTTTAGCTGGTAGATTCTATTTCACAATTTTTTGAGATGCACTTAGATCGAATCAATTCTAAATCACCACTACAACTGCTTTACATCTATCTCGCCATAAAGAGAACTTTGTTTGTCATCCCGCGTTCAGTCAAAATTATTTTGATCTTATTAAATCACGCGTGATGGTACAAGCGCTGTCTTAATGACAAGATTATTTTTTTCCTGTAGAAGATGTAGCTGCAGAGAAATGAACAGGAAAAGATAAGGGTCATGGTGTCCAGGCTGTAAATAATCCCCATGGTTACAGTAAAAATTGCCCACACATGGATATACTGACTGAGGAAACCCTTGTCTCGATCCCTTATTCCACCGCTGTGGATCAGGAGAAGCCCATCTGATGTCAGCTGAGCTGCACCACCTACATTCAGCTGCAAGGGACAAAGGAAAATGACGCCTGGGACGTGTGCTGACTGTGGGCACGTGGGCACATTTACCAGAGCACGACCATCCTGCTCATCAGAGGGAACCGCTGTGCTGCCGCTGGCCCTCCACGAGCACCCTGTGGCTGCACCCAGCCTCCACAGGTCTTCTGTTCCAAGGTGAGTCTGTACTGATTCGGGTGACACAGGGTCTGCCATTTCTGTGCTTCCCTAATGACGTAATATCTGAAAACCAAATCCGTGAGTCACTATTTATCTGGATTCATCACTTACTCACAGGACTGTCCCAGTTTGTGTCCTTGGCCACATCCAGAAAGATCACGCTACGTTCATTGAAGGTGATGGGACTTCTGGGTGCGTTATGTCCTCTGGGATTTGGCGCTCTGGGCCGGTAAGGAAAGTCAAAATTCACTGCTGTCACGTATCTCAAAATAAAGTTCATTCCTGCATAAGAGAACAAGCCCAGGTTTTACCTCCCTGTCTAATACCTCTCAAAATAGCTTTTGCTATAAATCGTAGGTAGGACGCAGATGGCGTACCGTGCTGGCCCAAGGTCTGAAGGTGACCGTGACTGTGCGGGTGCTCATCCAGCACGAGTGACGAGCCCAGACCTGCCACTGTCTCAGACCCAGCGGCACCGATGTGAGCTCATTTCACCTCGGTCCAAGCTGTGAGTTGCTGCGCACAAGGAGCCAGGCACCATGGGCACCTACGGCCCCGCGTGGGTGCGAGCGTGCTTGACAGCTTGGGAGCCACACGCAGCATCCTGGTGTCCGGGACCTGCGGTGCTGGAGTGGTCACCCATGGTCCTGTCCGCGCCCACCCGCCAGGGCAGAGTTAGTCATCCCCACGGCAGACAGTGGCGTGGCACCGGAGAGACACGGCTCTGCCGTGCGGGGAGCCACGAACCGGGTTTGCATAAACTGGGTCTGCCACTCCGAGCGATTGAAATGAGCAGAGCTGGCAGCTCCTTGTCAAAGGAAGGTGCAGATTAAAAAAGAGTGAGCCAGTTAATTGAGGAGAGGGCACTGAGGCGAAGGGAAAAGAGACATTTAATGAAGAGGAAGGCAGTAGGTGTGGAAGCAGGCTGGAGGTCCAGCAGTGCCCTGGAGATGTGCATGCTGGGGATCTCTCCCACCGACCGCAGGGACCTCTGAGAGAGAGGATCCCGATGACTCTACAGACCACTTCGGTCCTGTCCTGCAGCTGTCAAGACAAATTTCAACTTAAAAGCTCCTTGAACTCTAGGAGGTTACTGTGCAAGGGCTCCAGGGTGCACTCGCATCTGCTCTCTTTGTCCCTTTCTGTGATGAGATGAAGAAATAGGGAGAAAACAGAGAGAGAAAATAAGAAAAATGTTCTCTGCGTCTGGTTTGGGTAACTGAACTAGCAGCCAGTGAGAGGGACAGTTTTCTTATTAAGAAATAACTCCTGCAGCTTCTCAGGCAAAACTCTGGCTGAAATCTGTGATTCATTACTTCAGAAACTCCTTGGATTTCCAGACTGTGCAACTGGAGGGCACCCCGTCCCCCGCTCGGCAAGCTCTGCCCTTGTGGTCGGCGGCCACCGGCCAGGCATTGTCTTTACTCGTAAGGCAAAAGCCTGGAGACGGAAACTATTTATTTCTGCGGTGTTTACAACTCTGACTGCTGCAAAACACCATCTGATAGTGATAACCAAATAATACTTTCTCTGCTCCACGGTCACCTGCATAGGTTAACCCATCACTGCACTGCCATGAAGCAACGCAAGGGCTTCAGCCCAGCCCTGCCTCCTTAGCAGGGCTTATGGAGAAGTCCTTGGAAAGCATTTCTGAGACTGTCTTCCTCAATAGCTGAGCTGAAAAGATTTAGTCCTGGGCATAAAAAGGAACTTTTTTTCTCCAGGTCAGGTTGGCTAGGACCTTTGGGGTACTTTTGCCTTGTTCTGTCACACTCTATTCTTCCTGCATTTAGCTGGGACATTTGCTTGTAGCACAGAAGGTGGAACAGCTATTCTTTCCTGCTCTGTTGGCCTTCTGCTGGTGTTTCAGTGTTTACTGCAGGCCCTGGGTTTTCTGTTGGGCTCTGGGCTGTGTTTGGTGACTGATGCTGGGTGGTGGCAGGAGCTGGCGATCTCTTCATCACTCTCACAGTTCCTACAGCTGGCCTCAGCAGTGCAGGTAGTCCCTGCCAGGAGCACCATCCCACCGGGTGTCTCAGGCACCTTCGCTGATGGCCTGCAACCTGTTTCCTAAGGGAAGGGCAGTCAGGAAGGACTTGTCACCGCCACCGTTTTATGCTGCTCTTGGCAATGGGTCACATATGGGATTCGTTCCATATTTCACTTTAAAAAAGAAGCAGGAGTTCTGGAGACCAGGGAGATGGAGAATCAGCCTTTCCTTTAAGAGAAGGCGTTGTGGCAGAGCCCAGGGGATATTACCAGCTTTCAGTTGTGACCTGAAGAGATTTATTACCTTTTTCCCTAAAGGCCATTGCTTCCTTCCCTTTCAAGTCTTGTTGAATTACACGAATCTCCCCATCCTTGTCCCAAGCAGCACAGCTGACCCTTTAATCACTTTGTTTGCCACCTAGCTAGCAAATGTAGGTCACTTTTATTTATTTAAATAAAAATACAAGACTGGGAATACAGAGCAGTTCCCAGTTTAGCTTGAGTTTAGCTTGTACGCTTAGAAGGGAAAGAGGAAGCGGTGGAGAGGGCTATGTGTTAAAACCTGGCATTGTGGAGCGCTAGCTGTTTAAAAATACTCGCTTTGCTCCTTGCCACCGCTACCAATAAACTAACATGAATGTGCACACATTCACACACCTCCAAATGACTGCCTCTTTACTACCGTGTTTGTAGGCAGCACAGGCCAGTTCCCATTAAAGTCCAACCCTTGAGTTCACTGGGCATAAATCACATTCGGGGTATCTTTTCTTTTGTAGCATTTTATAAATAAACAGAAGAATGAAAAGTATGGAGAATTATTTTATTTTCCATTCTTTCAGCAGAGGGACTATCCAGACTCACTTATGCATGCTGGGCAAAAGCAATGTGCTCCATCCCAATTAGCTTCTCTGGCGGGCCTGATCTTGGGACTGGCCAAAGGTCAAAAACGTTCCTCATCCCACATCCACCCTTGGCAGCTCTCCCCGTGGAAAGGGATGCTTCATCAAGAGACTCTCCTACTCTGGCTGTCCCCACACAGGAGAGTGTCAGTTAGTAGAGCTCAACAGAGCGATGGAAAAGGGACATATTCCAAACTGAGACTGTGTTGAATTTTATAAGGCTCCTGTTCTTTCTCATCTTTTTTGCACCTTTCTCGTTTCAGCTGGGTGGCAGTAACAAAGACAGAAGCATCCTCTTTAAAATCCTCCAGAAGAATTCCCAAAAAAAGGAGTTTCCGCAGCAGACTCTGCACATGAACAGCCCAACGGGTGTGACTGGAAAGGATTTTTCTTGCATCAGAAAACACCCAGGCTTTCGAAAAGAATGAACCCACTCGGTATTTTTAGTTTTTATTGCATTCATTTAACGAATGTCATTACTTGTAGCTTAAAAAAATGACAGTGAGTTTGTATGAGCTCTCCTGACACTTTTTTCGTTATTCTGGTGGGCAACAGAAATAAGCAGGGGAGAGAGGAGGAAAGCAGCTGAACGGTGCCAAAAAACAGTGAATATCTATGCAGCAAAAAATGTTTAGGTGGTACTGAAAAAATGCAGCATTGAGCAGTGGTATTGGATTGCTGTAGAAACTCTTTTTAAAATATGAGAATAGCTCATTTGTTGAGTTTTCAAAAAATATCGGATTTCACACTGGGCTGCTACGAAGGGTGGAAATTTTCTTGAAAAATTGTCATTTTATACAACTCTAATTAGCAAACTGTTCATATAAACCCGCAAGCTGTGCAGCAGATTTCACTTCCAACATCTCTACAGACAAGACAGAATTTCACCTACTTATTTACTGATCATGTCTCAGCATCCTTTTCCTACTGACTGATGACTGTTCAATGTCTTATGTAAAATGTGCTGGTGATTTCACAGCATTTCCATTGGACAAGTGTCCGTGTGCTAAAGCGAATCACCGTCACTGGCACGCTCTTGTTGGCAGTCTTGTCAGGCAGGAACTAAGGAGCAAAATATTGAATTCTTTTTTCAACCCAAGAGATGGTACAACCCAAAGCAATTGAAAGAGGTGGATGGGGCTGTCTGGGGTCTCATGCACTACTCTTTCCCTCTTGGTACACTTTTCAGCAGCATGAATATTTATGACTGTACTTTGTCCTGTTACAGACAAAGTACGAGATGCCCAAGGGGATTCAGTCAATGCAAATAAAGTCAACGTTTGCAAGCATGAGTAAATCTCAGTCATGGTACTTGGCATTTTATGTCAAATACAGCTAAAACACAAAATTGCAAAAGGTAGAAATTATTTCAGGACAGAATTGTTGTTGGAAGGTCACTGGAAAGAAGTGGAGCTTTGAGCAATGAGTCGTCCCTCTTTCAGGCCACAGGCCAGGCGGGGTTGCCTGTATTCTGAGTGTTGCCACTTGGGGCTCATTAATCCTAGCCGAATCCCTTGTTTCTGTGAGGTGGTAAACTCAAAAATCCTGGTTGGATCTTTCATTCCTCCTACAGCCAACTTGTAGCTTCTACTAGTTTCTGGTATGTTTCAAAGTGCACATTTATCCCTGAAAGGTTTTTCATGCTGATAAAAATCCTTCAAAACTGTATTTCCTGGAGAGCATGGCAGAGGTTGACGAGGAAAGATGGCACCTGATTAAAAGCAAGTAAATTTATTTCGTTCTTACTTTAAAGGTAGCCCATCTGTAATGAAGAAAAAAGAAGACAGTGCAAGAAGGCTCATACTCCGCAAGCATCTGCTTAATATTTCTGCTGAAAAGTTTGCCTTCCACTAATTGTTTTATGCGATGTCATGGGGAACAGAAAACTTCCTCTAACTCTATTCATTTAATTCCATTACTTTTGCCAATAATTAGAGATATTGTTGTTGCATTAATGTTACTTGGTTAAACTAGATGCATTTCATTAAAAGTGTTACTGGTAATACTTATTTTGTAATTCCTTTGTGTGTCAACGATATCAAATTTCCCCCAGCAGAAACAAACCGAGTGAAAGTCTCCTTATGCCCTGCACACCTCTCTGTAAACTTAAAGCATTCTCAAATATGCTGTCTTAGCAAGTATATAACAGTATGATTTTTTGTTCCTTTTGCCTATAGTCATTGAGACTTCCCATTTAAACTACACAGAACAGTAAAATTAAACTTACATATGTTCTATTTTATACCTTTCATGTCTTATTTTTCTGTTCATGTATAGATACGTTTCCTTTCAAATAGTGATCACCTAGGGGTATGCTTTCCTGTTTTCCTCTTCTCTGAGTTTAGATTTTTTTATTTGGGATCTGGAGAAGTTTTAAAATTTGTTTTAAAGCTTTTCATTGGGGATCATTATAATTTGTCTTAAATATAGAACTCAGGCGAATCCATTTTTGTTTATCTTTCTCAGCACTCAATAAATGCTAATCCAATAGCTCATTTGTGTTTAATATATACTTATTAGGGCTTGGACTTTTAAGTTGTGCAGATATAGTCCCTCCCAAAAACCACCAAATCCCTGTGGACATTCAATTTGTTTGAAATCTCAAACTTCTTTTAAATGCCAGCATGACTTAATTCATGAGCGCAACTCAATTTATGGGCATGAAATGTCTCGTTAAATTCATATGCATTTTTTTCCCTATGCTTTTCATTTCTTGAAGCTGCAATAAACTGAAAAGAAAAAACAATAAGTAAGTGTCAAAGCAGCGCATCTCTTTGAAATATAGTAGCTGCGGGTTTTTATTATTTAGAGCTCTGTGGAGCATGATCACAGGTGTATTGAACTCAGAGTCAGGTGTTTGCTGATATGGCTTTGAGTCTGTTCTTTTACAGATTGGTAAGAAACCTTTTACTGCCTTTGCCAGATTATTAATCTGCCTTGTCTGATTATTACTTTGCCTTGCAAAGCACTGCAGTTGTTTTGTGTGAAAATAGGGCCTCGCATCCTCCACCCTCACTGGTTGTCTTTTCTTTCTGTTTGACCTTACAATAAAGTCATAATGATGAACCGGTGACTCTTTATCATCTCAGCCAGTCATTTAAAAGCAGAAATACAGCTTCACTACAGGACGAAACAGAAAGAAAAAGTGGTTTGGAGAATGCTCTTCTAAAAGGCCATTATTTTAAAAGGTATATCATAGGCAAGCCGGAATTATGCCTTAAAATGCCTATCTTTGTTTCCACCCAGTTGCTTTTTACTCCCATTTGGTGCAGTATAGCGCTTGTCAGTGCTAAGTGGATCAGCAGCAGCTCCTGCGCAACTTGAATTGATTGTTGTGTTTTGGTCTGTACAGCAAGACGCGTTGTCTGATGTAGTGTGAGGCGCCGGTAGGTGCCCCCTCTTTGGCCAAGACCCTGCCCTCTCCCCGTCGCTCATGCAGAGTCGCTGGGCTCTGGGCGTCATTCGAAAGGGGCCGTGGATCAGCTGCCAGGGTGGAAAGCCAAAGCGTCTTTTCTTTGGGAGGAAATACCTCCGCAGTGAGAGCACTACCGATGGGTGCTACTCATTTATCTGCTCTGCTTCCAGTTACTCAGGGCCAAATGCCCAGGCCTGTACTCCTGGTGAGCAATGATTCACGGGCTGGATGGGACCTAAATGAAAGGATAGTGCAGCACTTCGTGTGAGTTGCAGAACAGTCAACAGAGAAGAAAGAAACTATTTGCACAGTGGATTTGCTGTCCTATTTGAGGCTCTTAATATTTCTAGACTTGTGCTGTCACTGGTGCGGTGACATTATTTAGACATGCACTGAAGTCGAACCGTGAGGTTGAAGGTGGTAATAGAATAACAAGCGTGGTGGTGAGAGGAGACGCCTGTCAGCATGTAAAGTGCAAATTTGCAACTGCATCTAAATCATTCCTTCTAATGTATTTTAACTGTAGGGATGGGCATCTCTAAGGGTGCAAATCTGAAATGAGTTGAGTTCTTCACTTATGTGTGAGTAATATATGGTACATGGCAACACGTATTCAGTGCCAGTATTGGGTCTTCTCCATTTAAGCAGAGAATCAAAGGTGTGATTGACTAGCAAGGGCACAACCAGAGACAGTTATTGAATTCCTTAATCCATTAAAATACATGCTTTCCTGCAGATCTAGAGAAGAGACTTTATCTCCTGAATTAAATGTTGACTTTGTGGTAACAAAGCTCATGAAAGATCAAGAAAGATTCTGACATCAAAACTGCTCATCACCAAAGAAATTTCTGAAGGCTGAAACACTGAAGCTGTATATAATTATCCACTGTCAAAGAAATCTATCCCTGTGTAGAAGACCAGCACAAGTCAAATGGAGTTTAAAGTCCTTGATAACTTTATCAGTGGGGTTGTCATGATACATAGGATTCATGCTGTTCATATTACAGAGGGATGATTTTTTTCCTAAATGAAAGAAAGATTGGGTCAGAAGTGCATGTTTATGGCTATATTTAATATGCCAAGTTTTTTAAAATACACGGATTTTGTTCTATTTTTGTCATATGTATTTAAAATACTACATTTTGATCTTCAGTTTTCCACTATTTTAAAAAAATATTTTAATATGCAAGCACCAGATTCAGTAAAACTTGTAACATGAACAGAAATTCAAGGAAAGTATTTGCAGCGACTATGTTGGGAAGCCAGGCTGTGTCACCTGGGTTTTACAAATAGGAGTTTCCTTCGAATGTTGCTTGACATACACCTTGCTGCTTTCTACAAGATGGCAGTGATGTCGTCATTTACCAATAATCACAGTCCTCTTGGAAGCTGAACATACATGCTACTGTTCTCTAACATAGAAAATCTCCTGCAATTCGTGTTGAATGCTTATTCTTCCCCCATTAGAGACCACTGGATGTTACTCTGCATTGTTCAAAAAGTTCAAGTCACGTGTGATATCTAATCAAATTGTCTTTAAGAAAAGGAGAGCCTGAGTGAACGGACTGGGGTGGCAAGAAAGAAGACAAGTGGCAAGTTATGATACTGAGACATCTATTATTTGTAAGGTCAAAGAATAATTTATCAAAGAAATGTGAACACCGTGACTTGGTACACCAGTGATTGAAATAAGTACCATCCACCAGAAGAGAAGTATCAGTTGCTGCACTTGTTCTGTATATTTAAAAGTGTCTCTTTTAACTTCAGAGATATGTCTTCTCTCTCTTAACCAGGGAAGACACATGGATGTTTACCACTTTGGCCTGAGTGTTACAGGCAGGAAAATCACAGAGCAGAGCCCTCAGTGCATCAGTACGCTGGAGACGCTGCCTCAAGTGACAGAACGGTCTGAAGGGCTAAAATGGAGAGATTTGGTGAACTTCCAGAAGACGGCTGAGCCAGGAAAGGGATTGTCTGAGCCTTTGCTTGTAAGGGCCACTCCACACTGCTGCTCAATGAAAGGCTTAGCAGGCAGCAGGTGTGGGATGCCTGCGGCTGCTGCAGTCGATGTTGCTGGCAGGGGTTGTGATGGTGCGCGATCATATTTTGAGCTTCTTCAAAGGAATGAAAGGAATGAACAGAGGTTACTGTAGTGCATTATCAACAGAATAACCCCCATTCTCCACTTAAAGTAATAATCCTCTCTTTGTGAGCACCAGTAATCTGCAGCCAGCATGCACAAAGTCATTTGTAATTTTCTTTCACTTCTGTGCAACCTGTAACAAAAACACACAGACGATACCCAAAATAACTTGGCAAGCCATTTTCTTATGTGTATAGCAAGCAGAAATGAGCAGGATTGTGCTAAAAAGAACATTGTAAGCCTGAACTTCTCTTGGTGGGCTCGTGGCAGTCTCATGGCATCACCGAAGTTTCCACTTGTTAACAGATCCTTCATTTTTTTTTCTTCCTAAAGCTTCATTTCAGCATATTAAAATGGTTTCCATGAGCTGTCATTAGAAGCCAGAGTAAGCACGTCGCTGTTTCTTGGGCTAATTGTAAAGTATTACACTTTGCTGAGCCCCTCTTGTTGATGCTGAAGAACAGATTGAGCAGAGCGAGGCTTATTGTCTCGAGCTACTTGTGCAGAAGTGTTTTTGGAGCTTGTCAAAATTACAAACAACTATGCACAAATTTGAAAGGTTGCCCCACAAATTAAAGCAGCAGCAATTTCTTTTGTCTTTTGATGAAAAGATGGAAATAGAAGACAACAATGGTTTTATGAATGTGTTAACAAATAGCATGGAATAAACAAGAAATTAATTATTTTTAAAACCTTGAGAACATCTTGAGAAAAATAATTAAAAATCTACCCGTAACTCCCTAGTCTTATAAAAATTATTTCCAGGTATCATATTTTGTTGAAACGACAGTATTCTTGATTTTTCATCTTAATAAAATCTGATAATCCATAATGCCTTCTTCATTCCTTTCACATGCTAAAACAAGAACATTTACAATTATGCTTTGCATTGTACCTTATATTCCTAAATTCAGTACTTTATTATAAATTGTCAAGTATAAAAAGACAGGAGAAACACAGTTGATACCTGAAGTTAGAATTACTCCAAATACACTAAAGTTAACAGCTGAAGACCAGAAGTATTAAACTTCTTACTAACATGATGAGCAATGGCCGTCTGTTTTCACCAACGATTCCCAGCCAAAAATTATTACCTCAGTCCCAGCAAACTCTTTTCCGCATAGCAATAAGGGGTTTAACGAAGGAGATACAGCATGAAGGCCCGGACTCTCAATGGTGTATTTAGGTGTTTAACTCTTGTGGAGGCTCTCTCTTCCATGAAAATCTGTATTCCAAAATACTTGAAAGAGTATACATCTTCTGTTAGGAAGATACACAATTAAAAAAAATTGTCAGTGGAACAATTTTCTGTAAGTACCTCAGAGAATCGGGTTCAACTTCTTCTCTCACTGGAACTTGCTTAAATCTGAGTTAGTCTATTACTAGTTAGATTAGATTTACCCTGACGCAATAGAAAAAGGAGAATAAGCAAGGAACCTAGAACAATTTTGCCATTTTGCATTTTAAATTGATAATGTGAGTTGTATCAGAGCTAACTTGCTACTTGAATGTCTGCTCACAGTGTTACAGGCTGCCCAGGAAGGTTGTGGAGTCTCCTTCTCTGGAGATATTCAACACCTGCCTGGACAAGGTCCTGTGCAGCCTGCTGTAGGTGACCCTGCTTCGGCAGGGGGGTTGGACTAGATGACCCACAGAGGTCCCTTCCAACCCCGAACATTCTGTGATTCTGTGATGCTGTATAACGCTATGTCAACGCCTGGTGTCAAGCATCCGTGAACTGATAAAGTGCGAAACAAACCCACGACCTCAGGACTAGAAAGGTCTCTGTCAGTACAAGCTAGAAAATCAGTCTTTTATTGCAGTGGCAAGCAACACTGCATCTCCTCAGTGTAGCAGCACAAAATGAAATGTATATATTGTCTGTGCAGAATTACAGAACTTGACCATAAAATCAGAATATCAATGTACATCAAGACCAATATCAGCAAACAATTGCAGCCAGATTAAGGCAAACATCTGCAGATGGAGACACGTGGGGATATTTGCATTCACACAATCCAAAGAAATCAAAAAGACATACCCAGGAAAATGGATCCTTCCATATGGATCCACTACCTTGAGAAAAGCCGTAAGTTTTTAGAATTAGGTGGTATATAATCCGAACAAGGCCAAAAGGGTCATTGCATTTCCAAAGGTAAGAGGACAGACACTGCTATCATTGAGAGAAAAAAAAAGAAATAGCACAAATTGGCATGAGTTATAAATCAGTACTGACAGAGACAGAAAGCAAGCTGACTTCAAATACTAAATAGGTGAAATTTAAAAAAAACAATTGTAAGATACAACTATTTGGGACATATATAGCTCTTTTCCATTCATAGATCCCAAAGCATTTCATAAGAATGGATAAAGCTCCTTCCTCCTGAGTTTGTAGCTAGAGTAAATAGGGCACAGAGGAACCACAGTGACCTTGCTAACATTTGTCTTGCGGTGCTTCCATAACTACCAGCAAGGTGAAAAAATATCCTAAGGGCTGTAATTTATAAAGGTAGTAGGTACTGAACTTATAAAGGGAAAAAAAAACCTCAGAAGGAGGCAATGAGGAAGAAAAGAATATGAATGGGAAATAAATAAGAATGAGGAGTGGATGGAAAAGAAAAAGAAAAGGAAAACATACAAAAGGATTAAAGGAGAGGGTTTGTACATGCGTGTAAATATGCACACATTCACTGCAGATATACACACCTGGATTTACATAGCACTTGTGAATTCTTAGCAGGGCTGCCTTGGCGTCAGGCGCCTGCCACGCACGCAGATTGCGAATGCACCTGAGCTCCGCACGCGGGGCCGTGGCAGGGGGTCCCTCCGCGACCGGGCTGCGAGTCGCTCCCATTAGCATCACCTTGAAAAGCGTCATCCCGAACGGCGAGACGGGGCCTTGCTGCTGACAAGGATGCAATCAGCTGCATGACTAAACAGTTTGGCTTCCCGCTGAAAAGCTTGCAAGTTAGTGCTATATTAGGACAATTCTCTCTCCTCTTTTTTTTTTAAATTTGTGAACTCAGAAGTTTCTTCTAAGGAAAACCAGCATGTTTTAAAGTCAGTGAAAAAAAAATAAGTAATCCTCAAGAGATTTGAAGCCAATGCAGACAGCATGGGAAAAACTTATTTCAAAGTATGACACTATAGTGAATATCAGTGATGGAAAATGGTAGCGTTTTGGTCAGCAGTTCTTAGTCAGCCATGTCTGTTTGCTTTAAAGACAACAACATTAACGTTGTTTGCTTGTGTTCAAACTGCAGCAACGCAGTGTCTCATCAATAGATCATTTTCCTGAGTTTTGATTGATTATATCTGTGCCAAATTTTCAGAACTCTTCTTTTCGTGGCCTGATCTGAATCCCACCCAAACACCTTCTTTTCATTCACTTTGTGCAGTTTGGCTAAGACTCGTGACGATTCTAGCTGCACAGATATTATTTAGAGCCTGAATTTCATGTTCTGAAACCCTGTATTGAGTGTAGAAAGAGCTCATACCCAACCCAAGATGCCGTGTTGATTTTTTACAGTTAGCTTATAGATAGTACGTTTTTTTTGACTTCTAAAGGAAGCAGGATCAATATAAAAGGGAATCAATGCAGCACCCTACTAAATAATTTTTATAAGATCAATCTTTGGATATTTATAATTGATTTCCCATAGCAAGTTGTCTTTCATGAATTTTGCTTCTTCATTACTATTTTTTCCTTTATTTAACTGTAATAGTTCTTTAATGATTTTCTGTTTATAGTTGTTTACTTTAGTGCTATAGCACTATATATGTATTTTGTTGCTATAGTTGTAAGTAACAGAAGAACAGCATTAAGTAGTTAGATAGTGAAAAACATGGAAATAGTCAAATTCTCCTGCAAATTAAAAAAGTCAATGAATGGCTTGAAAGAAGCAAACAAAAGTCACAGTGTTTAAAATACGCATCAGCAAAGCATAGAAAAAGCCTTTCTCATTTAAGTGTTCAAGGTGTGCAATTACTTTATTTCCAAGTGGGACTACTTACACCAGAAATGGGATAGTGAAGACCAAATTGCTAAAAATGTTTAGGTCTGTATTTGAACATCTGTGTGTTTTATGCCATTGTAAGTGAGCCCCCAAAAGCCACTGAAACTGATCGGGTTCAGCCCAAAACAGTACTCCTCCTTTTTGCCAAAAATGCTGATGGCCTGACTATAACGCACGCTTGCTGTTGCAGCCCAGGCTCCCCTGCCTGTGCTCTGGTAACGTAAACATGAAGGACGACAACGGCCATGGGGCTCACAGGGCTGGAGCAGTCCCAGAATAGGGTTTGAGTAACGCGTCCTGAGCAGCCCTCCTTCTAGATGACAACCATCCGAGATGTAAAGATTTCTTTTGCAGCTCCTGGGAAAGCATAGCTGACCTATGAACAGAAGTACCAACTCCATTCACTTCACACAGTGTGTAGGCTGCAACTAGCATCCCAGTTTTTACCCGCTGGAAGGCATTTTTATTGTCATTGCATAACTTTTACGATATTTGATAAGATTTCTCTAGATTTTCAGTTTGAGGGAGGGTTAAAATCATAATGAACAGGTAACATTAGAAGGCATTCTGTACATCAATATTTACCTGCTATGTTAATGCAAGGACAGCATGCTTTTTGCTTACCTTTTACGACAGTTGTTTACAACTTGGCATCATTATTTTGAAGGAATATTTCAGGTGTATTTCTTGTACCAGCAAGGATGGCGTCAAAGTTCCTACTTTGCCCAAGGCCACAGAACTGCTAAAAGTAACACGGAGAAAGTTCAAAGCAATAAAAAGTATGTATGTCTAGGTGGACTGCCATGAAACATGGGGTGCCTCGTGGAAATATTCCCTCAGGGTTAAGGATTCAAACAGATTGTAAATGGAAGAAAGGGGCAGTCCCCTTCTCCTAAAAACATTCTGAAAATTGCTGTGCTCTACAGATATTTTGCGCTTCATGCGTGTTTATAGACTCATTGATCGTGGCTCAAGAGGCTTATTGGAAACACAATATTGAATAAGTCGTTATAGTGGGGAAAAAAAGTCAGGCTTTCAGACCTGATGAATTCTGCAAGAAAAAGACACCAAAAACATTAGTCCATGGGCTTTCTAGGTCATGTGCCAACTGCCACATGACATGAGTGACTCCAACGGTTAGGCCAGGACCACTGAGTAAGGGAGGCATATCGCACCCTTGGCAAAAGCTGGAGAAAGCTCTGGAGTTGTATTACTTTTATGGCTTCTACCCCATTGAGTTGAGTCTACTCTCCTGAAGGACGGGATATTTGAGGGAAAGTCATCTGGATATGTTAGATAAATAAGAAGCATTCATATTATTTTCTAAAAGAAAATGATTTAGACCTGTCTGGATAGGAAGGGACTGATATGATTCAGAGGGTGGGGGTAACAGCAGGACATTCAGGGCAAAGGGAGGAGCATGAGCATGGAGAGCAGCTGAGGCATGGGCTGGGCGGGAGGGGAGCGCTGGGGGGTGGTCATCCAGGGAGACCCTGCGTGCTGCGCCAACAGGCTTTTGCTGTTCAGCAAGGCAGGGGCAAGCCCAGAGACAATAACCAAAATCATCCAGGGGCCAGCGACCGCCAGGCAAGGCCAAGGTGGTGGGGCAGGAGGGATGAAGCCAGAGGAGAGTCAGCCTGTGGCTCTGGGTCTCTCCAGATCAGCAGAGTGGGGGGCCAGGGGACAGCTTCAGGCTCAGGGGTGAAGTGAAGCAAGCAGCAGTAGTAATCCTTTGCAGGCTTGTGCCTTTGCCTCTATGGACAGATAAACATTTCACAGATACATTTGTGAATAAAGGAGGGTACTCTTAATACTAACCTGTCTGTAAGCAGGTATTTGGAGAGGTGGAGTTTCATTTGAATAGTACCAAGAACTATGAGTCTGAATTGTTCCAGATGTATGAAAAATAGTGAAAATGAAAGCTTTTCACCAACGTGGTATTCACAGACATCAGTTAATAGAAACTTTAAATAGAAGTCTGAGTTATGAAATTCATTTGAAATTCACAAATGTTCACAGAGGAGTTTATACTGAAATTCTGTTACATAAAGGATGCCAGCCAAAAGGCAAGGTGTAGTTAGTAAAATTAAAGAGTTGTTTTTCCAGTTTAGCTATAAAGGCATGCTGCATTTCTCCCTTACCCCAGTTTCATATTAGCTGGGTCTGAATGTGTCAGTTCCTCCTCAGTTTTCTGCTGTATCTCCATGATAGGACTGTCGTAAAACATACCTTAATTTTTGTCAGCAACAGTAAGTGCTGGACTTTATGAAGATGTCAGCTGCCCTGTTCTACTCCCTGCTAACCCAAATTTATCAATTTATACAATGCATATATATGCACATCACTTTACACATTGATTAATTTTTGCTTAAGATGTTAAAGGTATTTGTAAAGATACATATACACATACAAATGCATAAAATATATATCCGTCATGAAGCTGTTTTTCATAGTTCCAGACAGAGATGTGTGTGCAGTATACGATAACGTGTAAAAATAACTAGCACCCGTTGAACTAACATAAAAAGGTGAAAAAAAGAAATATATAGGAGGAAGGCCAGGAGAGAAATCAAGAGATGTTACACTGCTGATGAAAGAAAGACTGACATCTAAACACTAACAGAAACCTGAAACAGGATCTGTCTACTTACTTTTGACTATGTTCCCTTGAGTCACAGGGGAATGGGAAGGGTGACATTTAAAACCAGTGGCTACTGAGAGAACCATCTCATTACTTTGGATTGCTAGACAATGCTAGAAGAATAATAATTAACATATAAATGCAGCAGGTTTTTTAGATATCTTTGCTTGTGATTTCCAGTACACCTTTAACTGACAAATTATCACATGAGAACAAACTCCAAGTGTAGCTTCAGAGAATCAGAAGGCCGTTAAAGCTTCTAGGTATGATGAATTTCAGACTCCAACAAATACATTTTTGTTTCTTTTTCATGGGATGTAACTGACTTGAATTTTATGCTTTGTGAAGAATAGCAACAGTGCTCTTATACTTACATTCTTTCATCAGCTTACCATTCCAAGCTTAGTTTTACGTAATTTCAATTTCAGGTGGAAATTGTTGTGAAAATCCCTTAAGTTTGGTTGAAAGCAAGCAGAGCTTTATCTACCATTTCTTTTCCCTCATTTTCAATAATTCTTTCACCATAGTTCTGCAATTCCCCTTCTTTATGTAGCACCCTTCTCTGGATTCAAGTTAAGAGAAATTGCCAGGGAATTTTTACATTTTATACCCATTTATTACCTCTCAGAGAATTTTCTTACACGTAATAGCAACATGTGATGTCAAACATCTACGTGTACATGTTTAAAGGGTAGAGTCAAACTGGTGCAGAAAGTTGTAGTGAGTCATTGCCCAACTGAGGATGAATCACCCCCTCAGCACCTGGGACTGAATCATGCTTCAAGCAGGCAGCCGTTGGTTGCTGCCTTTCCAGACACAAACACTGTCTCATAGATAGCATTTGTCTACATTAGGATGTTGCTTGGCTTGTTATAGCAACCATTAATTGAACAGAAAAGAAATGGCTAAAAAATATCAGTTTTCAATCTGAAACTCTTCCAGCTGACTTTCTCCATCCTTGGGATGCTTTCTCATGTCCTTGGAGAATAGCTTCCAAACACCCAAGAAAAAATGCCTGAAAACTGTTTTACTGACTTCAGGTGAGAGATGCAAATGTTGCTCAGTCTTTATTCTATGCCAGATCTCTCTCAGTTATAGACTATCCAGAGCCAGCTTTCAGATCATCAGCTTTCTTGCTTAACCTTGCTTTGGGCTTTGATATCTGTTTCTCTCTGACTATACCATGGCATGACCTATAATTTCCCTGTCATTGCTTACTGATCTTTGCTTTGTGAACTTGGTAAGATCTCAGGCTTTCTGATTTAGCTGTCTGAACCTGGCTTGATCTCTGATTCTGGTCTGCCCTTGACCATGAGTTTGGTATCCAGGTCCTGGACCAAACCACAGGACAATGATTCCCATTGCCCCAGGAAAAAAACAAAAATGTAAGATTTGTATACAGGGGTGAGTTTCATCAGTTAGGGCAATATAGTTAAACTACTTCTTACCTTGGTATGCATTAAAAAAAAAAAAAAGGAAAAATGGTGTTTTGGGATGAGAGTCTTCTAATGTGACAGAAATTGAGAAGAAAAAAAAGCCACTCATTTTGAGATATGGGTTAGGTATGATGTATCTGCTATAGCTGTAGTGATTTAAATAAACACTTTGGCTTATTACAACATACAATGTTTACAAGCCTTAAATGAATTGTAAACAGCAGCTCTTCAAAGTAACACAGATTCCTGACTGTGTGCAAATCCATTTTTCCCCCTCTTATTTTTGAAAAAGAGTATCTATTTGCCATGAACCTTCAAGGATTGTATTCAGATACTGTAGCTACCTACACCATTTTAGATGGCCCTGGTATGCTGCCACTCTAGAAAAGCAGAAGTCTTCTGCAAGTTCCACATCTACCTCAAAACTCTTATGAATCTTTAAAGTGCTAAAGACCCAGCAACTACAGCAGAGACATCCCTCACTCGACCTATATAGTAGCAAAACAAGCTGTTTCACCTCTCTGCCATAGAGTGAATGCTGCTGCTTTCCCCCCCTGCCAGCCTATTTTCAGTCTGAAACAAGCTTTTCAATAGTGGAAACAAACAGAAAAGTCTAGACTGCAGCTCATGTTTTCTGAAAATTCTCCTGTTGTTCATTTAGAAAAGTGGTTGTTGCATGAGAATGAAAAGACAGACTGCTATGGAAGTAAAATAGTGTGCATATATAAATACAGATGTCTTCTTGGCCATTTCTGAAATGAAGGCCAAATTAGCCCAGATCTGCCTCAACAGGCAGGGCTGTTGCTTCATTTCTGCTGAATCTATTTTCTTTATTGAAACAGAATCTTCCTGTGAAATCTGCGCTGTGATTTTATCAAAATAAGGTTTGTCCCATATTTCTTTCACAATCAGACCAAGTCACAACCAGTTGTCCTCACACCAAAGTGTCAATAAATTATTATTATGAGAAAATGATTTCAGATTTCTTTCAACTGACCAAACAGGCGAAGCCAGAAGATTGTCCAGAACATACAAAAGATGATTTAACGTATTATATTCTCAAAGTAATTTAACAGTTTTTCTTTCAAGAGATGGATCTCAAAATGCTTCAAGACTCCAGAAATTATTACCAGTCTCACTTAAAAATAATCACTTTGCTGTACTCTTCGTGGGGTTTTTTTGGCGTGATGAATGATGAGTGCATGGCAGAACCATGGGTGCTCTCCGAGGTCCTGAAACATGGGGTCAGACTTCGCAACCTCTCAGTACTAATTAAAAGTATTAATGTTTTATACTAACAATTTCAATTAACTACGGGTGACAAAATATTTATTTAAAAGCTAAACATTTCAACTGCAAATGAATAGGATCAGTCTTGGAAAAGAAGACTTTGATTTAAATATATACCTATATGTAGATCCCTTTTAGATTCTACGAAGTACAAATGAGAAAGCAAACAAATTGAAGCTAAGCAACCCCAGAAATGTAAAACATCATTCTTATGATTTAAAATATTTGGGAAGGATTTTTTGTGGCTGTTGAATTCCTGGAAAACAAGGTTGCTGAGATTTGCCAGACAAGCTGAATAAGATAAAGTTCTTGCTGAGCTCTGAGCTATCAGTATGTTCATTATTAATAAACATGGCTGTTCTTTCTTTGCACATGTCCCCTAACATTTTTTAACTTGGCAGTGGCTTTTGTACTCAGAAGAAATGTAACAGAAGAAATGCTATGAGCGTTTGTCCTGAAAATTGAAGCCTTGCACTTCTTTTCCTTTTGCTTTAGTACTAACTTCTTCTATGAAAGGATGGTGTGGTGAATATTTTTTATTTTCAGATTTATTGTCCAAAGTTGTGGCATGACATAAGTTCAGGATAGCAGAGATAACATGTACATTTCTATATAACAGTTCTGAGCTGCAAGAGCTGATACTGTGAAACACCAGTTCAAGCTTTGAACAGACAGGTAGTAGTCTAAGTTGCTCAACTTACAGCAAATATAATGCATATTTGCTATAAGTTATGGTGGTCTTATTGCGGAAATATGCATCTAAACATCTTGCAACCTGGCAATCTTGCAACCTTAGTGAAGAGTCTGAGGAGCCTTAATGATGAACCTAAGGACTGAAGGTGAATGTTGACTGAGCTATCGGTCTGCACTTCCGTGCTATTCTCTGTATCAGAGCTCAGGAAGAATGGTCAGGTTGCTCAGAAAAGCTTTCTCTGCTGGGCAATTGGTGTCTTCTTCGTGGATAACTAAATGGCCTTTTTTTTTACCTACCTTTACTTTGAATTTTTTTATCCACTAACCTAATTAAAATGAATAACATGGTATAAATTAAACTTGTGCTACTCCACTACCTCTAATTTCAGGGAGAATTTGTTAGTAAAGTCTCCCTACCATAACCCCTGAGAGGTAATTTATTTAGAATGCCTTCTTCACTTCTTACTGTGCTTTCTAAATTATATTAAGTTCACATATAAACAGACAAGGCATAGTTCTTGAACCAGTGAAAATCAGGAAATGTCAGGAAATACTTTAAATTACAAAGTAATATGAAGATACTCTTACCAGAATTACGGCTAAAGAAGAAACATGTATGCATTATAATCACAAATTGGTGGCAGAGTCGTCACCAAAAGGAATTATTTTACAGGAGCAAAAAAAAATTACTAAAGATATTTCTTCAGAAGTTCTTTCTCATTTAATTACTGTTTTGGGCACCTTATTCAAGAGACTGTATAAAGGAAGAATGAATTTAATCAACAAGCAATTCTCTAGGTACTTCATCAAGAAGAGCAGTTAACAAAGTGTAAAGACATTTCTGGACTGGAAGACACAAGAGTTCATTACGAGAGTAAGCATAATCAGGCCAAAGTGCAATTAAAAGACCATTCATTATAATTGGAAACACAGAAAACAAGAATTACAAGATTTTCAGAAGGCAGTGAAACAAGCTGACATGATCTATTTGAAGAATGGCTTCTCAAATACAAAATTTAAACTAAAATATTAATAAAGACTACACCAAAGACTTCTTGCAAGCATGCCTAAGCCAAGCACGTTAGCTTGAAACTGAACTTTAAGAATATTCTTCCTGTTGATTCCAGCAGTTTCAAAAAATTCTACTGCCCTTACGAGTAACTTCTTAGATCACCTTCTTTACTGCACGTGTTGATAATCTTTACAGAGGACTACTGCATTTGGTACCGCAAATGAAATGTAGTTTTGCAAATTTGTAGAGGTTCAAAAAGTACCTGGAGGTTCAAAAGAGTGAGCAAAATAAAACAATATAATCCCTCTCTGGGGATCGGTCTAGCTTCAGAAGTACACCTCATGGACAGGAGATGAATCCACCAAAGAACTGGTCCCTTTCAGCTAACTTTCCCATAGTTGTAGGGATATTTAAAAAAAGAAGGCTGGTGATGAGCAAGATTATTAGTGACGTAACTATGAAAAGGGAGATATGGACTAAAATAATTGCAAAATCACCACAGAGGGGTGTTGAAATCCTGTTGCAGATATATTCATCTGACTTCCCAATGAGTCTCCTATCCCAGACAATCGACGTAAATTAAGACTTGAACTTAGTGTTTGAAGGTTGAAAAATACTGCTCACAGATTATACTTAGATGACGATGCAATCCAGCTTCCTGAGTTGCAAGGTAAAGATTTAAGTTGTTATTATTTGAGATTGTTAAGACGAAGCTCAGGTGTTTCCATCTGTACCTTTTTTTGTGCCAGCAGCAACAGCTAAATCTACTTTTTTGTTGTTTCCTGGAGAAATCTCTTAGGTTATGATATACTTCCTTGTTTATAAAATAAAACAGTTTTCCACTAGAAGATAAAAAGACACTGAATGTTACTCAGAAACCTTGTTCTGCTCCACTCCTAGGAAATTAAAAATATTGTTACCAGATGTTCCATGTGGTCCTGTGTGCTGAAGCTGGGAAAACTCGTGTCTGCACTCCATTTACTGTTTGAGAAGCCAGATGCAGAGAGGACAAGGGTGCTTACAAGTCTAAAGTGGCACTCTGGAGAGCTCTGCTGCGCCACTGCCCTCTAAACTTGAGGGCATCAAAATTTCATAGGTTTTAGCCTGGTTTTGTAAGATTGTCAAGATGTCTTATGATGTCATTGTCTGTTCATTTTCTAGTTCTTCGTAGTAACTTTTGAATCCATTATCCGATTTCAGTCAAATCTGGCAGGGATATGGAAATCTACAAACATTGTGAAAATTTATAGCTAGGCAGGGAGGAGAAATACAGATAAATGCTTCCTCACCCCCTCCAAGGCAAAAAACCCTGTAGTATTGAATTCAGTAATTATATGTCATATTCTGTTTCCGACCTGAAAATATATTGGTATCAACTTTACAGTTTGCACAAACTCATCAAAAGGCCCATTTAGTTCAAATTTAAGTGTTGTGAAAACCTGCTTTTTGTCTTGTGGACCTGTGCAAACATTGTTTGCCATCATTCCCAGTTTTCTGACTGCTCTCTGTTCAGTTGCTGAAGGATTTGAATTTCTTTGAAGCACGTATTTATTAAACATTTGAGAAGCATCTCACACACAGTGGGAAATACTGAAAGGGATTAAGAATAGAGGGTTTATCACTTCTTCTAACCTAAGGTGACAATAGTTTATTGTCAGGATAGGGCTCTTCCCTAGCAATTAAGTTTTTACTTTTGCACTACAAGAAATGAAGGACATTTATTTTGTTGCAATATAATCTAAGAACCAAATCAAGATGGTAACTAGCACAGCACTAAAACATTCTTTCCTTCTGTATCGGCGTTCCCTATTATAAAATTATTCCTTAAAAATTGAAGAAATTGCTGTGGAATTGACAAGTAGAAGCAAGACAATATTCACCTTGTGCAAAATTTAGACACCCAAATTACTTCCTGAATTAAAAAGCAAATCTGCTGAGACCACGCACAAAGTGAATGGAGACAGGCAGGTTCTTCTAGAAGGTGATTCAGGTCAGGACTCCATTAACAACAGGGAAACCCTCAGAGAATTCGCCTTCTAACTGGTATCATAACTTAGACTCCTAAATGTGCAGTTGGGGAGTTTAATCATTAGTGGAGATCTGAAATCCATTTTCATCTTATTCTCATGATTATCTGTAACCCTATAGCCAGGCTCAAGAGTTATTATAGTTATTCTTAATTACAACCCTATTGAAACAAAAAAAGCTACCAATGGTAGCAAGGATAGGGACTGTCCGAATTTTCACCTATAGCCTATGCAGAGCTAAGCCCAGGACTCTAGTACGATTTGGAAAGTTTTTCTAGCTTTGTTCACAACTGGAAAGTGGGAAATAAAAAGCTGTGGGAGTTGCAGGCTCATTTGCATAGAATTGATTTGCACAGATGAAGGATAGTGAGGAATAAATAACCTGAAAACAGGACGAAAGATAAAAATTCTATGAAACTACAGCCCAGCTGAGGCCTATTAGTAGTGCTGTGTTTCATAGACGATTCAAAGGAATGAGCTTATAACTTGCTTCAAGAAGACAAGAACAACAGTGTTAAGTGCATTCACTCCTCTGGTATAGATGAGTGTAATAATTTAAAGTACTGCTATGCAGTTAAACCCATGAGTTATTTAAACATTTCTGTAGGGTTTTAAACATGCTGATGAATCATTTGTAATTAGCTATGATTAAAAAGTCACTGTCAAATAGATAACCCTGATGAAAAATATGGTACAAAGCACTTTCTCAACTCACAATATCTTTCTTTTTTGTCTGTTAAAAAGTAAAAGAATTTTACTATAATTATGATCCCAAACTAATGATTCATTAGTAGATATTATAGCTGGAGCGCCTACTGATAGCTGGCCCTGTTGGCTAGTGAAGGAAGTTAAATGTTTCATGTTCATTTGAAATTTCAATTTAAGGCCGTGCCAAAAATGTTTTTCAGATCAAAAGTGGACAACGGTGAAAAGACTTCCAGAAATAAATGCTATGTACTAGGAAAATATCAATTGTATGTGCATTTCATATTTGTAGATCAAGTTACAAGGTTGGCAATCAGATTTTGACTCCCTAAGTATTTTCAGAGTTCTAAACACAACCTTCTACTCTTCTCCTCCTCCCTTCACCCCCTGAAACTGTTGTGCAGCATTGCTATGTGCGGTGAAGCGAGCTGTCTTGTTCAGCTTCGAAAAGATTGGATTTGGTCTGTGAGTAAAATGACATTTAATCCTCTGGTACTGTTACTGTTATGTACTAGTGTAAAGCATAGGCTAGAAGCACAGGATCTTTCCTAGAACTGGTATTTATCTAAGCAGTCTCAGCCTCTTGAAGTTTTCATTTAAATTTATGATAAGTCAAGTAGATCTATAAGGACAACTTTTCTGACCATTTTCAGCCTGGTAACTGTGGAAATTCTTGCACATGCTGTCTTCATGCCTGTCTGCCTCCCTGCCTGTCCTTTCTCTTCCAATAACATTTTATCTACATTCCTTCTTCCAAATAAGTTTCAAAGAGAGGTAAAAGTCTCAGAGAGAGTAAATTCCTAAAATTCTCGTGCAAACTGGCCACTGAGTGGAGGAGCTCTCTACTGTTAGTGTTTTCTATATGGCAAAGTCCGAAATATCAACTGGAGGAACCACAGTGGTCTCAGGCACATAGGGAGGACTTAGTGTATTCTTCAAGAGATGAGATTCTAGGGATCTACAAGGCAGCTAGAGTCAAGAAGGGTAATGATGTGGGAAATAGAACAGAATTAATATATAAAGAATCTCAGCTTCTTCAGTTCCACTACTCATGGCACATCTTATTTTTTGATTTACATTTGCCTATGTTTAACAGCTAATATTTGCCTACAGATCACTATACCGGGGTACAAAGTGAAAAAAAGCACAACTACTCACAAGCTCTGGTTTTAGGACCAGAAAAAATTACTGTGATCATCAGTCTGGACTGACAAGTTAATGCAAGCCTCAGCATTTTCCTAATTTCTTGATCAAGACTGTAATGTCAGGTGGGCTGAACAAGGATATTTATTTGTGATTTAAAGTAACAAAGAATCTAGCACGCATTGCTTAAATTGTCCCAATTTTATATTTTTCCAAAATTTAATACATCTCACTGCTAAAGCTATACTTCCATTTTAAGTTTGCCTGCTCTCAGTTTTCGTTCAACACATCTGCCCAAAGTCCCATAAAAAAGACCTTTGTCTTTATGTGTTGAATTATAGAGTACTCCATACAGTACTTTAATTAGTCTACCATAATTTGTTACACAGAATAACATTTTACATGATACAAAATCTTAGTTCTTCCTTTCTTCAAGAGATCGGACTGCAATCTTTCACTATAAAGTAAAATTTCAACATCAGATAATTAATTTTTAAATTCATTTTAATTCTCTTGGCAGTTTTAAAAATGGCTGGACTAGTATTCTAGTACTGCTGTAATTAATATGGTAATAACCCACCTATCTAAAATTATTGAAGTAAATACTTCAAGTTTACTAGCATTAATTCACCCCAAGCAGCTTATTGTGTTACTTTCATTTCAATCCACATGTCACGTAAATAAACATTTTGTATTCTTGGTGGCCTCGGTGTTGATTCGCTTTTAAGGGTATATTAAAACTATTTCAAAATTCCTTGCAGTTATTTCGGATAAGAAACTTACTTTTTGAAAGGAGCTGAAGACTGGTTCTATGAAGACAACATACTGACAGCTTACTACAAAATTCACCCTTGAATCATCTATAATAATAGCTTTTTCTTGGTTTACAAGATGGATAGATTATAGAATGAGGCAAGTTATGAATTCCTTACAACAGTAATAAGAATTTTTATCTGTTGTTCTGAAAGCGGAACAGCCAAGAGTTTTTGACATAACAACAAACCAATAGTGTTTTTGACAGAAGGAACAGCTACAGAGATGACATAAAACTCTGAATTCTAACCAGTAAATCCGAACTGGTACCTGAAGGAAGATATCACAAAACACACACAAACACACGTGTAACAAATAAGGACATGAAAATCAAATGCAGAATTTCACAGTGCCTCCTGTGGCAGAGCAAGACCATGGAAGAGGAGCTTCTTTTAGGCCGTCATGAGCTGACTGGAGAGACATTCTCCGAGTCCACTCACAATTTTCATGTCCGCTAACATCAGCATGGATCACCCCTTTGCAAGCGGCAATGGATGGGGCTTCCAAATTTATGCCTTAGCTTTCGTAAGCGAAGACCTTGTTTCCCTAGTGCTATTTTGTTCTCTTCCTACTTCCTATTTTGTTGTAAAATGTTATTTTGCCGTAATACCTTTTGCTTGATTGTTTTTTCAATTTCTGTGGTATAAATTCCAGAATTTCTGTTGGGTGGAGTTTTGCTATCTTCACATTGGCATACAGTTTATCAAACTGCCATAAAAATGAAACCTGAAATAAATTAATTTTTTTCCCACTGTCTAAATCTAATAGGCAGCAAGCTACTCTACAATACTGCATTTTAATATCTTTAATGAGCATTCATCATTTTAATGCTAACCTGAAATAAATTGCTACATGAAATCCTAACTGTTTAGCATGACAATGACTTTAGAAACAATAAAGGAGATATTTCAATTTTTACATTTTGCATGATAGCAGGCTTAAAACAATTCAGGGGAAGGGAAGAATTTTGTTACAAAAGATTAAATCCTTACCATGGTTATGTATGTGCCATTCTCACAGAAGTCAAGGACGTAATCTTGACCCAAGAGTGTCAACAGGAAGTCAGAGGATTAATTAGCTAGGAAAACAAAACCATATTCTTATAAGAAGAAAATTTCAGAGATGGAATTGTTAAGGATAGTACTTAGGACGTTAAGATAATGAATGTCGTTTCTAGAAAATACACAAAGTTCTTGTTACGGTCATTATAATCTTAGCCACCATTTTATAACATTTACCTAAAGTTTATTTTAAGAGAAGCCTTGTTTTTAACAATCGTCTTAAATCCTAGTAAACTGAAGAATTAATTAGCAAGCATGGAGGATCAGCAAACTAATGCTTTAGTCTGTTAAACCATCTGCTCAGGAGCACCCTGTTCAAATCTTGGCATTAAGAGAGGATGGGTGAATACTTTTGTCTCTTGCACTTAGTTACAACTTGCCATTCTTTGCTAATACACATTTTTTTCCTTCAGCTCATGGTAAATAAAATTATAAAGAGGTCGATAATTGATTAGATTTCTGTTATCATGAAGTTTCACTAAACAGATTGCTAACAAATTTGGCAGAAAAATCTTACTGCAGTCATTCCTCTTTTTTCATACAGTGTATGAAGGGATAGCTTCAACATTATCTTTTGTTAGCTTTGCCTTGTACAAAGCAGAACTATATCCAGTTATTCCAGCCAAAGTAGTGTAAGGTAACTGAAGTCTTCAAGGCAATCTGTCCTTCAGTTCTGAAAACTATTAATGAATGCACCATTAATATTTTAGTATCTCGTTATATTTCATTATTAACAAGCACATACTTATCAAATGTGAGGAGGTCCTTGTTATCGCAACCCCAATCTGTCTTTGTTTTCTAAACTTTCATGCTAATTCTTTGATTTCATGTCACAGCTCAGTTTCCAGAAAATGCAGGTACTTTCTGACATGTAATGGATCAAGGGCAGCATTTGGCAGTGAAGGTAGCCGACAGTCTACTCTAGTGGAATACTTTTATGGCTGACACTGAAACAATCTCCTCAGTCATCTCAGCTACAAATCGGGTGGTCGATACGGTGAGGAAGCCCTCCAGCAAATCCACTCCGGAGCCTGCATGGTAGCAAGGGGCACAGGAAGGTGCTCTGAGTAACACACTCAAAGGGTAAGGTGCACTGTACCACTGATAACCCAATTATTTGCCAAAGACAGGGGAACATTATAAATAAGGCAAAGGTCTGGACCAAATCTAGCAATAGATGGCTCCCCCTCCCTCCAGCAGCAGCCAGCTTTCTCCTCAGCTGTTTCTTTCTAACTCTTCAGGCAGCCGTCACCCTCTCAGGACCATGTAAGGACAACTTTCACAAAACCTCCAAAGAGAAGACGTTCATTTAAAATTCTGTCCCTCTGTCCATTAAGCTTTATACTCCTTGATTTTACTCATGCGCTACTGACTTGATCCTCCTAACTAGCCTCAACTGGCGTTTTCTCATTGACTTTAATTGAGACCAGGACACAGATAAGGTTCAGTGTGAGAAATCACTGTATGGTGGTAATTGCAGATTTTTATTCAAAGACATATTTTATCTGTGTTGATGAAATTAAAATAGGATAGGAAAGAGAGGGAGAAAAAAGCTCAGGCAGAAAGGCTGGCATTTTAATTTTTTTTCGGGTTGCTTCTGTAGTAGATTGACCTCCCTCAGATAAATCTGTGCACCATGGAAACTATTTTCTCACTGAGGAAAAATTTCCAAGTTCATCTGAAGCCCTATACATTAAGTTAAGCATATAGCTCAACTGTGCAACTGTGTAATCTTACTGCCCTCTTCCCATCCTTCCCGCCCGTTGTTTGTCATCCTGACTGTCATATTTGGTTTCAAAGCAGGGTAAGGTCACTGGGGTAGGGCACGTGCCTTCCTCTGTGCTTGTAGAGCTCCAGTGTGTGGGAGTATGGGAAAGAAGGGGAAGCAAAAGACTTTTTTACATCTTTGGAGGATAAATAATAAAGTAATAATAACATGCTGTAAAATAAATGCTATCAACTGATATTTACACAGTCTTTTATCTAAAGTCTTTACTGTGTTCAGCATAATTATAGTGCTGCTCAGCAAAATATAGGTGGACTGAATAGTAATTCCTTTATTGCTATCTTACTTTACTGCCTATTCACAGATAGCCTACACCCTGCAGGTCTAAAATAATAATAAAGATAATATGAGCCTATATATTAGTACCTTCTGTAAGCACTGATGAACTGTGACCATCTGCGGGAGGGAGAACTTTCCGTGCCCAGATGATTTTTACAGTATGTGCAGGAGCCACCCAGCAACCAGGGTCAGCCCAGCCAGCCACTGACAGCTGATGCTGAAGCGGTTTCATGGAACTGGTGGAATGTTTAGCAAAACACAGCCTGCGGAGGCAAAAATCTAGAGTCCACGCTGTTGTTTTTTTCTCTACTCTTCATATGTTAGAAATAAATGGCTCTCTAATGTTTTTTACCCAAACATATCACAGATATCCAGGGATGTGGAGTGGGATACTGCCCTCTGAGCCAGCCTCTGAGGCAGAAACGCCAAAAAGAAATTAACTGAGTCTCAAAGAGAATAAAGACAAAGGAGAAAGAGATGAGAGCAATAAAGTTATTTAGAAGTGAATGTGATAAAAAGAAAAAAAAATGCACTGTAAAATCCAACTGACCACGAGTAAGCTCTGCTTCCTCCCAGTGTCCAGTGGATTGCAACATCCTCTGCCCACGTCTTTCCGACGTGGCTTATCTGAATTGTGGAGCTTTACAATGAGCTCTTTCTTGTTGTGAGGAATCCGGTTGTCACAAGAGACGGCTACAGTTTGGATGGCAGTGGTTGAAGTCCTGAAGTGTCTGTGTGCCTACGGCAATACAGAGAACCCAGAGTCGCAGCTCAGCACGAGCTGGACATGTTCACCTCTTACAGCATCTGAACTTCAGCTCACTAACAGACATCTGTCAGCTTTTTAAAAACCATACACATATGTAACACTTAAGCCACGACTTTTGTAGGCAACACCTTAACTTTACTATAACAAAATGCATAATATATATTTTAAGCATCGCTTTATGTAGGGCAAATTTTGTTGCTCTCCTGTCAGTCAGTTTCTGCTGATACTTGTGTCTCCTTTTCAAAGAATAACAAGGAAGACGGTGGTAATAGGGAGTTCAAAAACAGAGATTGTAATCTGACCTACTGTCCTTTTTTCTTTTTTTTTTAAAAATCACTGCACTTCAAGTCAATTTTTTTAAGAGGCGTGCTTACATGGAAACAAGCTTGTTAGCTGCCATGAGGAACAAGGAATGAAGTTAAACTGAAGGCGATGTAATCTGCAGAGGCAGAGAGAACCGGTGTTCTGCGGGCAGAATCTTCTCCTCTCCTGTTTAACTATTTATTTGCAGGATGTGTATCTCTGCAGTCTTCAACCCTATCAGTCTGGTAGTGAGAACACTTAACATAACCATGTTAAGTGAAATAAGGGGTGCATCCTTTTTTGCCTTAGAATGTACAGAATATCTAGAGATTGCATGCAGGTTTCCCCCGTGGTTTCTGTTGAAATCGTGGTTACAAGTGATCATATAAAAGTTTATCAGCCTTTTTGGTGGCGCCAGTACAGATGATGACAAGGAATGGGTTTTGTTCAGTCTGTTTCATGATTCTGTATTTGAAACGTGTAACATCAGAGATTCCTGTTTTCTTCTGAATTTATGTGCAGTCTATTGTCCTTCTCCTGTGAATCGCAATACTTTCTTCATTAGCATATCCTGTTAATATGTTCATTAAATTCGTGTCACATTGCAATTAATCTGAAAATGATGTCATTTCTGCAGAACCTACAACCTCATTATGTTCACAGTATGTACATCGCAGCCTTGTGACTGCTGACAGAGGTATGCCACTGTTTCGTTATTAATCAAGGGGTCATTTCTGCCCGATTTACAGCGATTAACTCTTTACAAGAAACCGTTCTGAAGCCTTGGAGTGAGATAGTAAGCAGTAAAATGATCATAAGCTTTAAGAAAAAAAAAACAACAAACCACAACTGTTGCGCAGTAGCATTTATTTATATAGCACATTTAATAATCCATAGAAAAAAGAACAGGTTAGTTTGAGCACATCGAGGCCAATGTATAAGGCTAAGGCTGAGCAGCATCAAAAACTTAGGAGTAGCTAGTAATGACGCACTTCCAAACAGAGCAATGATATTTGGTTTCTAAGGAGTAAGATGATGGTGAATCTGATTTTAAAGTCATATTGTGGAGAAAAATGCTTTGTCTGTGAATAGTTGCCCATATTGTAGAGATAAAATGATCCTAATTTAGTACTGCTAAAAAATACATGTTTATTCTCCAGAACAGTATGACAGATTTCAACCCACTGTTCCTTTCTCAGCAAATTGAAACAAAATAAAAATGTAGAAAACTATCTTTTGGTGTAGATAAATGTTATCCTCTCTAATAAAAATATTTCACCTCAGTGCACGGGTATTTTCTTTTTTAGATGTAAACAAATGTGCTTTCATGTCAGATTTTCCAGGGTGATTTACATCAAGTATCTATTTATAAATTTAAGCAAACTTACTGTCGTCATAAGAGAAGTATCGCATAGGTGGCTTTTTGAAAATCAGGAGAAACTGATGATCAACTACACGAATACACTGATAAGGAATTTGCAACTGTTAGCGGCAGGGCTTAATGTATAGTAGAAAGGCAACGTGAATTCCCAGTCTGACTGATACCAAATCCCAGGAGTTTCTGCGGGCCTAGCTTTCACACTGGACGTCAGGCGTCTGAACAGCCGATCGCCAGCCCACCGGCCCCTGCCCATGTGGGCGTCCTGCTGCCTCGGGTTCGCGTCCCGCGGAGGAACGGGGGCAAGCAGACGGCGCCTTCCAAGAACCACACCTTTAGCTTTTTGGGAGCAGCACAGCAACGACCTAAGGAGACATGAGTGAATCAATGGGTTTTAATAATTGCTGCTACGGTGCTCTGTGAACATTGATAGTTGACGAGACGCTTGCTTTTGTAAAGTATTTCTGAGAAAGGGGAAGACCAGACGGCAAATTCTGGGAAAGGCAGTAACGCTTGGCAAGGTCCTTTCTAACTTGTGTTTCAAAAAGGTGTGTTCATGGCATATGTATAACAAGCTTTGCTTCTCTTCAGGATTCGGGGGATGGAGAGCTCAGGCTGGAGCCTGCAGCGAGAGCAGCACGGCAAACAAACCGCAGAGTCCCGAGCGGAAACTCGGCCAATTCACGAAGGGGATCGCTGGCGCGGTTGGGCGCCGCGGCGGGGACAGGATCCGCTGCCCCGGGGGCAACTCCCCAGCCCTGCGCCCGCTCACGCCGTTGCCTGGGCCCTCCGAAGGGCCCCTCTGCAGTGGCCCGGGGAACAGCAGGACTGGCGCTTCGAGCGGTCGTGGCGGAGGGGAGGAGAACTGGCAAACCGAATATGGCGGGAAAACTGACAAACCGAATATGGCTGGAAAACTGGAAAACCGAACACGGGGCACGTCCCAGCGCGGCAGCTTTGTTGTCTTTGGTTCGTTTTTAAACGCGGTTTTGACGAACGCCTTCCTGTCCGTTTTTGGGATAAATTCCACCCTGGCGAAGCAGCGCCAACAGCCGTGCTGGAAGCCGCCAGAAACCCCCGCGTGCCCCTCGCACCGCGCCGCTCCGAGACGCGCCAGCATGCGGGGACCTGCCGGCATGGCGGCCCCCGAGCGCTGCGCTGAGGGGCGGGCGGCGGCGGTGCGGTGCCGCGGGGAGCCCGCAGGGCTCGGAGGGCCGCCCTGGGCGCGCGGGACAAAGGCGATCAGCCCCGGGGGCGCGCAGGCGGCGCTGGCGGGGGACGTGGTGCCGCAGCGGGAAGCGGGGCGGCGGCTGCCGGGTTTCTGCGCCCGGGAGGGACAGAGGCAGCGCCGGCCCCGCGGCCCCCGGCAGGACCCCCGGCCTGAAGGAAAGACGGAGGCGCGGCGCCGGCGGACGCGGCTGCCTGCACCCATCCTCCCGCTCCCGAGACGCGCCGCCCCGCCGGGCTGCGCTCCCGCCGCGGGCTGCCTCGCCTCGCCTCCCGCCGCCGGCCCCCGCCTCCCCCCTCACCTCAGCCGCCCCCCTCTGTCTGGCTCCCCCCGCTCTGTCTGGCGGCCCCCCCCTCCCCTTCCCCGGCCCCGTCCCCGCCGCGCTTCTCGCGAGAGCTAGGGATGCCGCCGCCGCCGCCGCGGAGGGGGAGACACTCGGGGGGAGCCAGTGACGTCGGGAGTTTTCCTGAAAGTCAATAACGAGCCCGGCGGAGGCGGCGGGAGGAGCCGAGAGCGGGGCCCGGGCGGCTCCGGGGTGAGTGCGCCGGGGGGGAGCCGCCGCCGCCGCCGCCCTCCTGACCCCGCGCATCGATGCCGCGGCCGCGCTGCCCGCCCGGGCGCCTCCCTGCGTAGCGGGGCGCGCAGCCCCATGTAGCCGCCGCCGCCCGCCCGCCAGCGCCCCGGGGCCGGAGCCGCCTCCTCCCGCCCCCGCGGAGACACCGGCCGCCAGGGACCGCCGAGCCCGGCGGGGGGACGGGGGAGGAGGCAGCGGCGCCCCCCCTCCCTCCCCTTCTCCCCCTGGAGCCGCCGCCGCCCTCCGGCTCCGCAGCAGCGCCCGCGGCGCCGCCGCCTCTGCAGGTACGGGGCGGGAGGGGCCGGGCGGCGGCGGAGGGGGGGGAGGGGGCTTGGGCGGCGGCGCGCGAGGGGATGCGGGGCGGCGGCGCGCGGCCGGGGGCGGCGGGGCGCGCGGGGCGGGGGCGCCCGTGGCCTAGCGCTGCCGCCGGCGGGGCGCGAGCGGCGCGGGGCGGGGGGGAGGGGGCGCGGTGCCCTCGCGGCGGCGCGGGGCTGAGGTGGGGAAGGGCGGGGCGGGGGGACGTTATGTAACGGGGCGGGCAGGGGCAGGGCAGGGCGCGCGCCCGGGGGCGCTGCCGGCGCGGGGCCGGCGGTTCCCACGCGGCGGCCCCTCCCCGCCGGGCGCGCGCGCCACCCCCCTGCTCGCGGCCGTGAGGGGGTTTCAGCCGCTGGGAACTTCGCGCGCCCGCGCGTGCGCCCCCCGCGCTAAGAATAGCGGCGCGGCCGGCGGGAGGGCAGCGCCTCGCTCGAACGAGGCTGCTCGCGCCGGCGGTGGCGGCGAGTAAACAAACCGCCCTCCCCCCCATCCCCCCTCCCCCCTTCCCGCCGCCCCGGCAGTCACGGAGGCCGCGGCCCACGTGCCGGCGCTGGCGCGCGGCCGGCCGTGAGGGGCTACCGGCGGGGTCCGGCCCGGGGAGGGAGGGAGGTCGGCGAGCAGGCCTGTGTGCGGGCACCCCGGGCGTGCGGGGGCTGGCCCGGCTCGGTGCGGGGCCTGCGGGCGGTGTGGCTGCGCTGCGGCTGGCTGCGGTGTGTCGGGCGGCGGCGGGCTGGCGGGCGGCTCGGCTGCGGGGCTGGAGCGGCGCTGCCCTGGAGTGGGGGGGAGGGATCCGATCGCTGCGCGTCCTCCCGCCGTGCGTTGTTGGAAAGGTGTACGAGTCAAAAACAAACCCAGGTCCTATCTCCTCGCAGCTGAGAGGGTGTAAACATCCTCATCTGTCTTGACCTTTATTCTGATTTTTTTCCTGTGGTGTAGCTGTTGGTTGGCTGGCTGCTTGGATGTGTCCACAGCGTCGCGTCGTCTTTGTGGAGACGTGTCACGGGCTGGATGCGCTTGGCCTCTGCTTGGGAGTTTGGCTATGAAAATGGTGACGTACCTGACACCCGCACTGCCAGCTTCCTTGCAGTGCTGAGGAGACTTACGGCAGTCTCGTGTCCTGGTGTTTACGTTTTATGGAAACCTTGCTCGTAGGCAAACAGTTCCCCACGTTTTGCCTGTAGAGGCCTTTATATCTCAAGGCAAGCAGAGTGCAAATCAGTAGGTCGAAACTTCTGACAAGTAACATCTTCAGCACCATCTCTTGTTTCTGCCAGCTTCTGTCTAGGCCAGTTCTGGCTGCCCTGCGCCGCGGTTTGGAGAGGGTACAGGAGATAGGGAAGGAAGCTTAGATTGACTTTTAAAGTAAGTGTACTGCTTGAGAGGATTCTGTTTGTAGGACTGTTTGTTTTCTTGACAGGAGCCTGTGAGTTGACCCCAATATCTTTAATTGGATTGGATTGCTAATTATAGTCCGTGTGGATATATTTTGCTTGGATGCAACCAGTAAGTCAGGTTCAAATAAGGGCTAAAGAAAAACTTCAGAGATAAGAAAGTGTCTCTGTTTCCTAGAAGGCTA
Organism: Opisthocomus hoazin; assembly: GCF_030867145.1. NCBI lineage: Eukaryota > Metazoa > Chordata > Aves > Opisthocomiformes > Opisthocomidae > Opisthocomus > Opisthocomus hoazin. Next base: position 12,097,073 of record NC_134415.1, on the reverse strand, counting down.
CATGTAATATTTGAGTAACTCATTTTTTCTCTAATGTAGGTGCCTGGTGTGTGTGCACACACAGGTGATGTTAACAAGACCAACTTGTTGGGGAGAGGTCATTCTGTGGTGTATTCCTACCTGCTCTAACTAGGTTTGAACAAATCCGATAGTCTCCTTAGTTTCATAAATAGGTTCATGTAAGGCAGTGTTTCAGTGTCTTATTCCCTCATTTGTTTTGTGTTTTGGAGGAAGATGATGTGTTGTTCAGCAAAATGCTGCTGTTCTGTGGGAAGTCGATGAGAGTTTTGGCAGGGACCGGCTGAAATAGGTGGAGTTTGAAGGAGTGGATGGCATTAATTTGCACTAGAAAATGTTGACTTTTTGACACTGAAACAAATGCTTCATGAAAGGGACAATAGTTTGGTGGGTTTTTTAAGCTTGACCCAAAATCACTGACTAGAGCTTTGCTGTTTTTGTAACCTGCGTTTCTGTTTGCAAGACGTTACCAGAAACCATATCTTGATTTCCAACTACAGTTTGAAACAGCATGTGCCTGAAGTTTGCAGAATAACTAGGAGATCCCTCAGACTACTTGGAGTTTGTCTAGCACTGGCTGATTGAGTGTTCTTTCACTTTCTGGGTGCACATTTTCCCAATTTAAAGAGACCTATCGAATAATCGTTTCCATACCCCAGAAACATCATTTGCTAAATAACTTTGAAATAGTTGTTTTGGAAGGCGTGACACAGTTACTACAGCGGGTCATGTTAGAATAACATTTGAAATCTCTGTGCTGTTTGTAGTATAAAGAAGGTACAGTTTCTTATAATTGTGTTTGGCTGTGGTTTCACTTGGTGCTGTTGATGGAACAGGGGAGGTGGACTTGGTGACCTGGTAGCCTAGCTTTCCTGTAGTTTTGCAATGGAGACCCAATGTGCTTTGGCATCTTCTATGGCTTGAGCACAGTACTAATTGAGAGTGGAAGGACGCTGAAATACACCCAGTCAAAACTTTGTTGTACCGTACCTCCATGTTGATATGGTTAACGCATAAATGAATTGATTTACTTTAAAACTAATGCATTTTACTGTAACTGTATGTTTTGTAGGTGTGTTAGTTGTGTGTGTACCAAAAGCCCTCTGTTCTCTTTTTCCTGACTAATAACATAAACATTCGGTTCAAAACATGCAGTACAGTAACAAATCGAAAAGAGGGGAATAGTTAAGTGTGTGCATCCGTGAGTTTCATTTAACATTAAACCCTTGCTTTTAGTTTCAGTGTTTATATGAAATTTACAACCCACTTACTTTTTTCAATACTGTCTTGTATAAGAGAAGATTGCCAACTTGAGTGCCCTTTAAAATTATTCTGGAATATTAGATTAATTTGTGTCATCTTGGATTCTCGTTCTGTTAGGCTATGCCTAAGAAGAATACCGTGGAGGGGGCGGGGCGTACTTCCCAGCACAGCATGTACATCAGGAGTTTGCGTTGCTTGTGAGGAAAGGTGTGTTTTCGGTGAGAATTGCTCTTGTCAGCCAGTGTGTTTCCTCTCAGTTGTAGGGAAGAGACTTTCCCAGCATCGCAGGTTCCCCTTGGTGAATGTGTTGCATTAGTTACTTTTCTTTGCAACAAGTTGGTGTGGTATAGAAAAGATTTTTCTCTAAAGAGAAGTTACATAGTAAATGAAAAAGCTGATTCAAAGTGTTAAAAAAAACCTCTGTTAAAGCCAGAGAAACAAAAAAACTAGTAGCAAGTAATAAAACGTTGAATGTGAAAGCTATCTTTTAGTGTTTTACATAGTCTAAAAAGTAACCTTTAAAGTTTTGCTTTATATGTTTTCCTCTTGACTAATTGTATGAAGAACATTCTGGGCTACCTATATGAAGAGAAGAATTTATAAATGAAGCTTATTTAGGCAAATCACTAATAAATAATAAGACTGCAGAAAATGCAAAGGCGTGGTAGTCAATTATTTGGCATTTTGTTCTTGTCCCATAGCTCTAGATCAACATTAAGTATGGGCATTCAGGTAGTTTTGATGCATGACATGGATTTCAAACAGATTCTTTTCATCTTTAGTACTTAAAGGTGTTGTTCAGGTGTAGTAGGACGCTGGGGCGCAGCTAATACTTCCAAAAAAATCCCCTTGAGATTGAATATCATTGGATGTTACTGGCAAGGAGAGTAAGCTTTTTTTGTCTTGTGTATATGAAGATGCTTACTTTTGATCACTTTAAATGTGTCTTTGATTTTTGATACTATTTGTGTCAACACTTACTATGTTTAGATTAAATAACTTAATACATGTCAAGTCCATCTTGACCAATCCTCTTTTTCCCCGTATTTCTGTGTGTCTAGGTGTGAGTCATACTGATCAAATACAGCATTAAGAACAAGTTGTTGCCCTGTGATTTTTTTTTTTCTTTCTCTCTGTAATATCCTGACTAAAGAACAGTAGTGATTTTGAAATTCCCTTAAGAATGCAACTGGGACCTCCATATTTTGTATGCACGTCTGAATGACTTGACAGCATGGTTTGTCAGACTTCCCTGCATTGTCTATGTGGTAAAGTTACTTGAGTGCCTCCTACAACAGGAGCAGAGATGAAGAGCCTGCTTCAGCTTCGCTGAGGTCGATGCAGGTCTTACCACTGCCTGTTTGTAGGTGGGGAATGGCAGTGCCCGACAGTCAAAAACTTCTTGTACAGCTGATTAAGCACCACAGAATTAATACAGTATTTCTCAGTTGAGTCCAGCAATCATGCAAAATGATTTCTACCAACCAAAAAAAACCATAATTTTTTTTCCCTAGGCATTTAGTGTGCTTCTGGAGATACATGCTTGGTGCAGCTTGCCTTGCGAAATTTTCTTAAAATTATTATCTCTTTTTCTAAATTGATATACTTTGAGACAGAGGGTTAAGGCTGTATGCGTGAGTTTCATGTGATCTGGCTTTTTGTACAACATTTGCCAAAGACTTTCATCTAGCGAGCTCTGCATCTAGCCTGGAATATGTGTAAGCAATAGTTTACCTTTGAAAAATACACAGTCTTCATTTAAGGTTGTAGAGAATTCCTTCTGTCCTTAGGAAGTCTGGATCTCAAGTTGACGAGAATAATGCTTTCTGTAGGTGAACAGGAAGATCCAAAGTTTTTAGGTTAGAAGTCATTACGTTCTAGTTATATTGCAGTGTCAGGATTTGACAGTAGGTTCAGTAACGTTTGGTTGCTTTGTAGGAAGGAATCACAAAGCTCATCCCTATTGTTGCAAGGCAGTTCAGAATTTAATTTGTTCAATATCCAGAAAATAAATAAACCCTACTATAAGAGTTTAAAGAAAAGCTACGTGGTAGCTTGGTAAACATGCCATTGAACTTTTCCCATCTTTTATATTAACAGTTTGAGAACAGATTTTTATCTCAGTACTTTCCTTTTCTTGTTAGTCATGGCGCTTCACATATTTCTGGTTTTTATTATCTGCAACAGTGTGCTCGGTGTTTTACACACAATATGATGTTGTGCTGCAGAAAAGTCATTATCAAACAAATAATTAAGTATATGAGCTTAATGAAACTTTATTTTGTGTCTCTTGAGGATATCTTAAATATCTCTGAATGAATAGGAATTTCTAGGTTCTTTGAACTTTTGAAAAAGAGATTGCCTTTTTCAGAGTATTCTAGACATAGAAAGCTAGTTTTAGTTTGTTTTCAAAATATTGAACTTGAGTTTAATTTTGTTTGGTTGTTTGAGTCATTACTAAACTATTTTTTTCAAGTGCAAAGGAACTTTGTCTTAAAAAGGCAAGAATTAGTATTCCTACATTAATCCTCAGCAAGTTAAATGCATTACATGTATTTTGAAGTGTTAAGTGGAAGAGCATTGCCATAGCTGTGATACTCAGATCAACTAATCCTTGATTTGACCTCCTTTAAATCTCAAAACTCTCAAGTTCATTGTCTGTATAACTTTTTTTTTGATGTGTAACTTCAGCCCCTCCCTTTGGCTTTTCTACTTCAAATGTATTCTTTGGTTAGATTTCAGACCTGTACTCTCATATGTTTTATCACTCTGCTTCTGTCTGATTTGCAGTTATTGTTTTATGTGATTAGGGGTCGGTCAAAAAGGATTTAAAGTATTTTTGTCAGTAAACACAGTGCAAAACAATGGATTGTTAATGTTTCACGTGGGATTCCAAAGAAACAATTTAGTTACTTTTAGAAACTTCCTTTATACCTTGGTAAACAAAGGCGAGAGTGGCTTTGTTCACCTTACTTTAAATATACCTTTGTCCCTTAAAATAACTTGCTTTGTCATTATAATAGGAAAAGAAATACAGACTGATGGTTTCATTTCTGATAAACTTATTCAGTTGCAGAATCTAAATAAAACATCTAACTTCTTCATTAACAATTCACTGTGCCTGTGGTTTCCTAACTAGGCTTATCTGAGTGTGTATTACTTATGTGCAGCTTTCTGACGTACTGAAAGTGAAAATAGAACACTGAAAATATTAAGGCACAAAGCATACACATAAACGTGTCTTAAGAACAGCTATTTATCTTTTCCAGAGTACATTGTTTCTCCTTGCCACAAGGTATAGGCAGTGCTATTTTCCTGTTACCCATGAATTCCAAGTCAAGGGTTATGGAATAAAGTTGTTAGCAGTAAATTTTTGATACCAGTGTTCTTAAAGACATTGAGGCTTTTAGTACAAAATATAGTTTAAAAAAATATTTGCAGTGCGTATCATGGAGATTTTGGAATTTTTACATTTGTTTTAAAATTTGTGAAATATGAACATTTCTACTTACAAAGTATTTAGGAGTGTCTTAAGTGTCTTGATTGTGCCTACATAAAGATTACGATTTAATAAATTTAGGAGCTGTTGTCTTTTAATAATCTGGGTTTTTTGATGTCTTTGTCTTGTCAAACCAGTTCGTGTTTTGTTTTGTGTCGGTTTGGTTTTTTTTGTTTGTTTGTGTTTTTTAGTTGACTCTAATAAATTGAACAAATACTATCTGCATGCAGGTTCCTCTTTCTCAGTTTAAGCAGTGGTAGTATTTAAATCAGTCAGTCCTCCTGAGACCATAAAAAGGGACATGAACCATTCTGCTCTGTTTGAAGTATAACCAAAATTCCAAAATAGGTAGTTTGTAAAAGCCTGTATAAATACTCTATGCTCTTTAGATAAAGCACTCCACAGAGTGTGATTCTTCCATTAGCAAAGTGGCTAATTTGATTTAGTAGGTTTTGTGGCAGTCTCTGTTCTGCAACAGTCTTTTGTGTAATTTTTGATGATGTGCAATATATCCTCTAATTGTTTGACCGGACTTTTAGATAACAGCTCTGGTAGGGGAAGAGGATATGCATGCATTTTTCATGTAAACAAAACTTGGATCTCGGCTTCCAGTCTTAAAGGCAACTCTGTTTTCAGTTTAGAGCCTTATCTTTTGAATTCCTTGCTCTGTGATTGCAACTGGCACTGGAGACAGTTATAGTCTGCTCAGTTGTCTTGGAGGATTCAAACTCAGATTTGAGAAAACCTCTTAGAAGATTGATCTGCTACAAAAAAAGCCCCCAAAGCAGGGAAATAAATGTGTGTGTGATGGAAACCATGAGAGAATGACCAAGAGCAACTTTTTCTCGTAGTGTAGCGTGTGCTTCGTGTGTGCATGCACAAAATTTTTCTGTCACCTTTCTGAGAAGTAGTAACATATATACAGTATATTATATGTGTATATATATAGTATAGGAGATAGAGATGATGAGATTTGTCTCTGCTTACGTTGAGGACCAGAGAATCTCAGTGAGTCAGGTGAAGTGAATCAGAAAGATTCACTTGCTATTTTTTTCCCCAAACATTTTATTAAACAAATGATTACTTGTAAAAAGGGAACATGGTAGTTCCCTTATATATTAAGAGAATGAGGTTGGATGAATCACTAAGCTGATAATGCTACAAGAAGTTACAGAGATCGTCTCTGGAAGCGCTAAAACTGATTCTGTTGGTATTCTGTCTGGTAACTGGAGTTGGTAAATGTGAGAGTATCTGTTTTTTCTCAGATCCAAAATTGTTGAAAGTAGGAGCCTGTGTTTATGAAAGTTCTTACAACAGAGACCTGAATCATACAATTTACACTGAATTTATGGGCACTGTCTTCTTTATTCAGCTGTCTCTTGTCACGGGGGAAATGGGAGGATGCCCAGATTCCAAGGGAGTGTTGTCTGTTCTTATGAATCTCCATGATTATTCACTTACACATAATGGTTGTGCAGTGTAGACCTGAACCACTGTTTTTAGTCCTGCTGCTTGGAAGGGATTTCTTTCTTTCTCCCCATCCACTGGGTCTGTGGAGGTACCTGACTGCCACGATGGGCATGAGAGCCTCCTTTAATTTAAAAACACAAGTTGAGGAAAAGGTGTCGTCCTAACGAACGATCCATTGCTCATTTTACTGGTTGGTCTTGTAGTTCCCGTATAGTAGTATTGTGAAATGAGCTGGTTTTTCTCTATATTGCTGTTATTCTTGAAGCTCAAGATGAAAACTGAGAAGGTGTTGGCTAGTTTTCACCACAGCTTGGGAAAACTGTGAGCCTTGGCAGAGGGCTCTGGAACTCTGGTGCATGTAATAGTTTCTCCTTAATCTTTGTTTAGAAAGATGCCTTGCAACCTCTGCAGCTAGGAACTTAGAGGTGTAATGCTAGCTCTTCAGAAGCGTGTGCTGAATTTTTCATCTAACACTACAGAAGTGGCTTAATAGCTTTCCAAAGAAGAAAGGAGAAGTTTTACTATTTTCTACCAGATCCAGAAAATACAGGTGTTTTCATCACGACTGATGGCGATGAAATAAATTTTTACATCTGCAGCATAAAGCATGCAGACAGTGGGTTCCTGTATGTATTATGCATATACACGACTATCTGATACTGTCTGCAGAATACACACAATATACTGTCGGAAAAGTATCTTCCAAGTTCTGTTTATAACGTGGGGGGAAAAAAAAGCAATCCAACCTGTTCTCCAGTTGCTGGAACGTATATAAAAATGAGTCAAGTTTTTCCCTCTAGGAAGCAGCTGGAATGCAAAATATCTTCAACCTCAGTTGTTGCATGTACGTATTTTCCTTATTTCTGTAGGTGCATCCTATAGCAATAAGGGAAACTGTAAAAATTACTGTATACCAGCTGCTGAAACCTGAAGCGCATTGGGAGGGCAGAATTGATTGCTAAGAAGTATTTAAGTTCTGTGCCAGCTGTGCAACGTTTCTGTAGCTTTTCTTGAGAGAGTTGAACTATCGATGAGATGCTATTTTCCTGTGAGAGTCCCTGCTCCACGTGTTTCAGGCAACTCCTTTACCTCTGTAGAAATCCTTTATTACATCTTCAGTGAAGAAGGTTTCTGTGTGACTATTTTTCATTAAGGTCAGTTTTTGTCTTGAGAAGTAATTCTCAAAAGTCTTCTCCTTTATGGCTTTGCCGAGTGACTTTCAGAGTAAAGGAGTACAGCTTTTAGAAAGCCTCAAAGGAATTTAATAAGGGATAGTACTACAGATGCTTACAAATGGCTTCTTGAAAGTATAGTGTGAATGTATAACCTTTATTTTCATTAGTCTTTTAATGCTTCGATTTATCTCCTTCAGCTTCCTCTGTAATTCAGCTTGACTTTTAATTACCCATTAAGGGAACAATCCCTATAACCATAGAAGTGTTGATAATTCTGCTTAAGTTGCTCCTGGTAATATTGTGAAGCTAAACTGGAGATAATTCAGTTAGTTTTGTCAACGTGTTTATCTTTTTTGTATTTTGGGGGTTTTGTGCGAAATTTGGTAATGTAGTACAGGAGATGGGTGGGGTGCAGTCCTACAGACATACACTTGAGGTTGTTGGGACACTGGCTGACATGAAAATCAGTCATAGATCAGATTTTGATTGAGTAATACTAGCTTAATCACAATCAGTGGGTAAATAGAGAGTTTCAAGCATAAATTCATTCATTAAAACTGTGTGTCTGCTGAAATCATGGACTTAATGATCAGTATGTGGGCAGACAAGATTATTGCTACTTAGTATGGAAGTTCCTTTCTTATAGCTTAGCGTCTACCAATGAAAATAAATTATTGCACTTTTCATAAGCATAGACCGAGATTGGAAAGTACATTACATTTGCCTAAAGGGTAAAACACAGTGCAGCATATGCCAGCCCAAGCTACGTACGGTGTGTTACATTGCTTATTCTTTGTAGCTGGAGAAAAAAGTTACCTGTGATCACTTCTTAAAGAACGCAATCAAAGTCTTGTAGGAAAATCAAACTTCAGTCGGATATTTGGATACTAATGTGCCTACACTTCCTTCACATAACAGCTGCTTTTAGGTCACAGTTGTTCGACACTCACCTCTGGCTTTGTACAGATGTGTGTGGTTGTAGCAGGAGCTGATACTGCGCTGCGGTGATCCAGAACGGCAAAGCTGTAGCCTGCTCTCGGGCGCGTGTCTTCATCTGCCAGGATCTCTTTTCATGCACAGCTGGTAGACTTGCTTATCTCTGGTTTGAAGAGTGCAAACAAAAGTTCTGATAATTATGACCCAGAAAATAACTCTCACGCTAGTAAGGTGAAAGATGTGGAAATGCGTGTTCTGGTTGTTTCTGCCATACTGACCGACAGAATACAAAATCTAAACAGCTAAAGCTAGTGAGATCAATTAAACGTAACGAAGCAGTCTCATGTCCTTCCAAAACCCTGTACATAATGTTTTCTTTTAACTCTTATGAAAGCTTAAATAATATTTAAATCTTACGGCAGGGTGCAGTTGCATAAGCGCAGGTGTCCGGTGACTTTCTAGATGCAACAGGGCGTGATGCCAATGCCAGAGGCTGTGCAGCACCTGCGTAGGTCTCGCTGTCGGAGGTGCCATGGCCGTGGAGATGTCTTGCAGGCACTGTGTTCAACAGCACTTCAACTTTGCAGTACTAGCAAATGTGGCATTGTGGTTTTTACTTTTATGCAGCTGAAATACTGTGTGTTTTTGAAAAAATAGTTCCGTGAAAGCATAACTGTAAAGTGGACACACTTCAGTGTTTCTGTAAAATCAGGTTGTACTGCATTTTTTGTTGCATACCGCTTGAAAAAAATACTCATACTGAGTTTTATTTTACACAGCATCCATACAGAAGTAGCCTTCCATCTAGCTGCTGTGTGGTGCAAATACACTTTTTTCAGATGATAAATAAGAAATAACCTGCATTTGTGTAATGGTTTAGTTTTTAGCTTGTACTTGGTTGGATTAAAACAGCTTATTTCCCAGTCCTTTCTCCAGTCATTCGTTGCATGGATTTCTTCTAGCACAGTTGTATTTGTTTCTAGCACATCTTTACATTTGTTGGTCGATCTACTAAATGGATATGTATGTGCTGCATTTGAGAGTATTAAACTGGTGTGTGGGTTCCTGTTCTGTGCTAGCACTGTGTACATGCGTGCGCCTGTGTGTGCAGCTGTAGAAGGGTGTTCCTCCACCATCAGAGAAAGTCCTTTTCTTGGCTTCCCACCCTCTTCTAGATGAGCTTTATTTGAATGCCTCTGTTTTGAAGGATGGAGGGGAAAGGCAGTCTGCTGGCAAAAGGAAACCTCCTGCCCTCTGGCTTCTCTTCCTACTTGACTGTAGTGCTATTTATCGCTTCTTCACAGCTGTTAGGTACTCTGGGAGTGAGGTGGTCAGCAGAGAGGGTCGTGGCTTCTGAGAGTGGCATGTCCTGTTCCAGGGCTAACTTCCCTGCTGTCCTCTGCATGCTGAGCCTTGTAGGGAAAAGAGGACTCTTGTCACTGCCTGGCTTAAAGCCTTGAGAGAATGTGTGCTCCTTCTTTCCATAACCCACACATTGGCTTTTTTGGTTAATTTGTACTCCTAAGCAGTTGTTTTTCTCTTTGTGTGCTTACAGATGATGCTGTTTTTTAAACATTTGTGTAAGTTAAGGATTTGTATTTGCTATGCTGAAGTTGTAGTGGAAGTAGGAAGCATGTTGTATTTCTGCAGCCTTTACTTTTTTTTTTTTTTAAATTGAAGCATTAAAAACCCTAGTTGCATGGCTGGTAAACTGGTTACTAAAGATTTTAACAGTTACGAGGATAACTGTATCCATAGTACTTAAGGCTTTGGTTTTAAGCTCCTTTACAGAACCATTCCTTCCATTTTCTTGCACTCTTCATATGATCAATGTAGCTATAATAGAGGAACCACTTGTCTGTTGCATGGATTCTGACAAAGGTGGAAATGGTTAAAGCTCCTGTGGGTTCAGAGTTGGATGTGTGAAGCAGTACGAGCACCCTTTCCTTTAACAGCATCCTGTGCTTTAGTACAAGAGGATTCTATTGTGCGCGTTTTATAAAAGTGCCGTATGACTTAAAATTTAACACATTGTGCTTATTTTCTGTATTGCAGTGTTCATGGAAAATGTGCTATTAGGCTAGAAACATGATTCTGTTATATGGTTAATTAAAAAAAAGACAGATTTTTAATATGAGCTCAGTCAGTGGAAGACATCAACAAAGACTTTTTTGTTGGCTGTCAAGTGAGAAAAACAGAAAAGACTTAAATTCTTCCTCCAATATTTCCTTCCAGGCTGACTCATCAGTAGAAATTGGGAAGAGCTGCAGAAAAGAAGCCAAACAGACAAGCTGATAACTCAAAGAAATACTCTTTTGAGTTGGGGGTGCAGAGTGGAGCCATCATGAGCGATGTTACCATTGTGAAGGAAGGCTGGGTTCAGAAGAGGGGTAAGTTCTACCTTTTAATGGAAAGTTCTGACGTATTGTAAGCTGTGCGCAGTGGCATTACATCGTTACACATATGAGCGTTCTTGATTTATCTTCTAGTCTGCAGCGAGCTAATCTGACCATATGGAATTAATGGCCATTAAGGCCTTGGTCTTGTTAATGCTTAACCCTCAGCACTGCCCCTGTTTATAGGGGTAGCTGACAGTGAAGAGGAAGTTGAACTCGGTAATTCCCGCTTAACCTTGCCGCTGCAGCTGCTGTCACCCATGTATCAGACTAAGTAGGCTCTTGTGGCAGCTGGAAGGGGTAGTAATAGAGGTGCACAGTGTAACGTTGCCTGGAAGCTGCTGTGGATGGGATACTTTGTGTGAAACTTGCTAGGTGCTAAAATCATTCACTCTGGCTCAGCTTGTATTGCAAATGCAAGTAGTCCCCATGAAATCAACAGAATACTTACATAAAGCTCAGAGTACACCTAATTACTTTGCAGACCTGGAAGCCGTGTGATGAAAGGATGTGTTCCTAATTATATACCAGCCTAAAGTACGACTTTCTGTTATGTAGGAATTCCCGTGAGTTCTTCAGGCGTCACTTTATAATGTATCACCATGTGATTTACAAATTTGAGAAGGTAGCTGTATGTTAAGCTTTGAGTGGGAAACCTCCAGAAATGCCTGGCATTCGTATCATGTAATGAACTTCCGATGAAATCTTCCATGCTTCAGGCTGCTCTGCTTTGCTTTGTGGTTGTGCACATGATTATTTCTAAAAGAACATCATTGCTCTTGCAGAAAGAAGGTGTCCTGGATTATAGGGTGATTTATGCCATAAGCTTCTGTGATTCTAGCCCAGAAAGATTTAGCCTGGAATAGCGGGAACAAAATTACCCTTTAATTTACAAAGAAATGCTTTATTTCAATAGCAGTGTGTGAAGACAAAGATCATTATTAGCTTTGTTATTGCAGATTGACATTAAATGTCAAAGAAGCCAAGAGAATGAGAGAAAAAGTTTATTATTCTGTTATTATTCCTGCATAAATTGTATTTCAAGATGCATTATGGGTATTGTAGATGAAAATGGGCTAAATTATGTGAAGCTGAAGGCTTGCTTCCTATTTTGGAATATATATTTATATTTATAACAAATCAAATTTTACATGACAGGAACTATTTAAAATTTTTGATCATTTTTTCTTCCCATCTTCTTGTTGTTTACTCAGTTTGGGTATTTGATTTCTTTTTTTTTTATTTTTTCATATAAACAAACTGCTTTCAAATGTATTAGATAATGATTAGAATGATCCAAATAATTTTCTCTTACATTGCATCGGTTCCTACATGTATTATTGCTCATTCTTATTACACCCTGATACCAACTCTGTGAGCACTGGGTATGCATACGTTAATCACGGGGGACCAGAAAAGGACAATGTACAATGAAACTCAATGTCTTACTGAATATTTGAAATTCTGAATTGTAAATTAAGTTTTCCCTTCTCATGCTGTTTCACTATCTATGAGTTGAAAAAAAGCCTACTGAGTTGACATTTTGATGTCAGTTTTGTTAGTAATGATTTTCTTTTCTAAGTAAAGACATTTGATGACATGCTTTTTTCCTTATTTTAATTAACTGTGAATGGACGTGTGGCTGTTTTTTTTGCTTCTTCCTGTAGGTGACTGTGTAGGTTCAAGTGGGATTTTTTTTTTTTATTAGATCTAATATTGTCCTTAGTTTTCTGTGTCTGACTTACTCTGGTTGTTGTTGGATTAAAATGTTGCTTTTGTTTGTATCTGAAAGTGCAGTGGTGTTTTCCAGTGTCAAGAATTTGTAAGCATTTAATTCAACGCTTATACATTTCATGTAATTACAACTTCTACCCTGACCTTGCTCTGGAGCAAAAGAATCAAAGTTGTTAAGTGCTTTTTTTTAATTTTTCCGAGAAAAAGTATCCAACCTTAATGTAAATTCTGAAAGTTGGAGTACGCTCAGTAGATAGACACTTCTTATTTTGGCCGTTACATATTCTCTCTCTGTACCAGGAAGTGTCATGGGATTGGGTAAAGCTGCCCTGCTTCCACAAGCTATGGTGTGATTACAGTTTGAGTGAATTCTCTGATCATCCCCACTTGACACTCATTGGCTCAGTTCACAGGATGGTTTTGGTAGGTAAAAATGAAGTTCCTCCTGGAGGAAGCTGATCTCTTCTCCAGGCAGACACTGAGTGAACTCCAGAACCAGCAATCGGTCCTTTGGACAGCCTTGAACGGTTGTGTGGTGCAACCGTCACATCTGAGGCTCCAGACTGAACTTAACTTGAAATAAAACTCGTAAACCCCTGCTGAAACACAGCGGCCTGGGCACCAGCTGCTTCAGGTGACTGACCTGCTTCTATTACGCCAAATTACTTGGTCAGCCTGGGACCCTTTAAAACTGTTCCCTTCAGCAGTCAGGAAGGTTTGTGATACAAGGAAAAGGACACAATGTGTCTCTGCAATTCACAGCACAGTCAAGGAGCATGAGGATGACTTGAAAGTACTGGGATGAAGAATGGTTTTGAGGAGCCGGCTAATGAGACAGGCTATTACAAAGGCAGGTTAAGTGAACTGAATGTAGGAATGGGAGGGGAGGACTGAAAGTTGAGCTGGGGATCTGTCTCTGAGTTGAGACTGTGACAGAGAGGAGCTGGGGAAGACGGGATCTGTTAGGGCACAGTGCTACAATTCTTAATGGCTGTGAAATGCACTGAGAAAATGTTTACTTTATTATCCTTAGTGCTGTATCCGTGTCAATAATAGAGGGCCGAGAGCTGTGTGTGTGTAAGCTTTTAACCCTGCTATGGAGCGCTGAAGAGTTGATGTGATGCTACACAATTGGCTTCAGTGCTCTGTTTTTCTGTGTGTGCTTGAGTGATGAACCAATTAAAGTATTAGTATTTTAAAATCAGCCAGCTCTCGAAGTTAAGCAATGCCAGAATTACATTTATTTAAGGATGATCATACTCAGGCTTTCAGTAGCCTTTGGGAGAAGTTGTTTCAGTATGGTGGGAATAGATGATACTGAGAAAGAGTAAGCTGTTATATGTGAATGGTCAAACAGACAGAGATGACAGGCTGGAGGTGAGAACTTTGGACAACAGAAGACACAAAACCCAAGAGTAAGCAAAGCCTGAGAAGCTCAGTGAACCTCAGGTGCAGTCAGGTCCCATGTCATAGGTGAAAGGAGACCCTGAAGCACGGCGACTAGGCCTGCCTGAGCAAGTAATGCAGTCCAGTGAGAGCAGATTCAGAGGATGAAGTAATTGGTGATGAGGACCTGATACCTGTCTACACGTAGTGCATTTGCAAAGTGAAGTGGATGTTACTTTGGACTGGCTCCTGACTGCTCCTGTGCTGCTTTGGCAGTGGTAGTGCTCCTGGAGTACATCTTGTGATTTTTAGTTTCATCTGAAAGGAACCAGATTTGTGCACTCCCAGGACTGCTTCACGCAGCAAATGGAAGTGCATTAACTAGGGTGATGGAATATTTGTGGTAGAAGTGCTCTCCTTATCTGAGCTAAAGTACTAATGAAGGTGCACCCTGTGAGACATCAGAACTTGTACAAGCAGAGAGCCAGCGGAACCATCTTCTTAGGTTGGAGTCTCTGCTCAGGCAAGAGAAGAGTGGGAATGTGTTTTGTACATATGGTCTTCTGGTTGTCTGTGACTTACTGTCTCAGATCTGGCAACCTCTCTCCTCACCCCTCCCGAGTTGATGGATGGCATGAAGGAGACCAGGAGGGTAAAATCCCTCAAGCTGTAAATGAAGACCAGGTTCGGGACCTCCTGAGGAACCTAAATGTACAGAAGTCCATCGGACCCGATGAGATGCATCCCAGAGTCCTGAGGGAACTGGCTGATGTAGTTGCCAAACCCACTCTCCATGATATTTGAAAAGTCATGGCAGTCAGGGGAAGTCCCCAGTGACTGGAAAAAGGGAAGCATTGTGCCCCTTTTCAAAAGGGGTAGAAAGGAAGACCCTGGGAACTACCGACCTGTCAGCCTCACCTGTGTGCCTGGGAAGATCATGGAACAGATCCTCCTAGAAGATATGCTAAGGCACATGGAGGCCAGGGAGGTGATTCGAGACAGCCAGCATGGCTTCACCAAGGGCAAGTCCTGCCTCACCAACCTAGTGGCTTTCTATGATGGTGTAACAACAAGGGTGGACAAGGGAAAACCAATGGACGTCATCTATCTGGATTTTTGTAAAGCCTTTGACACGGTCCCCCACAACATCCTTCTCTCTAAATTGGAGAGCCATGGATTTGGTGGGTGGACCGTTCGGTGGATAAGGAATTGGTTGGATGGTCGCAGCCAAAGGGTAGTGGTCAACGGCTCAATGTCCAGATGGAGACCAGTGACGAGTGGAGTCCTTCAGAGGTCCGTACTGGGACCGGTGCTGTTCAATGTATTTATCAATGACAGGGACAGCGACATCGAGTGTACCCTCAACAAGTTTGCAGATGACACCAAGCTGAGTGGTACGGTTGATACGCCAGAAGGACGGGATGCCATCCAGAGGGACCTGGACAAGCTGGAGAGGTGGGCCTGTGTGAACCTCATGAGGTTCAACAAGGCCAAGTGCAAGGTCCTACACCTGGGTCGGGGTAATTCCCGGTACCAATACAGGCTGGGGGATGAAAGGACCAAGAGCAGCCCTGCTGAGAGGGACTTGGGGGTACTGGTGGACGAGGGGCTGGACATGAGCCGGCAAGGTGCGCTGGCAGCCCAGAGGGCCAACCGTGTCCTGGGCTGCATCAAGAGAAGCGTGGCCAGCAGGTCGAGGGAGGTGATTCTGCCCCTCTACTCTGCTCTGGTGAGACCTCACCTGGAGTACTGCGTTCAGCTCTGGAGCCCTCAGCACAAGAAGGACATGGAACCGTTGGAGCGGGTCCAAAGGAGGGCTACAAAAATGATCCGAGGCCTGGAGCACCTCTCCTATGAGGACAGGCTGAGAGAGTTGGGCTTGTTCAGCCTGGAGAAGAGAAGGCTGCATGGAGACCTGATTGCAGCCTTTCAGTACTTAAAGGGAGCCTATAGGAAAGATGGGGACAATCTGTTTAGTAGAGACAACAGTGACAGGACGAGGGGTAATGGTTTTAAACTAAACCAGGGTAGGTTTAGGCTGGATATAAGGAAGAAATTCTTTACAATGAGGGTGGTGAAACACTGGAACGGGTTGCCCAGAGAGGTAGTGGAGGCCCCATCCCTGGAAACATTCAAGACCAAGTTGGACGGGGCTCTGAGCAACCTGATCTAGTTAGCGGTGTCCCTGCTCGCTGCGGGGGGGTTGGACTAGATGACCTCTAGGGGTCCCTTCCAACCCAAAACTTTCTATGATTCTGTGATCTGGTGGTAAGAACCAAGCATCTCATGGCCTTGTGCCATGCGCTGCTGCAAAGATATTCTTGCCATTCACTGGCTCGGTGTGTTTTGTTTCAGAGAGGATAATAGTTTTTCTTTCTTCTTTCTGTTCTCCAGTTGTTCCTGTAGCCAGGTTAGGAGAGAGATGTGTTGATGACACCAACGTTTTTCCTGCTAATGCATACAGGTGAAAGGGAAGTGATCTTGACTAAAAATCTGAAATACAATGATCTGAACCTCGCTGCTGATATGCAGAAGTTAAAACACATATTTGACATGTATGCAGTTAGTGTAAGGACCCTGCAGTAATTGCTGAAATGACTTTTACATTTTGGATTTGGTTATAAGCACAACATTTTGCAGAGTGTTTTCTTAAAATTATTGCAAGAGTTAGTATTTTTAATTTTACTTAATGTGTTTTTATTGTGTTTACTAAATTAAATTTAATGTTTTACAGAGGGGGGATGCGCTTTTAATCTATCAATTTGGAAACAGCTGATTTTTTTTAAATGGATGAACATGCTTAGTATGGTTAGAGCTGTATCGTTACAGAAGTGGGTTTTATACATATAATTCAGGTGGTATTTTTTCTTTAAAGCTAAAATTTCCTAAGTTGTAGAGTTGACCTTGTCTGTGGTCTATAATAGTTGCAACAATTAGATTTAAGAATCATTAATAAGTATGCTTAATTGCAACCTAATTTCTTTATACATAACCTGTGCACAAGATTTCAATTAGTTTAAACATATGAAAAGGTTTAAGAATCTTTGTTACATGTTATTAAAAGATCATTTGGGACAAAGGAGAAATTGACACCAATGCTAATTTTTTAAAGGACACAGTTTTAAATTTAGCATGTCCACTAACTTTTTCTTTAATGGAAAGAGTAAAGTTTTTTTTTATTTGTGGAGAGTATACCTAATGTATATTGCGTAACTACATGGCTAAATCATTATTTAAAGACAAAGCAAAATATTGTCAGTTTAAATCACTGCTTCTGTAGTCATCCTTCAGTTACCACACCTCTGATTGGGCTTCTGCATTCAAGTGTCTCACATTAGATAATGCTGTTTGTCGTGATAATCTTTACCTGGCTTACATGATGTATTTTTACCCAAATTATGTTGAGTAGATAATGTATCTGTCTTGGTTATGGGGGTGACTTTAATAATAATCTTGCAATTTTTGATGTCCTCATTTTATGTCACAATGCTCACCTGAAGTACAGCAGTACTAATATACCAGTTCTATAGAGGGAGAACTGAAGTATAAAATTGCTGTGACTTAGCCATGACAGCTTAAGAAGTTTGATGTAATGAGATGGTGTAAAAAAACAATGTCATGAAGCTTTCCTGTAAACAGAGTATCACTGAAATACTGTTATAGCATTTTTCACTCAATGTTTTTCTTTTTTATTTTTTTTAAATACCGCCTTTCATAGTGTCTTAGTATGCAGAATTGAATTACCTGAAGTAGTGTTAGTTATTTCTAAACTCGTAGAGTTTATAGCATAAGATGTGTTTGATTTACTGTGATGAGATTCACTCAGCTGCTGGTCTGTTTTCATTTTTGCAATTCAGGACATCATACGGGTGTCATGGGACTTTAAGAAATAACCGTGTGGAAAATATTTATTGTTGTTATATCTACTATCAAGAAGAATAAATAGTGTAGTGAAATATATCTATTGTTCCAAATAGGAATACAGCTGTTGTTTAAAGTACAAATTATTTACATTCTTAGGGTAACATGTCTTCCCTTCCCCCTTCATATCCAGAAAAAGAACTAACTAATTCGATTTAATGGATGTTGGGTTTTATAGTTGAACCAAGACCAAACAGATGTTAATTTTGGAAATACACACTGGAGATTGAGTTCACGTGGTATGTTTGGTGGTGGGGTTTTTTTGTGGGTGGGGGCAGGAATGCCTTGATTGAAAAATTAATTTCAGAAGTTATGGTACTAATTGAGTGTTATTCACAACCTGTCAGAAATCTTGTTTGCAGATTGTCTGAATTATTTGAGTAGTTTAACACACCTCTAACAAAGACAAATTTAAATAGACTATCTTGAACATCTGCTACACAAAGTAGAAGAAATTTCAAATATTTTTTTCTAATTGTCTTAGGAAATAGTAGTTTAAGGTAAAGTCTTCACTGATGAACCGCTTGAAACTAAATAAGACTTTCTTATTAAAATCTTTCTACTCTGTGTAATTAATAGAAAATCTGAATTACTGTAAAGTTCAAATAAAATGTATGAATTTAAAAGAGGCAGCTCCATGAGGACCAAAGAGAGAAAAAATGACAGTGCAAGCTCTCTTGTATAAGTGATTATACATCCGTATATCTAAACTAGGGGTTTTTTTAAGTTCTCAAATAGTTAGAGATTTCTATATCATGCACTCGGTGTAGAAGTGTGTTTAGATAAATCTGTAAAGTTGCTTGCAGTCAGGGATACCTCACACACGTTTGTTTTTTTTTTTGCTTCCATGTATGCTCTGAGCAGAGATTTGTGTATTTAGAGGCTGTTTTCCTGCAGCTGCCCCACTGGGAGAGGAAGAGGGCCCTCTGTGCCCTTTGTCTGTCCCATTCACTTTGTAGTTGAGTGCCAAGCTTTTGTTTTTGGAGTAATTATAACCTTTTTAACCTTACTTGTCCCTGTAGGAGGACCAGAACCATGTGAAAATCTTAAACTTGATGTAATTAGGATGAGAGTGTGGGGTTCCTCTTTGATAAATAACTGTTTATTCCAGGTACTTTTTAGGTAGTAGATAGGTGAGTGTTACTTTTGCAGCTCTCCACTTTGGATTGTTATGAGTTTCTGCAGGTAAAGGCCATTTGCTATAGTAATTGAAACTTGAAACACAAGGTATTTTAAACAATCTCAAGGTTTTTCTCTGCAATATTGTTGCTGAATGCCAGTTTAGATAATTGTGCATGGTTGATTAATTTTTAATTTTTTTTGTGTGTGTTTTTTCAATGTAGTTGTAATACAGCCTGTTCCCAGTTTTTAAATGGTTGTACAGTTGTGATTCTGATTGGTAGAAATGACGCTGTGCTAGATGGAGCTGTATTGTAGCTGATAGTGGCTAAAATTCTGTGTGTGTTCTTTGATTAAATGTATTAGTTCCTACCACTGAGGCATCACATAGAAGATGCAGTAAGATATTCAAGGGGAGAAGAGTGTTATCCTGTGTTTGTATTAATAGGGTCATATTGATGTGGAACATTCATGGGTGTATCAACACGTTTGACCTTGGTGCTATTGATTTTCAGGTTTTTGAAAAGAAGTTGAACAAATTGAATACCTAACCGGAATCCCTGTTTATTGTTATCCTTTCAGTGGCTTGTAAGATGTGTTTCTGGTGCTTATCACCTTGGGCTTTGGGCTTTCACATGTCCTGAGTTTTATGGTAGAAAAGTGCTTTTATTATTCCTCACAATAAGAAGTTGCTTGTTACACAGGAAAACACATAGGCATTGTTTTTTTTCAAGTATTCTGGACACACTGGCGTTACATATTCTTGTATGTCTGTTCCATTTGCTAAGTAATGAATGCTGCCTTATTGCTGATATTCTGAAAGTTTTCTCCATTCATACCAGTTTGTCTTATTCATACCTGTTTGTTACCCTTGAGGGCAATACTTTTAAAGAAGTGAGGTTAATGTTGTCTCTTGCAGGTATTAGAGAAGCAAGATATTAACAAGTCATTGTCCTTTTCCTGCTCGCAACCCTTTGACCCTGGCAAAGTATGCTGTTGGGAAGACTTCAAGGAACTGTTTCCCAAATAACGTGTTTTCTGTTTAATAAAACTCCTACTTTTATTTTTACTTAAAGCTTAAATAGTCACGCCGTGTAATGCCTTTGGCATACTGTAATCTGTTGATTAAATTCATTTGTGTTTATGTCACTTTCACATTGAAGATGTTGTTATTCTAGGGACAACTTGCTTGCAATACCAGGGCTTTTGGTGTCTCATTAAAATTTCATCGTTCCTCAGTATACCTATGTGCTGGTCCAACAAATCTCCCAAGTCTTTGTGCTTTCTTTTATTTCAAAGGCAATCCATGTACCTGTTCTTCTTACCTCAACTAGGTCAATCATGAGCATCTCTACAATCTGTTTACAAAATGAGAGGTTTCTTTCCAACCGAAACATGGAAAAAAAATGGTGGTAGCCCCTGGGATGTATTCAACCTCCTATTTAGAGAGCAGTTTGGTCTTTCCTAAATTGCAGGAAAACCAGTGTTGCTCATTTCCAGCAGCACAGACCTTGACTTGTGCTAGGAGGGTTTCCTGGGTCTCGGGGTAGGTCTCTGTTAGCACATAATATAGCACAATAGGAGTGAATCTGTCGAGAGGTGCTCGGATTTTGGTGTCCATGCTGTCTATGCTTGTTTCCAGAGCTTTGCTTTGGACTCACTCTCCTGTCTGTGCCTATGGACTGAGAGCCTCTTGGCAGTGGGAAAGTATCAGGTGTGGTCACAGTGTAAGCCAAAGCTTGTAAAGGCTGATAACTGGGAGATCTGCTTCAGGCGTGTACTCCTTATCTGTAATGTAGGTGTAACTCCAGTTACATTTTTTTCCAGTCCTCTTCGGTACCATCTCTAACTATATCCCAGCTAATCTGTGTTGTTATTGATTACTTCCCTTGCCAATCAGGGCACTGTTAGCTTACTTTTTATAAATCTAAATACGTTTCTTTGAAATCAGATTATTGCAACTGACATCTTGTTTACTGTAAATTCTAAATTTATAGTTTGCTTTCTTACAGAGTGCGTTCTTAAACTGGTAGGTAGATAGGAGATGCATGTGTCAAATGCCAGCATGCTGGTAAGAAAACATGTTCCCTTTTTCAAAGTAGATTCAAAAGTTCACTTTCAAAATGTTGGCTGTCTCGCCTTTGGGGGTAGTATTCCCAAAAATAGTTAATTACAATGTGGTAGCGTATTAACCATGTAAAATTACAATATTCCCAGTTTCGTTGGTTGTTACCATTTTTATACTGAATTTTTAAACTGTGTAATCCTCACTTATTCACATTTGTGCAGTTTAAGTGTAAAAATTTTACTGGGGATAGCTTCCTGCTGGTTTTTTATCAACATTGTCATGCCAGAACAGTCTTCACAGATAGCTACTAACTAGGCCTAGATAATGAGAACCACAAGACCAGAGAGAGATCCAATTGCTACTTTATACAAATACTCTGTGTTTTTGGT
Source organism: Opisthocomus hoazin (assembly GCF_030867145.1). Classification (NCBI taxonomy): domain Eukaryota; kingdom Metazoa; phylum Chordata; class Aves; order Opisthocomiformes; family Opisthocomidae; genus Opisthocomus; species Opisthocomus hoazin. The sequence goes on along the minus strand of NC_134415.1, from coordinate 12,075,699 downwards.
TGCAATAAACTCATGGGCAACTATGTTCATAATGAAGAAAAATGTGTAAGATGGTAAATTATGTAAAGAATTGGGCTAACGACATCTTAAATTTGGCATATTTAGTATTGTGGATTTTAACCTGGATTTGTCTGAGTCGGTTTCCCTCATGAAATGGAAATACTGTTGCTACTTCACCTCAGAGGCTTCTTGAACGCGAGTTTGTTCATCCTCGTGAAACTTCTGGGTGCCTTATATTTCAATAGTCATGCTTTTTAAAATGTAATATAGGAAGCAGAATGAGTCCAGTAGTAGTTGAATTTCAGCCTGATGGAGAAGCAGTGGAGTTTTTGTATTTTGTTTATCCTCTCGACATAGAATCGTAGAATCATTTAGTTTGGAGGAGACATGCTGCAGAGGAAGAGGTGAAATGTGTTAAGGTGTATAAGGGGAGGAGTTGTTAATAAGATACAAAAACCCAGTTGTCCTGTATCAATTCTTAAGGTTAGGTTTTTTGCTAGGTGTCTTCCAGAGAGACTGGAGGAAACCCCTGAACAGTGATCACTGGGAGAGTAGTCCATAGGAACATGACAACAGCTCTACTTACCGTCTTTTGACCCGGTGAAACTGTGCAGATGGATTAGGGGTATAACTTTTACACGTATGAAAATATTTACAAAGTAGTGTGCTTTCATACAGCATTGATAGCTTTACTTCAAAGCTGGTATTCACTCACTTGGTTGTGAGCTGTGCTGGCTTTTATAACATGGCAGTTTATGTATGCTGATTAATACATTGGAAACTTTTCTGAACAAGTTTATTCTTATCTTGAGGAACAGCAGCAACTACTGTATTTTAATTAGGAGCTTGTGACCTTGCCCCCGATAGATGCAGTTCCATGTTTACTTGAAACTTGCGTTAAGTGGAAGCTGTTGCTGAAATGGGGGAAGTGTCATGTCCTCTCCTTGCTCGGTTGTGTTGGCACTTGTGATTGCGATGGTGACATGGTGAATCATACCAGGAAATTTATCTGGCTGAAAATGAATCTATTTTTATTTTCCTAGCTAACTTTCAGAGGGATCATTTCCCTGACCTGACTCACCGTGTAGCTGCACAAACAGTAGTGCTGGCACACAGGGGAATGCGCAAGCGGCAGCGCGGAGGGGCAAGACAGCTCCCTCCTAGGGGCAGCCCCCACTTTTCCAAGAGTAAATTGGTCGTAGAACGGCACCTAAAACTTAGGTTATTACTGTGACCAGACCACAGCCCAATTACTTTGTATTTCAAGGTGGTTTTCTTTGAAATCCATGTTTAGAAAAGGGCCATTGATTTACTCTCTGTGCTAGTCCTAAACATGATTGAAGTAAAAAATGCCACCAGGAGGTTAGCTAGTTCCTATTCCTGTGTATTTATAGTTTTTCAAAAAACAGTAGTTTTTAACAGAGTAGTGACTTGGATAACGTCTGAAACAAGAAGTGGTTCCTTAATCCAAATGATATAGTAGCTTTGTAATCCTCTTGGGTTTAGAGTTTGAAAGCTCTTTAAAAAGAGTATTTTAACTGAAAAAAACACCCAAAGCTTATGATAGACAGATACCCTTCTGAGGCTAGTGAGCTGTTGGCTTCTGGGTGTTATTCAAGATTAAAATTATACTTGTGGTTCTCAGAGTTCAGAATATGCATACTGTGTTGGTGGACAATCAGTGAAACTTCAGATAATGTAAGTTTTTAAGCCTCTTGAGTTTTCTGTAGAGTTTCTGCTACATTTGGTGGAATTCCTGTAAAAGTAAATTGTGGCTGGAATTCATTCTTTGCAAGCCTACTTCTGGGTTTCTTTGCTGATATACCAAAATTTGGAGAAAGATCAAGTTCTTTATGATTTCAGCTTGCATAATGAATATTTGATATGATTTTTTGATGTAAACATTTGTGTTTGGGATCCCTGTGGATGGTTTTCAATCACAGGCAAGATCTTCCACACTGAGTTACACTACATGCATGGGATTTTATGTACAACTGCTGTTAACACAAAGAGGCTTACATAGTGCTGATGAACTTTTCTGTCACTTGATCCAACCATCCTTGCTCCAGAGGACACCGAGAATTGCTGTTATCTGCAGCAGTGTGGGAAACCATGCTGATATTAGACAAATAGATAAATTTCATGGCAAATGAGTGTCATATTCTCTAGGCACATAGAAACACCTTGAAGTTTGCCATTTGCCACGACCATAATGCTAGCTCTCATTTCTAATAAAAATAACAACAACAATAACAAACCCCAAAACCAAAACAAACCACACCAAAACTCTACACTCCACAAAAGAAACAATCCAAAACAAAAAACCAACCTAACCCAACCCAGCTTGTTTTAGGGATCCTTTCTAATGCACTGTGTTCCCCTGCACCCTCTCCAAGAAGATAGCTGTAGATATTATTTAGTCTACAAAGAGAGAGTTAGGGAAATGATTATCGTCACAGTGCGTTAACTTGTGGTATATGGTAGCTGTGTAATACATACTTACGTATGAGTCTGAGGTATTTCTTTTGTGCGAGCCTCCTGTGTATCAGTATAGCCATTAATAGATAATGCCAGCATTGTTGAGTGTATTGGTAGTGAGGGTTTAAATAATCTGCTAAGATAGGCAAATAACAATAAATATTACCTTTGATAATAAAAGCTTGACCCACTCAAATAATGTCAGTCTAAAAATTCTTGTATTACTAGGTATTTTGAGTGGTTTTGAGGAACATACTTCAATAATTAAGCTTATTCTTACATAAGAACATAAAATCTGAATTCATGTTGGTTTCTTGTAATGGATTTTCCTGTGAAAGAGGTAACAAGTTGCTATTCCAGAGCTGGGTAGAATAAGGGGGTAAGAAAAAGCTCTTTTTATTGAGAGGCAACATGAGTGCAAAAGCATCACTGTCTGGTTGTCCACAGTGTGTCTGACCTTTCCTTACAAAAGAAAAATATCTCTATAATAAAGTGAGTTTTGCTTAGAAAGCAAGCCACAGAAAAGCCACAGGTCGTCATATTCTGTGAAATCATTGTCACTGGTAAATTGCCTCACAATAGACGTTTGTATTTTTGTAGTAAATACGATCCTGTATTAGAGCTTTAGCATATTAATAGCCTTTCCTTTCTTGCAATCCAGTGTATTCCCTAAAAACCATCTGTGACTGGTAGACTGTTGATGTCAATGTATTTGTAGCTATAGTGTAGAGGAAAGTTTTATACTGGTGAGATGCACAGTTTGTAAAAAGGATGGCTTACCACAATCTCTGTCTTTTGCCAGTCGACGTATTTTAAAATGCTCCAAATAGCTTGTCTTATTTGGAATTCCTTGAAAATCTGTTTGTATTTCTTCACTTAGAGTGTGTGTATTTTATTTTTTTAATACACAAAGCAAGAAATGAATCTATTCATTAACATTTTAATCTTTCCTCAGAATAGACAAATACTAACAATTACTCTCTACCAAGAAATCGACGCATTGTGATTTAACCAATGCTTGAAGAACTCATTATTAAATGCTTTATGCTCATGCCGAGCTGAAGAGCGCTTTTGTGTCTGAAAGAGAAACATGCAGTGATGGTTTCAGCTTCTACTGTAGTTAGAGATTCTGTTCCTGGTTTGAGGTGGTAAAAATGGAAGAATTAGAATGCTTTACAGATATTTTCATTTGGGTTCGTACTGTAACTGCTCTTGGTTATTCCCGGTGCAAAAGTCTGTCACTAGTTTTGCTACACCTTTCCCTTGGCCACAGCTGTTCTCTGGTCTTGTTTGAAAGAGTCACTGGTAAATGCTGCTATTTTTGTGTGGTTCTAAGCAGCTGGTGGGCCTGTCGAGGGTAGAGAGCGACTGATGAAATAGGAAGGGTGCAGAGAATGGAGACATCTAAAAGATGGGTTGGATAGGCTGGGAATGTGAGCAGCTTTGGTGTAGAAACGAAGTAGCTATCGCTAGATACAGTAGCATCAAAGAAGAACAAACTATAGAAAAAGGTTTATGTCAGGATAGAGATTCAGAAAAAAAAATACTGAAAGCTTACATTGGAGAGACTGACAATTTTTAATTACTTAAGGAATTGTGAGAAGTTTTTGCAACAAAGAAAAATTCCATGGTAATTGCAGTAACTTCTGACATACTGCAACATGTCCTTGTCCTTCAGTGATTAGAAGATGAAGTTAAATGAAAAATGTTAGCTTTTTTTGTTTGTTTTGTTTGCAATGCTATTATGCAATTATAAGGAAAAAAATCTAGACAAATATAATTAATCCGTGGAAACTCCCAGCTCAAATACTACACGGGAAAGTAAAGGAATGCAAGAAGGGAATAAATTTATTTATATTGGTGGTAAGGTGCCTGTCATCTGGAGATTTCAGTAAAGAGCTGGTGTTACAAATTGGCAAGGCAACAGTTTCATTTACCAACTAAATAAGATATGGTCATAAAAATCCATGTTTTAAAGACCAGGGTGTGAAACTTCAACTCGGATATTTCTTTCCATCTCAACATATGGATGTGAAAGCTGGAAATCCAACAAAGGTACAGACATCTAAATGCCTTTGAAAGCAAATGCCTTAGAAAAATACTATGTATTAAATGGAATGAATTTATAACAGATGCCAAGATTCATTAGACAGCTCAAAAACCCCTTGGCTCTAAAGTTATCCAGAAAAGAAGATGGAATTATCATCTGGAACATATGTTAAGAATGAAGCCAGAGCATCTGTCATGGAAAGCATGCCACTGGGCAGCTGGAGGAACACGCAAAAAGCACCAACTGAAAGAGTGTGTCCACTGAACAACGCCTAAGGTGAAAAAAAAAAACTGTGGGACATCGCACCGGATGCACAAGGAGTGGCTCAGAGTAGATGAAAACTGCATAGGGCTTTGTGGCGCTTTGCTTTTTTTCAGTGTGTGTAAACTGGAGGTTTTGGGTTGTTTACTGTTAAGATTGCAGATTATAAAGGATGATTAAAAATTGAAGGTCAGAATTAAAAAGTGTGGATTAAGTACAGTACTTAGCTGTAATGCATTTTCATTTATATTAGAATTTATATATAATTTCTTTAGCCATGAAAAGAGAAAGAAGATTGTGCAATTAAATAAATCTTCAGATGCATTCCCACTGGTTGGCTTTATCTACAGTAGAGCATTCAGGATTACATGGATAAAAATCCAGAATTATTGTATCCGAGTAGCCTACAGTTAATGACAGTGCTATGGATTTCCTTTTCTTTGAGAACACTTGCTCTTATCTTTTTGTACTTTTTGTCACTTTGCAGGAGTTCTGGAGTTTCTGAACTAGCAGCTCTTTGGACTGTGCTGTCTTTTAACTTGCCCTAGTATTAGCCGAATGTTACAAAGGTTGGTGTTAGAAACACCTTAGCAGAATTTGAATTTCATAAAAGACTTCCAGTTGAAATGTAAGCTTTCAAATCTGTTATCTCAGTCTGTCTCTTAATCTTGTGTTATGAAAGCATTTTAATAAAATACAACAATCTGAACGAAGTTTGTCCAAAGTAGTCAGTAATGTCTCAGACTTGGGAAACAGCATTGTTTTGTGTTCTTTTTTTCTCTTATGATTTTCCAGGCAAAAAAATAAAAAAAAAAAAGAATTCTTCACTCAGTAACATGGAGGTACTCCCAAGCAACTGTGTGTGTGTCTGATAAGGTGCTTTTTTAAAAAATTTGGTTGCTTGGGTTGTTTCCCCTTGTTGAAACATCTCACTGACACCCAGCCTTACGTGGGAATGTTTCTCACTCCTCTGAGAAGTTTGAACAACCCCTTTACCTTCTAGATGCATTTTATGAGTCTAAGTAGTGAACCAAGATTGTTAGTTCCACTTAGCAGGGTAACAAGTTTAGGCAAAGTGAATAGCTCCTCAGACATTTCAAAGGTGTATTGATAGCTGCAGATTTTTTGTTTCTTCCACTTACAGTATGAAGTGCTATAGTGATTATTTCTTAATGCTTCATAAAGGTGAGAAAAGCTTGCAAATGCTATTCAGCTCCACTTAAAGGCTCAACAGTCAGGACACATAATTTGTTTTTACTTTTAAAATATTTACAGATTTTTTTATCCCCTTTACACATTTGGTGTTGATGGAACTCAGTTTAGATGCCCTCTTTCCATGCATTGGAGGTAGGGCATCTAGCTATTGTCTGTCCTTCAGAGCCTGCGCGGTCACAATTTTCTACTTCGACATATTCTGCTTCTGATGCAATGTGTAATTATATCCAGCCAGGACTGTAGGTAAAACTTTGTTTAACAAAATTTTTTCAGAGGTTGTGCATTCTGCCAAATTCAGAGCAGCCTTTAGTTATGTTATATGGAAAAGTAAACCCAGCACACCCCCGAATATATTTTCTCCTTTCGTTACCATGAGCATTTGCTCTTTTGTGTGTGTGGCAACTGAAATTTCTGTGTATTCAGTTCGTAACAAAGTACTTTCAATAGTACTGAAGGCAGGCTTAGAAGTTATGTCTCTGGAAACTAATAGCTAATAGCTAATCTAATAGCTTTCTACGATGACATGACTGGCTGGGTAGATGAAGGGAGAACCGTGGATGTTGTCTACCTGGACTTCAGCAAGGCTTTCGACACAGTCTCCCATGATATCCTCCTAGGGAAGCTGAGGAAGTGTGGGCTGGATGAGTGGTCGGTGAAGTGGATAGAGAGCTGGCTGAATGGCAGAACTCAGAGGGTTGTCATCAGCGGCGCTGAGTCTGGTTGGAGGCTGGTAACAAGTGGTGTCCCCCAGGGGTCAGTACTGGGCCCAGTCTTGTTTAACTTCTTCATCAACGACCTGGATGAAGAGTTAGAATGTACCCTCAGCAAGTTTGCTGACGACACCAAACTGGGAGGTGTGGTAGATACACCAGAAGGCTGTGCTGCCATTCAGCGTGACCTGGATAGGCTGGAAAGCTGGGCAGAGAGGAACCTGATGAGTTTCAACAAAGGCAAATGCAGGGTCCTGCACCTGGGGAGGAACAACCCCATGCACCAGTACAGGCTTGGGACGGACCTGCTGGAGAGCAGCTCTGCGGAGAGGGACCTGGGTGTGCTGGTGGACGACAGGTTAACCATGAGCCAGCAGTGTGCCCTGGCTGCCAAGAAAGCCAATGGAATCCTGGGGTGCATCAAGAAGAGTGTGGCCAGCAGGACGAGGGAGGTTCTCCTTCCCCTCTACGCTGCCCTGGTGAAGCCCCATCTGGAGTACTGTGTCCAGTTCTGGGCTCCCCAGTTCAAGAAAGATGAAGAGCTACTGGAGAGAGTCCAGCGGAGGGCTACGAGGATGATGAGGAGACTGGAGCATCTCCCCTACGAGGAGAGGCTGAGGGAGCTGGGCTTGTTCAGCCTGAAGAAGAGAAGGCTGCGAGGGGGCCTTATAAATGGCTATAAATATCTGAAGGGTGGGTGTCAGGAGGATGGGGCCAAGCTCTTTTCAGTGGTGCCCAGCGACAGGACAAGGGGCAATGGGCACAAACTGAGGCACAGGAAGTTCCGTCTGAACATGAGGAAGAACTTCTTCCCTCTGAGGGTGACGGATAACTGGAACAGGCTGCCCAGGGAGGTTGTGGAGTCTCCTTCTTTGGAGATACTCAAGACCCGCCTGGACAAGGTCCTGTGCAGCCTGCTGTAGGTGACCCTGCTTCAGCAGGGGGGTTGGACTAGATGACCCACAGAGGTCCCTTCCAACCCCTACTATTCTGTGATTCTGTGAAACAAAAGAAGTGAAAAGACATTGTGTGGTATACTATTTCAAGTTGTGTGTTGACTAGTGTTTTGAAATACAATTGTCCTGTGCTCACTGCGAAAGATTTTTGCTCAACAGTAAGTAACAATAAAAAATATTCAAGAGCTAAAAATACAGGATTACTACATGCTTTGACCTGTGGTCAGTGAGTTGGCAGGAGTAGCCTTGTATTGTTTGTTCAAGGTTTGTTTGAAGAGAACAATTATAGGATGATCATTAAAAATATTGACATACTATTTTTCAGGAGCAGAGGTTTAAAAACACACCTTGGAGAAAGAAGGCTTTTAAGTATTCAGTTGGAATGCATTAAACAAAGTAGGAACAAAACCAAAACATTGTATAAATCTTCGTTTGAAAAATATTGAATTCTAGTTATTAAGTGATTGTTTATGGAAATTTTGTATTTTTCTCTGCCTTTTCTTTGCCGTGTTTTGAAACAATATACTACAAAATCTTAATATAACAGAATCTTGATCTCTAAGAGAGAGAGGCAGCCCCTCCATGTAGAGGATCTCCATCCAGTAGGATGAAGGGAGACCCTCAGTGGATTTTTGCCAAAGACTGAAGGAAGACTTCGTCCCCCCATTTTGATGCAGAGTCAAAATCAAACTAGCCATACAGGGTAGTAGTTACAGCTAAGAGGGGTTGCCAGGTTGATGGTCTTGAATAAGTGATTCTCTGGTACAGAAATCTAGTTTGCACGGATGAGAGTGTGTGGGTTCCCAGAGTACAGCTCTGCTGAGTTTGTGCCAGAGTTTTGGCTAAATTAGTTCTGTAATAAAATCGGAATGTTTCAGTCTTTGTTTTTCTGCTGTGTAGGGTCAGCTCGCCTGCGTTATTTTGTCCTTGTCCCCAACTCAACTTTATTCCTTTCATAACTGGTTTGAGATGTTGTTTTGGGAATTGCTTGTGGAGGAAGACCGGCATTTCCTTCCACTTTCCCTTTGGGTGTACTGCTGTATGTAGTCACTCCCTCCTCCCAGAAACTGTTACCGGTAGTTGGGGTTAACATCAATAACAGTGTTGGGCAGCAATAAGCAAATAGGAGAGAGCTGACTTCGTCCGGAGCTGCCGAACTAGAGTACTGGGTTGGAATATGAGAGGAAATGTATGGATAAAGTCACCTTTTTATTTTAATTCAGTTTAGGATTCTGGTTGAAGTTCAGAGAGAGCTCGCTGCTTCCCGTAGCTGTTTCTGTTGCCAAGCTGGAGAAAATGTGACTCAGACCCTTCCTTCCCTAGAACTACAGGCCTGTCAGCCTGACCTCGGTGCTGGGGAAGATTATGGAGCGATACCAGGCATGTGAAGGACAACCAGGGGATCAGGCCCAGCCAGCATGGGTTCATGAAAGGCAGGCCCTGCTTGACCAACCTGATCCCCTTCTATGACCAGGTGACTCACCTAGTGGGTGAGGGAGAGGCTGTGGATGTTGTCTACCTGGACTTTAGTAAGGGCGTTGACACTGTTCCCCACAGCACCCTCCTGGAGAAACTGGCTGCCCATGGTTTGGATGGGTGTGCACTTCGCTGGGTGAAAAACTGGCTGGATGGGTGGGCCCAGAGAGTGGTGGTGAATGGAGTTAAATCCAGCTGGTGGCCGGTCATGAGTGGTGTCCCTCAGGGCTGTTTTGGGTCCGATCTTGTTTAACATCTTTATTAATGATCTGGATGAGGGGATTGAGTGCTCCCTCAGTAAGTTTGCAGATGACACCAAGCTGCGTGGGAATGTCGATCTGCTGGAGGGTAGGAAGGCTCTGCAGAGGGATCTGGACAGACTGGATCAATGGGCCAAGGCCAACTGTATGAGGTTCAACAAGGCCAAGGGTCGGGTCCTGCACTTCAGTCACAACAACCCCACGCAACGCTACAGGCTTGGGGAGGAGTGGCTGGAAAGCTGCCCAGCGGAAAAGGACCTTGGGGTGCTGGTCAACAGCTGGCTGAAAATGAGCCAGCAGTGTGCCCAGGTGGCCAAGAAGGCCAATGGCATCCTGGCTTGGATCAGGAATAGCGTGGCCAGCAGGAGCAGGGAGGTGATCGTGCCCCTGTACTCGGCACTGGTGAGGCCGCACCTCGAGTATTGTGTTCAGTTTTGGGCTCCTCACTACGAGAAGGACATTGAGGTGCTGGAGCTTGTCCAGAGAAGGGCAATGAGGCTGGTGAGGGGTCTGGAAAACAAGTCTTATGAGGAGCAGCTGAGGGAGCTGGAGCTGTTTAGTTTGGAGAAGAGGAGGCTGAGGGGAGACCTTACTGCTCTGTACAGCTACCTGAAAGGAGGTTGTAGTGAGGCGGGTGTTGCTCCCAGGTAACTAGCAGGATGAGAAGCAATGGCCTCAGGTTGCATCAGGGGAGGTTTAGGTTGGACATTAGGAAAAATTTCTTTCTTGGAAGAGTGGTCAGGCATTGGAACAGGCTGCCTATGGAAGTGATAAAGTCCCCGTCCCTGGAGGTGTTTAAAAAACATGTACATGTGGCACTTCAAGGTTTTGGTTTAGTAGGAATGGTGGTGTTGGGTGGATGATTGGACTTTATGATCTTAGAGATGTTTTCCAGCCTGAATGATTCTATGATTCTATGATTTGTGAACGAGTCCACTTGATCTAGTCGAAAATCAGGTGGAATGAGAGGTGCTCCGTATTTTCCCCAGTAGAACTGGATAGAATAAGGCATGTAACTCATGTTCACTTAAAAACAAAACAGAAATTCTTCTCCGAACCCACTTTTTTAAAAATCTAGGTAATCTTTAATTTTAAAGTATTTGAAGGTGATCCATGACTCTTGTCAAGGTTGTACTTATCATGATGAAAGAGTGCTTCCTGTGTATATTAAAGGTTTATTGAACAAATGGACAGTTGCTCTTCAGTTGCAGTGCAGATATGTGAGTCTTAGTAAGAAAATGGAAAAGAATATAAATGGAAAAGAATATCACTTCCTCATTAACCTCACTAAGCTAGGTGAACTAGTACAGCTGTCCTTATGTTGCAAATTACCTACCGAAATAACTAGTTAACTTCAGAAATATTGGCTTGTGTTTCCAACAAGGCTGCCAACTTAGATTATGTATTGATACGTTTTTATTGGACTTAAAAAGGTCGTGTTGGAAGAGATTTTGATTGCTAGTTGTCTGTCCGCCATTTTGAGGCTGAGTCAGAAGTAAAAAATGTCCTTGCATGATGTTTGTCTGGGGTGTTCTTGAAGGCTCCAGTGACTTTCTGTCGCAGAGTTGTTCTGCAACTTAAAAAACTGTTTGGATCAACTTTCTAACAATATGTAATCGAAATTTCCCTGCTGATCAGTTTTTGTACTGCCATCTGTAGATGTGAAACACAATTAATCACTGTCCTCCTTATGAGACTCACATATTTTAAGATTACTATATTGTGCTTCCTTCTTATTCCCTACCATATTCTCTGTTCTAGGCTAAGCCTAGCCAGTTGTTTTAATTGTACTTCAAACTTGGTATTTTCTTACAAACAAAGAAAAAACTGTATAGTCTTGTTCTCTCAGGACTTTTCTCAATTTAGCTCCCCCCCCCAATTTGGTAGTGCTCAAAATTTGTGAATGGTGATATTTCAGAGCTTTATCTTTGCCTGATAGAGAGGAATAAATTTTTCTTTTATTTTTTTCCCTTAATTTTAATACAATACCTTTGTTAATATGTAGCATAATGATATTTATCTCTTATGCTATCTGTCTCTTTTATAACATCAATGCATTGTTTGTTCTTCCCCGATTTTTTCAAAGACAGTACAATTTTTAAATTGGGACTACTTTTCTAAAGAACTCTTGCTGTCTGGGTGTTTCTGTGTGTGAAATGATTTGTAACGGGATTATTATTTTTTTTTTTGCCTTTTGGAATATTTGTCTTGCTCTTGATTGTTCTGTAGCTGATATGCTAAAAACATCCTTACTCCAAAGTTGTTTCTTCGTATTTTTTTTGAGATGTACTGAACTGCTTTGTGGTTCTATTTTTTGTTGATGCTAAAGATAAATAGCTTTTTTCATTATACCCAAAAAAACAATCTCTTCAGTATGTCTCTGACATTCAGCTCACTGAGCAGTAAAAATAGATTTCAGAGAAATAAGTAGTGGAGAATTATTCTTCCTTCTATCATTTAACATGTTGTGGAAAAAAAAAATCTGAGGTGAGATTAGTTGGATTGGCTTTAATGAGTGGTGACATCAGAGTCATCCAGAATATTTTGTTTATTCTGGGAAGGTGGATTAATAATACTCAAATATTTTTTTTTAATCTGTTGATTTCCATCAACTGTGTTAATGTTATTATGATCCTATCTTTTATTAACACATCCTGTTACATTTAAATTTGCCACTGGCTTTTTTTGCTAAGAATTTTTTGTTTGTTGTAATGTATTATAAAGAGTTGGAGGTAGTGTTTAACTGTTTGTGGTTTCTTTTATCTTTTGTTTGTTTCGGATGTTGTAGTAGTCTAGTGATTTCTAAAGAAAGAGATGACCTTTTTAAATCAAAATAACATATTTTTGTGATGTTTTACTCTGGAAAAAAAAATCAGTTTGTGTTTGCTTTAAAGCTTGCTCATTTCTCCTGAGGACAATAAACACAGTGATATTCTGAATTGTCAGAGGTGGCGAAGATACGCTGAGCAGTGTTGTACAAAATCTCTGACCGGTGATCACCACAGGGCTCTTTTTTTTTGATGAATGATTAGGTGGTCTTTACTTATGATCCCTACTTCCAGGTATTTTTAATAGATCATACATCGTGTGAGGCTTACAAAATCTCTTGGAAAATGGGGCTGTGCTTAGGTGGGATGTTATTTCAGTGCATTTACTTCTGTTTGAGAGGTTTCCTTAGACGTTTGTGCTAGTGGTAATTTTAAAGAGAAAATGGCAGTATACCGTCCAGGTTTCCTGAGTGTGCTTGCTTGGATGGGTTTTTTGTTGTTGCCTCTCCCCCCCGCCGTCAGTTTGCAAAAAGGGGCTCTGTGCTGGGATGATGTGACAGGTTTGGGAGTGGACCTGATCATCTAGGAGAGCCTTTCTGGTGCTACGATCTCCTTGGCTGTTCCTTTTGTACCAGCAGCTTGTAGATGTGGTCATAGAGGAGAGGAGTTTCTAAAGTGTTTCCCTCCTTCCCTTCCTCTTGCCTCTGACAAAACAGAGTAGGGAGCACCCGGTATGTCCATGTTCCTAAATGTGATACGAGTTTCCTGCACGTATCCTCAACGTTTAGGGGATACACCTTCTTTTTTTGGGAAACTTGCAGGCAGTCTTCTCACTGAAACCTCTGTCAGACACCTCGTATTTTAGAACTCCAGCAAGGTAATTCCTAGGAGAGCACTCACACGTGACTGTCTGCTGGAGCACAGTAGTTCACCTTGCTCCATTTAGCAGTCAGTGACAGACCGACCGTAGTACCTGAGGCCACCGAAGAGGAAATAATCTTCTTACAACCCAGAACGAATCCCTCGGTGAAGGAGAATTCCTCCAGGTTCTGCCCTAGTAAAAGGTGGGGGTTTCCTGCATTGGGTAGGCATTTCTCCAAGACAGCGACATTAGCACGAATTTGCATGACAGGTGAAACCTTGGGGAAAAAAAAAAAGAAGAAACAGTTTTTCCCATAGAGAAGTAATTTTTGCTGTTCAGTTCATAGCTTCAGCTTTTGGGTACCTACAGAAATGTTTGGGATTCCAGCCCCCAGCAGGGAGGGTCTGTCCCACTGAGGTTCCTTTCACTTCACTAACCTTCCAGCCGGTGGCAAGAGAAAGGTCCAAAATCTGCAGGTAGACCCGTCAGGTTTAACTTACTGACCACAGCTGCCCTAATATACGGGTACCTAGGAATGTGCAGCCGACAGTAAACACTGTTTCTGGTAGAGGTTTGTTCTGATTTCCCTGCTCACTCCCAGTCCGCAGCTTTCCCTGATCTCCACCATCTAGGACGTCTGACATGATAAGTTGGTAAGCACACACTTTTGAGGGCTGGGATTATTTTGGAGGTGGGAAGTGCTGTGTAGTGCTAGCTGGAGATATGAAGTTTGGTATACTTCTCCTGGGGAGTTACTGTACGTTTCTGTGTAGAATTCCACTTGAATTCAGTGCGCTCTGTCCTCTTCTGATACAGTTTTTGTTGTAGTGTGGCATTTCGCACTCCTTTTGTAGTTTTAGACTCACATTCCCTACTTATTAAGCAAATTGGGTATTTTAATGTGGTGCTACAAGTGCTCATTAAAGCTATTTTTCCAACAACTGATCATTATTTCTCCCTTTTTTGATTTTTTTTTAAATTTCTTTTTTTAAAATTTGAGAAAGCTAGCCAGCAGAGATTTTTATTTCATTTGTTCTGTGTAAAATAGTCAATTCCTTTTCCATTCTTTGTTCTTACAGCTCTTAAATGCTTAGAAATCTGTTTTGAGTTGCTGTGAGTAGCCTAAAAAATTTTGTTTGTTTTATTCTTACCTGTGGATGTAGGTGGTTGCTTTGTTTGCGGTGCCAGACACAATAAGGACTTCATAATCAGCTAAACTGTGCTTTTCCAAATGGGTCAAACGTTTTGGGAGTGTGAATTAGCTTTCTGAAACCTACTTCTGAATGTTGAAGTCCCTCCTTCAAGAAGCATGAAACAAGGGAATAGAAGAAACAGGCCTGCAAACTTTGCTCATACTGTATATTTAGATTTCCATAAACTTATTTCAAAATCAAATTGTTTTTACTGCATGTGAGTGTCCAGTGGCCCAGATGGCATTGTTTCCAGCAGTCTAGATGATGATATGGATACTTCTTTTGAATGTGTGGTTTGACTATACATTGCGTAAATAATTTTTCTGGATGAAAAAACCTAACCAGAATATTGCTTGAATAGTCTTTTCTTGCAGTTTCACATCATAGATTTTTTCTGCGGTACGTAAGTGCGTTGATACATAAAACATCACTGAAGTAGTGTAAGATGGTGATACTGGAGCAACTTTGAATCCTGGCCTAAATCACCTTTACTTTGCAGTAGCATATTTTGCCTTTTCTACTTTTAGAACTCATTTTGATAGGTACGATTACTTCAGAAAACATACCTATGGGAAGAGCTGCATTTTGTCATTCCCTTCTATAGAGTAATGTTTGCTTAATGGAATAGGAGTACACATGCACAAATTACAAATTGGAAAGTAAATTAGATTTTCAAATACTTGTTTTATCATATCTTAAAGATCCTTGGTGGTTTGATACAAATGTCTGGACTATGAATATGGTCCTTGTAAAGAGAAACATTTTCATAGTTGTGCTGTAGTTGCTTTACTTGTTGCTTCGTTGCCATTAGATTTGGAAGACTTACTTGAAACCTGACAGAAGTGTGAGGATAGACACAGGTAGGAGGTAATGCTTACAATTCCAGCCATTGATGTCTGGAGTGGGGAAGGACCTGAATAAAGACCTGTGAGTAAAATCATTTTCGTTCATGTCAGAAACACAAATTGAGACTTGCACTGCATCAAGGGAGTGTAAAGGAAACTGAATATAACTATTAAATATTTACTGTATCTGTAATAATAAAAAATTGCTAGTGAATGCATTTAGGAAGTTCACTAAGCTTCAGACATTGAAATGAAGGTTCTAAAACCACACAGGAATTATGTTTAAATATCTGAGAGCTCTTGTAGAAATCTGTGGCATTGTTACATGTGAAACTGTAACCATATCTTAACATTTTACATGTACAGTGAAACATTGCATAGATAAAAATATGAAAGCCTGTGGCAGTTAAATCAAACTCTGTAATGTTACTGTGTCATGTAATTGAATGCTTATGTTCTGCAGGAGGTTTTACCTGTACGGGTCTTTGATGTCTGTGCCGAGGCCAGTTGAGATGAATTTGAATCACTGCCAGTGCGTTGCTCTGGTCTGTTACAGCCTTACTTCTTACAGTGGTAACTTCTCCTTAAAATTATAGATTCAAAGCTAGTATGGCACTGCATTTTAAGTATACATGCTTTAAACTTGGTTTTAGGGTGAAGCAGAATAATAGAAGACTGAACAAAGGCCTTTACCTCGCAAACAAGAGTAGAGTCTGCCTTCGGGTTGGTGCTGTATGCCTTGGGGCTTCTTACGGATGCCTCCCGCCTGTGGCTGGTGCACCTCGTGGGCAGAGGCCAGGGACAGACAGATCCCTGCACCTCGGCGGAGTTTTGCTTGAACTCCGCGTGGGTGACCGGTGCTGGTGGCCGATCAGAGAACTTTACAAGGAAGTGAGTGTGACGGATCGGTTCCATCTATCATTTTTACCAAGCTTCTGCTGTTATTCTGCCTGAATTAGCAAAATCTTTGTTCAGTAATGCATTTTGTGTTCTCTCCCTCCTTCTCTCCTCTCTCTCTAGTCACCAGGATGTTGAAACATCAACACCAGAATTTTACATCTCTAAGGGTAGGGCTCTCTGTTTTTCTGAAGGTACTGCTCCCCTGCTGGATGTATTAACTTTTGTGGAGCCTGTAATGTTTGCACCTTGGAATGTCTCATAATACTGAGGTGCCTAAATAAGGAGTTAGGGTCTGCCTTCGAACAATAAAGAATGATGCTTATGTAGCTTACTCATAACACTGCAAAGTTATGTGAATATTTATATGCATAATTTCTTTAATGTTAAAAATGGAGAAGTATCTTGAAGTTTGCTTTTCACATAATGTCAAACTCATGGAATGCAGACAAAATCATAAAATATTCTTGACAATGTGAATATGACGTTTTATTGCTTACTTATATCTGCGAAGGAATCTCACAGTACACTGGTGGTCTGATTTCAAGAAATACTGTTAACTCTAATTCAACCCACCACAAGAGCTGCTGACAAAAATCGTGATGTGAAACACACTTTCACAGCAGAAGAGTGCAGGTGCAAAATAGAAAAGCAAGCATTTATTTCAAGTGGCATCGATTGTTTTCTCTGCAATATGTAGGAACACCAGAATATTTTTAGATTAAAACGATTAAAAAATTATCCATTGCGTTTGTGATAGCTTATGTGTTTGGGTTAGTTATTTATCGTTTGCAAAATCTGTAATGCTATCTTAAGCATCCCAGTTAGGTTTCAGCTTTCCACAGGGAGGCTGGCAGGCTCTGGTGCAGTTGTGGTGCTGTGGCAGGGTGCGTGCGGCACAGCTGCTTTCTGATGTCAGTCGCTATTTCAATGCAATGGAAGTGGGAGAGGAAGAGCATTAAAAAGACAGTTTTTAAGAAAAAAGTGTCATCAGTAAGCAAATTATTTTTGTCTGTGTTGTTTTGATTAGGAGATGAAATAACAAGTAAAGTCTGATTGCTACAAAAGAAATTACATCTGGAGAGTTTAACTGGGGCAGTTTCAGAAACTTTTTGGTGAAACATGTCATTTTGCCCCCGCACTCAGGAAAACTTTGGGTTGTCTTCAGCAAAATGACTGGTAATACCCATATTCACCTGGCCTTCAAGCAGAGCGGAATCCTCTCTTCCCAGTGCCCGGTATTTTTGTTAGGAGTTACAGTGCCGTATTCAGAGGTGCTGGAAGAATGGTGGCTTCCCTGCGAACAAGGGGAATAGCCGCACGGATCAGTGCGTCGGGTGCTCGGTACTTGTGGAGCTTGATAAGCATTCCTGGCTTTGCTTCCTCCCTCTGTAGGCATCCTTTTGCTATGCTGATAATGGCATGGTGTCTTGTGGGGTTTTTCTTGGAGTTTGTAGATAGGGTTGAAAGAGACACAGATAATTTCTGCTGAGCTTTGTACTCAAGGATCCTGGTTTCCAGAGCGAGGAGAAAAATGTTTCTTGAAAATGTTTCTTATGATGGGTTGACATTTTCCTTTTAGATACGTCCACAGTGGCCCATGGCTCTTGTGGGAGGGCAAGAGAGGTGAATTCACCTGGATTTGTAGTGAAGGAACTTGTTTTTTTTTTTTTTTTTTTTTTAATTTAATCAGAGAACATGTGAAGACATTGGGGGGGTTGCATATAATATAAAAACAGATTCTACATCTTAATAGACAATATATTTTTAAGATATATTCATTAGATAGATAAAAATTATTGATTAAAATTACTAACATGAATAAGGTCTTTGGCCACTAAAAAGCTGGGCAATATTTACTAAGGGTTGCCATAAGATCACAGACGCAGAAGTGTAAGGATTGTTGCTTGAGAATACCAAAGAAACTTTTGTGCTCCCGTTTGAAACACGTGGCTTGCTTGCCAGCTTTGCTCTGCATGTTCATACACTTACAGCAGTCTGAATCGCAACGGATTTTCCTTGGGTTTTGTTGCACCTCTTTGTGAGGCTGACCTCAGAAAAAGGGAACTGGGTGATGATTGTAAACATAAAATTTTTTTTTTTTTTTAATCTAACACAGCTATTTCTGTGTTACCTTCAAAGCTCTTTAAGGACATAAAACATGCCTATGTTGTAAGGATTTCTTTTGAAGGTAGGTATGATTTCTATCAGGGTGAGGTGTTGTCTGCTTTTTGATAACATTCCCAAGGAGATGTGAATCAACACCTGTCCACTGAGGACAGAGAAGTAACCTTCCTATCTTTTTACCTGTACTGAAGTGTTTGGAGACAGCTTATTAGAAAAATATTGTGAGCTCAGTTTTATATTTCAAGGAGAAACATGCATAGGTGCGTGATTTTCATCCCGGTCTTTTTTTTGGATTGGGAAGATTTTTTTTTCTAAGCGCAACACATAGGATGAGCACTTTTAAAAATTAGTAGTCTGCTTATGCTGAAGCATTGCCTGCAGTTGGTCCAGTTAGTGTGGCTTTTGGTGTTGAGGACAGTTACCCCCAAATCACTGTGGGCTCCAAGTGTCTTCAGCTGCTGGGTGGAGCGGGTTGGGGTGGCCTGCGGAGCCCACGGGGGCTGCAGAGGACGGGGCTCGACTCCCTCCAGACTCGTGCCCTGCTGGCAGCTGTGGTGGGTTTTAAAGCGTGTTCCTGCGTTTGACCTCTCCTATGCAGTGTCTTCTGTTGTCCGAGAATCTGTCCTCTTCTGCCGGGGCTTTTCCTCCTGCCCAACTGGTTGCACGTCTCTCCATCCCTTTGACATGGATGTCTGCTTGCACCAATTTTATGGGAGTGTGTCTGCTTTTTGTCACACTTAGATGATATCAGCTGCTGGTTTTAAAAGGTATAGGGGAAAGGAACAGAGCTGTTTTCTGAGCACCTAATTTACTTGGTCTCTGTTGTTGGCCGGGCTTTCTGGCAAAAGTGTGTTTCCTGTAATTCACCTCATGTGCCTCTTGTTCATCCCTTGCTCGGCCTTACGAAAAATGTAGTGCTACTGCAGAAGCGATCTCAGAGAGACAGCTGGAGCATATGTTGGCTGAACTGTAGCTTCCCTGAGACGCAACAGCAACATTTCTAAATTTAATATTTTCTAGATTTCTTCTAGACAAAGATAAACCCTGCATTTTGACTTCGTTTCAATGCGGAAGACAAGTAGAAAAGCTTCTTGGAATTATAATGTAGGATTGAATGAGTTATGGGGTGAGGAACAGTAATGGTTTGCTGGATTTAAAGAGCTTGTCTAGACAGTGTTTTTTTTCTTTTCATTTTTAATGTATGATTTTTTCGTATTTTATTTCTAGTACAGCTGTACTCATGAATTTTTGCTCATGAATTTTTCTTTTTATGTTGTAAATATTTTGAATATTTATTTTAAAGTCAATTTTGTTGTCTCGTGTTGTCCCTGTATGTTTGACGCTATGGAAATTATGTTTGGATATGATCATGTTTCACTATAATTGAACTATAATATTTTGTATACCCAACTATTCAGTAGCAGATTTAATTAGAGATACTGCATAGTGACACCTTATAGACATTTCTAGAGAAAAATAGAGGAAGATAGAATTAAAGTGCAGCATCCACATCGATAACTTGTGTTTCCAGCAATTCCGGCATACAGAAAATCTCATGGAAAGGTAGAACGAAATAAGCATTAAAGTATACAAAGGCAGTTGAATGAATGCTTTCAAACAGCTGTAGCTGCTGGATTAAAGTATTTGAAAATATGTAGACCCAAATGAGCTTTCAAATTATTTTTCCTTTTGGGAGACGCTTTGTTGTTCTTTTTTTCATCGTTTTTCATTTTTAATTCAGTTATGCTATCATTGCACGTGAAGTCAGGGTTTGTTAAATGTGATTACTTTTTCTTTTTCCTTCATAATTTAAAAAGACTGGATTTATCTTAAGTTTTGGCTTAACTGTGGTATCTTAGGTTTATAACACTTGTATACAATCACAGGAATAACATAGCTATCTTCAGACCTGTTCAAAAATGCCTTTTATTTTAGTGTTTGCATATGTGTTCTCATGCATGTGTGTGCATGGTTAAATTTACATTCTCGTGATAAAAGGTAGTTTCGACACTGGATGAAGTGATAGGAACCTTCCTCTGAGCTTGGAGGAGAAAATAATCAATTACTTGTTTGACTTTTTGTGGTGACATGTTACATCATGCTACCTTAAGAAAAAGTTGGGCAAAATGTTTCACACTTTTTATTCAAAGTCTGGATTGTGCGTTGAACCTTTAGTTGTTATTTCTATGCAGGGTTAATGGCTTTAGAGAGTTGTTCCTCAAGCAACTCTGAATGCAAGCCTTCAGCACTGATGTAGCCTCTTTATCTGCACGTGTTCGATGATTTAACAAAGAAGTACTAATCTTCTTCAAAGAGCTGTATACTGATGTGCCCAATACTTCTTAAGAATTAAGGAAATATAGGTTGTAAAATTAAGTTGGTTTTTATTACTTTTTGTTGATATCGGGGCTGAAACTTCAGTGTGTTTTGTGGTAAAAACATGTAGCATTTGTCTGTATGCCTGTATTAAAATAATTTTATGTTAGCGTTTCTTCCACAGGTAAGGATTTATTGGATAATTTTCAGACTTAAAAAGTTGTTGGAATAACTTTTGTAGATTTTCTGTAACTATCACAACAACATAAATCAGATTTGTGAATGACATCTACCAAGACTGTTTGTTATAGTTTGTTGTGAGATAGGCTTGACCCTCCCTGTTGGGATGGTAGTTTAGTGTGTCCTGTTAGATTAGGTTATATGTATATATATCATTGCTTTTTGGTGCCATGTCCGTGTGGCTTTTCCCCTTATATTGTATTTGGTTCCAAAATATGGAACGATTCAATCACTATCGTGCCGGTGTTAAATCTTGAACATCATTCTCAACGCTTTTTGTGAATTGAGGTGGCAGCTCAAGGTTGAGCTCTTCTGTATTGCTTCAGTATATTCGGAGCAGTTGAGAGTCCTGATCTGCTCCCAGTCTTTTGTGGAAATGAATCACACTATGTGATTTTTATTGGAATTCATTCTCTTCGGGTTATTCCATGTCCCGTTAAGGTAACTGATATTTTAACGTTGCTGATGTATCCATTCATTGCTGTATAAAATGATGGCTGTCTTTGTAGCATTTTTGTCATTGAAAAAGTAATATTAATTTAAAATAAATGGTCTTTTTTATTATTAACTACATATGCAAAAAAAGAAACATCTGCCTTCCAAATGTTATTCAGTGATTGTAATTAAAAGGTTAAATAAAAGCTGAGGCAAGCTTTGAATTTTGAAGCATTTGCAACAGCTAGTAATCTGACTTACTGCAGACATTTTTGTCAAAGTTGAAAAAGTTAGAGCTAATTAATTTCTTGGGAGACATATGATGAAATTGTAGGTGTGATAACATATTTGAGTAACATATGGTCGTTATGGGGCACCTTTCTAATGACTGAGCACCAAGTTAAATATAGACTTTCCAGTTTTCCACTTCTATTAGTGGTTCTTTGTTACTACAGTTTAAATTACTCTTATTTTTTGTTGTGTGTGAAATAGGATTCTTTATATGTTTGTACGAAATTTAAAAAATACTTCTGCCACAGTGCTGTGCCTTGGTGAAATTTACTGAGGCAGACAATTCATATCTCTTCGTCGTAGTTTTCTATTTTGGTAGCCTTAATTGTACGTTTTGACCTGTATTTTGTAAAATGTGAAACTTGCTGCCGAGTGTTTAGGTGTGTGTCCTTGAAAGTAGAAGCGAAAGCATTTTTGAAGGATTGGTGAAAAACACGTGTTGCTCCCCCTATGTGTAGTATCTTGAAACTGACTTTAATAAGCTATTGTAATTTATTGTGTCATGAAAAGGAGGACAGAGGTATTTTTGGAACAATTTCTTGTTCAATCTACAAAGCCATAATAATCTGTATCGTGTTTCAGGAGAGGCGGTTCTGCTGTTCGTTAGGAGACTGTGTGTAAATATTGTATTAGAATAAATAAATGTTGTCTTTTGCAGTAAAAGTAATCAGAAGTTTGCGTAGTTTTCAATTTCATATATCTATTATTATAATTTAGAGCAAATTTCAAACTTTATTATTTCAGTGTCAACAAGTGGAATGAGCAACCTAATATATAATTTAGTGATAGTGACACACAAATGAGGAAGGCAATAAAAATGTTTCAGGTGAAAAAGAGGAATAAAATGGAAGGAGACAAGTTCTTCTGGGGGGAGAGGGGTTGGAGAAAATAAGGGGTGCATGAGACAGCTGCTGTTTGTGGTGGGAGAAGGTAAAGGATGCGTGTTGACGGGGGCTAAGTATGAGTGGGAGCTGTATTCTGAGTTGCATAAGAATTTTTTTGCAAGTCATGCTTTTGTCTGTATTTCAATATCAAATGAAATGAAAGATATGGGGGTTTTATTGCTATAAAAATGACAGTTAATTAATTTCATTCTAAAGGAACTCTGTTACTCATCGGTTTTGCATTGCTGAGATGATGCTGGATTATCACAGAATCTGAATTCATAGGAGCTGCAGCTTCACTTTTGAAGCCTTGTCATACAGCCTAGAACTGTGGCTGCAGAAACAAGAAGGGTTTGAACTATTACAAGAAGCATGGTAATGATTATTACTTGAATGTGGCCATCCTTTTCTTGCAAGAGAGCAAAAAATACGTGCTGATACTGAGAGAAAATCTCATATTGCTTGGAAGGAGCAAATGGAGAATTGTGCCTTGGTAGCTATGGTATTAACGGAGAGGAAAACAGCGAGAGAAGGATAAGGCTGGCAGTGCCATTTTCACGCAGCCAAGACATCTAACACTATGTACAATGTCGTTTGGGCTTTCTTACATTCATTGCATTTCTTTTTTCTTTTAGGTAATTCTTGTAAAAAGGGAGCTTTAATATGTTTCTTGCTTTTTTATAGAAGATGCTCAGATGGTATTTTCTGGCAGGCCCTTTGGCTAGAGAAGAGAACCAAATTATGATTTCTACCAATGAAATTTTGTTTTGCTGTTCGCTTTCCTGTGGTTACGCCTGGCACTTGTAATGTATCAAGAATTACTCATGAAAATATTTTTAATGGATATAGTAAATTTCAGATAGAGTGAAGTTGCTCACAGCCTACCTCCCCCCCAAACTGTCTAGCTGATCTATTTATTTACTTAAATATTTATTTCTGCATATCACTGAAGCATTTAGACCATGATCACAGATGGAAATAAGTGGAAGCAGTTTAAAGTCTAGGAGTCCTGCTTGGTATAACACTTGATTCTGCTTTTTGTTAAATTAGAAACATGTTTGTAATCTTTAATTGATAATTTTGTCTAAATAAAATTAACTTAGTGAATAAGTTACTTTTTCAGTAGCAGAAAATGACTGCGTACCTGTTGACAATACAGGTAGAGGGATGTGGGTGAGGAGGGAGACTTAAGGCAGTTATGTTCAATCCTGATAAGCCTGATATGCTGTATACATAAGACATTTGTATATTTTTATTTTAGCCTGTTTGCCTACAAGTGATGTTTGTGTGTTTTTATTTGAGCCTACTTGCCTACAAGTAGGTGTGTATAATTCTGCAGTATTCGCATCTGAAATCGTCAATGGTATACTTACTATGCATCAATTGTGGTGCCAGATGTGATGAGGTCAGGACTCCAGCTATTCACATATTTAGTTATTTATTGTTAAAAATCTCTGAAGCCCTGAAGGGACTAGTGATTAGGGAGGAGGGTGTATGTTAAAAATCTAACTAAAAAAAATAAGAAAAAAAAAAAAGCGTCTCGTGGCACGTAATGAACTCTCACATCTAAGCATTTTTGGATGCTTTCATAGCCATCTGTAGAGGGAGGATCATTGATTATGCATCAGCCAGATAAAAGAGATCATTCTGATACATTTCTTTCTTCACCAGATAGCAGTTTGCTGCAAAAATACTGTGGTATCTTGATTAAATGATAAAACCAATTTTTTAAGGGGTGACAATAAAAGCATATTGTATAGAGAACACAAAGTCTATGCTACAATGAAAGGCTGAGTTTCTCTTACTGGTTTCCGATAGCTGTATAAATCATTGGAGGGAAGAAAATCTCGATGAGTCACATTTAAAATGAGTCACCACCAGACCCCCCCATCCCACCACTGGTGTGCTTTTCCTGCAGCTTCTCTTTTGAGTTGAAGCATTGTAAAAACAATTTTGACAAAACATCGTTTTCTACTTAAAACTTTGAATGTTCAGTTTAGCAATATTTAGTCCTCGTAAGTTACAAAACTAATGAAAAAAAGAGGTATACGAAGTTGGTTTTTACGAGAAACAAATTTGCCATCTGCATTTGTTTAGGAAGATAAAGTAGTGTGTATTAAGAATGTACATCAGACCAGTTAGGCTCTGTAACGCACAGAGCGAGCAGTAGCTTGCAGAGATGTGAAAGAAAGATCCTCATATTTTCGTATGGGAGACTGACATAATTTAGAATAAATGCCTGTTCTGTTGCTGATCACTTTGTTAGAGGTGTTAGATCACAGCATAAACTTCATTTGCCTGATATGAGCCCCATAATGATTTTTTTTTTCCTATGGAATTCAGAATAGGAGAAAGCAAGAAAGCATGGTTTTTGTATTCGTTTGTTTGTTTTCGCTTTAAAACAGTCTTTCAGCTTTCAGTATTGAAATAATTCCAAACATTCAAATGTTAAAATATCGCATTTGGCATATGACATTTCTTATTGAGGAACAGATCTGTGTTTATCATTTTTCTGTGGTTTCGGGTTTTTCTTGGGGCTGGGGGTGGAATTGGATAACTGTTTGCAAGATTTGTACTGCATTTTCCAAAAAATGTATAGGAATTTTTATATTCCAACTCTTTGCTACTTGTTGAAAAGAATATGCAATTGCAGAAAGCAAATAAAGGAAATTGTCCATTTGCTTTTTAGGTTTACCTCAGCAGTTCAACACTGTGAAAGATGCACTCGTGTATTTCAGAGGATATATGAGCTGGAGCAATTTCTGTTGTTGTACAGTTCTGTTATTTGGTACTGTGAGTGAATATGGTTATTGCAGTTGCTACTGAGTTTGGGGTTTTCTGTTTGGGTTTTTTTTGGTTTTTTTTTAGGGGGGGATGTGTTGTTTTATTTTTTTCCTTAGGAGATCGCCAGATACAAAAATGCAAGAAAAAATACTGTGTGCCAGCAGGTGCTCTTGGAAATAAAGCATGAATTAAAAGATAGGTCAATAATAATGCAACATGGAAAATTCACTGTCAAATGCACACACACAAAATTAAGACTATATTTAGTATGCATACAAGGTAGACTTTCTAATAAGTAACTGTGTGTATGGGTTTTTAAATTAGGTGTATCTGCTGGAGAATTTGAACAGACAATATGAAACGGAGCTGGGGCCAATTCCAAAATGAAGAAGAAAGGAAATACGGAGTAGCTTCTTGCTCAGGAACAGGAGCAGAGTTCCCATGTTAAGGTGTATGTACCTGAAGTTAAGCCTTTGTAGTCAGCTTTGGTTCTGGCGTTTTTTAAACTTTTTGAGTACTTCACTTAGTAACTAACTGGTCAGCCTTTTAAAGGAGTTTGCTTTGGATGTGATTTCCTATTTAAAAGCCAACTGAAAAGCAATTATATCATGTGGAGTTATATCATCTCTCTGTTTGGGTTATGACAGACATTTGCACTTGAAATATGTAATTGGTAGCTGTAACAAGCTCTTATCTATAACGAGAACTAGCTACTAGAGGGGAATGAAACACTACTTCCAGTGGTTTTCACAGCTGTGCGCTGACAGGAAAATGTAACAACTCCGGACCCCTAAGTTCAGATCTTTCTGGGAGATGTACTTTCTGACCTTGCCACTCACTTTTCTTTCCTCTTCTACTTAATCCCACATTCCCTTTCCTTCTATGTTCGTATTCTCGTCTTTTGGTTGCCCTGCTGCTATTCATTTGCACTTACAACTTCCAGATCTGGACCTCTTCTTTCTCTTTGTCTTCTCAGACCATCATGAGTTCCAGCTCTTGCTCCGTGCTCCCAGTGCATTTCTATGACTATTTTGAATTTCTCTCAACTCCTAAGTTTTCTAGCTTACCCACTCTGGCCATCTTGTGCTTTTTATCTCCTGCTGCCCCATTGCCCCATTCAGAATTCTGCAATGCATTTGTTCCAACTTGAATTATTCCACGTGGACTGCTTCCTTAATCTCTGTGCTACCTGGATGTCATTAAAGGTAGTATTTGAAGTGCAAGAAAGAGCCTCTCTCCTCTCATTCAGTTGCCTGGCACGGTTGCAGAAAATTGATTGTCAGAAGGAGCAATTGCAGGAAATGACTTGGTCAGTCTCTGCATCAGGGGAGAGAAAATGGTCTGAGTAACAAGCCTGCGGAGCGCTGGGCTGCCAGACTCAACAACTCTTAACTTCGCAGGTGTGAAGTGATGTGTGTGTGTGTGTGTGTATATATATATATATATATTTTTTTTTTAATATTTATCACATTTGGGTGGCTCTTCCTAAGACATCTCTGACATCCGGTGAATCCCCTGCCAAACTGCAAGTTCCAAGTCAAGTTTCAAAACCTAGAGCTTTTTGACAGAAGATTTCCTGTAATGTTTTTATACAATAGCACGACAATGTAGCTTCCCCCAGTTCCCCGAGAAATAACTGACTTGGGTCAGTTTGTTTCAACTTGTATTCAACTTCAGCTAAATGAGTGGAAAGACTGCCTGTAGGTAAGGTGGGAATTGGCTCAGGCTGCTGAGGTTACTCCTGTTCAAGGAGGTGGTGACAGCCACGCTTCTGTCTGCTCTTTCATGCTTTGGATATGGTGACGCTGCCCTTTAACACTCGCAGATTTTCTGCCACAAATTGATGGTTGTTACACTGCAAAGGAGGAGGGTAGAGAGGTTGAACAATCTTGACATATTCTTCTCTGAAAAGCCCAAGGTAATTTAAAGGAATTGATTTGCATTATGAGGAAAAGAAGTATGTGAAAATGCAGATATGAGACAGATAGTTTAAGTGTATGTAAACTAAATTTAAATATTCCATATATTTGACAAAAAATATAATAGGTAAATCAATACAGAGCTCAAAGAGCTCTTAAAATGTAAATGTGTTTAAGAGGGTGCATAAAGTATATACAAATATGTAATTATATATTTATTTTCCCCTTTGGCATGAATTTGCCTGAATTTTGATAAATCAGAATCTTAAAATTATTTACCAGGTGTAGTTTTGAAACCTTATTTCTAATTTTAAATGTGCAAAGAAATTGGGTAGTGGTTACTTCTTGGTTGCCCGAGAAGTACAGACTTGTTGGTCTGTCAAAATAACATGTGTAAGGTATGACAGTTAGCGTAGGTAATGAGCATACGAGGGAGGAGTGTGTCCAGCGTCTTGGCGAGCACCCTTGAAGTCGGCAGTCCAAGTGAGGAGAGAATGGGGCTTACAGTAGAGGTCACTTGGGATTTTTCTTTGCACAAGTGTAAGAAGAGAGTTTGTACTCTTGGTATTTGACATCTGAAAAGACGCTCTAGGTGTGTAGTGGCAGAGTTGTTACTTCCTTTTCTCAGGTGATTCTATTAATGTTAATGATTCTATTAATATTAATTAAAGAAGGCTGTAAGAGTATAAAGTTTTAAAAAAAACCAAACAGACTAATGGGTTTGGAAGGAGATGGCTTGAAATGCTTGTGCATAGTTTCTGAATATGCTTAGTAAAGAAGTACTGTTTAGCATGGTTAATTAGGCACTTTGCTCCCAGTACAACTGTATTTCTGTTTCAAAGTGGTTTTTGTTGCCTGAGCTCCCAAACCTGCTCCTGGTACATTTTTTTTTTTTTTAAATTAAGTAAATTTTTTTGTCCCACTATTCTCACTCTTCCACTGCAAATACTTGCTCAGATATAAAACGTGACTAAATAGTCTCTTTCACATTCATATACAGAATTCTATAACATCTGTTTAAATGCTCATTTCCCTTTCTGTTACTGTCATGATCCTGTACTCCTTCAAAGTCAAGATTATCAATGCCCTGCTTTCCTGGGATCAGCCCCTGATTACTGGGGAGTTTCTCAAATAATTATGCCCCTTCTTAGGAAGATGAAGTCGAGAATGATGAAAATGGAACGAGACCTAAAAATCTAGAAGGGGGAATATATCACTAATTAAAACTGCGATCTTAGTTGTTTATAAAGATGATGATATTTATACTGGAACTCTATGGACAGAGAATTACTCATCAATACCATGAAGCTACAGAGGTTCTTTTTCAATGCTAGAAGTACCAGCAGTTTTCTGCCCCCACCCAATACATATTTTTTGCAAGGATATTCTGGTATTGGTCAGATACTGAAATCCGTATCATCTGTGAAAGAATCACAGAATCACAGAATGTTTGGGGTTGGAAGGGACCTCTGTGGATCATCTAGTCCAACCCCCTGCCGAAGCAGGGTCACCCAGAGCAGGCTGCACAGGACCTCGTCCAGGTGGGTCTTGAATATCTCCAGAGAAGGAGACTCCACAACCTCCCTGGGCAGCCTGTTCCAGTGCTCCATCATCCTTAGAGTGAAGAAGTTCTTCCTCTTGTTCAGATGGAGCTGCCTATGCTTCAGTTTGTGCCCATTGCCCCTTGTCCTGTCACTGGGCATCACTTAAAAGAGTCTGGCCCCATCCTCTTGACACCCACCCTTAATGTATTTATAAGCATTTATAAGATCCCCTCGCAGCCTTCACTTCTTTCAGGCTGAACAAGCCCGGCTCCCTCAGCCTGTCCTCGTAGAAGAGATGCTCCAGTCCCCTCACCATCCTCGTAGCCCTCCGCTGGACTCTCTGCAGTAGCTCTTCATCTTTCTTGAAGTAGGGAGCCCAGAACTGGACACAGTACTCCAGATGGGGCCTCACTAGGGCAGTGTAGAGGGTGAGGAGAACCTCCCTTGACCTGCTGCCCACACTCTTCTTAATGCATCTGAGGAGACCATTGGCCTTCTTGGCAGCCAGGGCACACTGCTGGCTCATGGTCAACCTGTCGTCCACCAGCACACCCAGGTCCCTCTCCACAGAGCTACTTTCCAGCAGCTCCACCCCAAGCCTGTACTGGTGCATGGAGTTGTTCCTCCCCAGGTGCAGGACCCTGCACTTGCCCTTGTTGAACTTCATTAGGTTCCTCACTGCCCAACTTTCCAGCCTGTCCAGGTCTCTCTGAATGGCAGCGCAGCCTTCCGGTGCATCAGCCACTCCTCCCAGTTTGGTGTCATCAGCAAACTTGCTGAGGGTACATTCTAACTCTTTATCCAGGTCATTGATGAAGAAGTTGAAAAAGACTGGGCTGAGTAATGATGCTTGGGGAACACCACTAGTTACAGGCTTCCGACTAAACTGCTCCACTGATGACAACCGTCTGAGCTCTACCATTCAGCCAGTTCTCAGTCCACCTTGCTGACCACTAATCCAGCCCACACTTCCTCAGCTTCCCTATGAGGATGTTATGGGAGACAGTGTCAAAAGCCTTGCTGAAGTCCAGGTAGACAACATCCACGGCTCTCCCCACGTCTACCCAGCCAGTCATGCCATTGCAGAAAGCTATCAGGTTGGTCAAGCATGATTTTCCCCTTGATGATTCCATGTTGACTACTCCTGATAACCTTGTTTTTCTCCACTTGCTTAATGATGACCTCCAGGATGAGCTGCTCCACCACCTTTCCAGGGATGGAGGTGAGGCTGACCAGCCTGGGTCTTCCTGCTTGCCCCTTTTGAAGACTGGAGTGACACTGGCTTTCCTCCAGTCCTCAGGCACTTCTCCTGTTCTCCAGCGCCTTTCAAAGATGATGGAGAGTAGCTTAGCAATGACATCTGCCAGCTCCCTCAGCACTTGTGGGTGCATTCCATCGGGGCCCATGGATTTGTGGGTGTCCAGTTTGCTTAGATGATCTCTCATTCGATCTGTCTCGATCAAGGGAAGGTCTTCCTTTCTGCAGGCTTCCTCTCTTACCTCCGGGGTCTGGGATGCCTGGGGGCCAGCCTTAGCAGTGAAGATTGAGGCAAAGAAGACATTCAGTAACTCTGCCTTCTCTGTATCCTCCATCACCAGGCCACACATCTTCTTCAGCAGTGGCCCTACATTTTCACTAGTCTTCTGTTTGCTGCTGATGTACTTGAAGAAGCCCTGCTTGTTGTCTTTGATGTCCCTTGCCAGATTTAATTCCAGATGGACCTTAGCCTTCCTCGTTGCTTCCCTGCATGCTCTGACAATGTTCCTGTAGTCCTCTCAAGTGGCTTGCCCTTCTTTCCACATTCCGTAGACCTTTCTCTTCCATTTTAGTTTCGCTAGAAGCTCCTTGCTTATCTGTGCGGGTCTCCTGCGTGCTTTGCTAGATTTCTTACTCATGGAGCTGCACCGATCCCGAGCATGGAGGAAGTGATGCTTAAATAGCGACCAGCTCTCTTGGAGCCCCCTACTTTCTAGAGCCCTGACCTGTGGGATTCCTCCAAGCAGGTGCTGGAAGAGGCCAGAGTTAGCTCTCCTGAAGTCCAAGGTTGTGATCCTAAACATCCTGTTGATTATACTGTCTCTTATGTACCAGAATATTTTTGGTGTCTTTATAACTGCCCATTTGATACAATAAATATGGAATTTGGGCACCTGGTTTAATTTGGAAATTGCATTTTGAAGCAAAATCGCTTAAGTGTGGCCAGCTCTTGCTGAAATGGTATGCGAGAGCTAGGATGCACACAGGAAAAAGACCTTTCATCTGTCCACATATCCTTGAAATAAACAGTACTCTTGGTTACAGTACCGGTGTCTCAAAGTTAAAGCACTCTAATTCTAATTTTTGAGAGACTTGACCTCTGTGTCCAAGGGTTTAAAGATTTTTATGTAGGTAGAGACCAGAATTTGAGAAGGGGTCCGTAGAACATTTTGATATTGAATAGAAGACTCCTGCCTAGAAGCGTCATTCAGGAGAAGCCCCTTAGAGACAAACACAGACCATTTGACAACATCCTTCTGCAAACAAGGCCTTGAGACAGTGGAAGTCCTGGAATGCATGCACGAATGAACTCCGTCGGGAGCTTACTACTGACTCAGGCTGGTTGTATCTACAGAAGTGACCTGTTCTCCTGCAGATTAAGAAGGGAGTAAGAACAGCACCAGTGGTTACTCTGACATATATCCTGTCTCTGATAGCAGCTGACATTTGATGCTAGGGAAGAGTGTAAAGAACAGGGAGAGATGTGAAGTCCTTCTGCGGTTCTCCAGAGTTGGCTTTCCTCTTAACTAGCCTGAACAGCTCTGTGTAATTGCCAGCTTTGGATCACCACCTCTTACCTTCTTGTACTGGTCCTTTATGACTGCTGGACCTGAGAGTAGATCACTGCAGGTCTCCACTGATGACCTTAATTTTCTTTGTTAAAACTGGCTGTTTACTCTGCGTTTTTGATGCCTGTTTTCTGACCTTGGTTGGTTTTATTTTATTTATTTTTTATTGTGAGGATCATCCCTTTTGTCCTGTGGAAGTTTAGGTTTTGTTAGGTAAAGGGTGTTATTCAATGTTGTTTGTAAACCTACACAGTATATATCAACTCGATTTTTTTTCTGATCTAGATGCTTATTAACTCATTAAAGTGAACTCTCAGATTTCTGAGGTGTAATTTCTTTTCACAGAGGCTGTTTTGACAGTTTTTCCATATTTATTTGTCTGCCCACTAGTTCTGTTCTTGAGAATAGTTTATACTAATTTGCTCAATTCAGATGTCAAGATTTTTGGTTTGCGGTTTTTCTGAATCTCTTTTGGAACTCCAAGTAGACTTTCCTTAAGCCATATTACAATTGAAAGAGAGTGGGGGAAATCAGAATTACTCAGGGAAATCTGCCTAGGCAGCACTTCTTGAATTATCAACACATCTAAATAAATGCGAAGGCAGACCATCCTGTGACCAAGGCCAAAGGTTTGAGAGGATAGTCAAGACACCAAAGGGTGTTTACTTTGAAGGAGAGCTGTTACCTTTTACATAGCTTTCGTCTTTTAGCAGGAAGAGACTTGATAAAGCACTCAATCTGAGCTCCTGTGTTGACATACAAACCTGAAGAGGTTTATAGCCATGCTTTTCTGGCACAGCCGCTTGGGTGAAAATCCTCAAAAGTGTGATCAAACATGTTAGTCTATAGCAATTAAAATTCTTCCAAAGTCAGCAGTTGTCTGAGGAGGATGCAGTCAGTATACGCATCTGGGCTGCTGTGAAAAGGTCAGGAGTTATCAGAAAGGAGCAGTGATGATCAGTAATGGACAGTTACGGAATTTGCATGTCAAGACATGTAAGATGTTCTTACTTGATCTCAAAACCTTGCAATGGTTCAGGATGCTGAAACACATCTTTGGACCATCTTTTTTTCTCAGTACTCTTCCTTTTTTTTCTCTTGTCATATCTGAAGTTTTTAGTAAAAGAGGAATGCGATTCAGTTGTCGACCCAAAATTTAAGGAGATCATTGTGCTCATACATACGGCACATGCTGTGTCAAGAGTATTCTTATTCTTTGCAGTTGTTTTTTAAAGATTCATGAAGTGGACTTCTTCACGTGGGAAGAAATGTGGCATATTTGCTTTTAATGTTCCAGAAATTTGTCCTACAAAGTCTCTAAAGTTTGTAGGCTTGAAAGAGTTTGGGGGTTTGTTTTAGAGGCAGTTCTTAAAATTGTTGAAAGTACAGTAGCTCTGCAACGTGAGGGAGATTGAAACATAACAACAGAGCTTGAGATGGAATTACAGGATGACACAGACAGGAGAACTGAGGAAGAAAAAAGGAATTTGAGAAAATATATTTTGTTCCTTACTTCCTAAAAGAGTGAATCCAGATGAAGTTGCCTAGATAAGGTGGCTTACTTATATAATTTGTATTCCACATATCAAGCTGATACTGTGCTGTGCTCAGTGTCTAAATATTTCTCACCATAGGTATCCCAAAATATGTACGAATCTCTTGGGTTGTGGTTTTTTTTGTGTGTTTTGTTTTTTTAAGTAAAATGTACTGTAACTGTGAGACATTGTCAAACCTGCATGGCCTCTCTCCGACATCAGCTGATATTTTGCTGGTCAGCATCCTGTTCAAATTGTTGTCTGTTCCAACTGCTGCTGCATACTGCTGCGCACAATGGTTTTGTCTGTTAGCGGATGGGGAGGTTGTGGCCCTGTATTGAGAATGTTGTAAGTGATGTCAGTAAGTAAAATTGTTTCCCCTGTGACCACTTCGATGCTGCATGGTTACTGGGAGAGGAAACAGAAGAGAGAAATCAAAATGAGGAGTTAATTTTATCATGGTATTTTTTTAATAGATTTCACTTAATATATGGCTATTCCTGATGCCAGCCAGCAATCAAGTGGCCAATAACATAAATTAGTGGTGCAGTCCTGGTCTAACACAGAAGCTGCAAAACTTTGAGATTGCATTTCTCTGAAAATCATGAGGAATTCACCCCAAAACAAGAGCACCCTGGATCTGAAGTGATTACCTCAAACAGTGGAGGAAGCTTTGAGTTTCTTCTTCTGGGAGTTTGTCTTCCAGTTCCGTCAGTCAGTGATTCATCAGCCAACTGCGAGCCTGGAGGTGCATGTTGCTATGGAAGGGGTGTCAGGCATGTGCCTTTCAGCAGTGCTGAAAGCATGGCTGAAAACTTTAAATACTTGGGGTCACAAGTTGGTGCAGGGTTTATTGATTTTTTTTTTTATTTTTTCCATTAACTTACTCCTGCTTTTTACAAGGTTGTGAAATTCATCAGATAAAGGGTTGTTTTTCCATGGTCACAATAAGATCTTCTTGATGACTTTGGAAGGTCATAATACTTATTTGAGGTAGAAAATGCCTCAGTTTTACATAACGGAAATTTGATGTTTTGGCCCCAAGCCACTATTGACGTTAATGATGATGCAATTTCAGTTGCTGTTCTGTGAGATCTGAGGTTTCTTGTATAACACTGACTTAAGAAGCATTTTGCTCAGCACTTTGTTAGGAGGGAAGATTTCCACAAGACCTCAACAGCCTGTGAACGTGGAAAAGTGAACAGAAGTTGGAGAGGTGTCATATTAAAGCTAGAGGCTTCAGAGAGGAGCTCACTGATGCTAGACGTGCACACCAGTTTTTGTAGACATCTGTGGAAGTACTGGGGGTCTGACTTAAAAGTTGGGAGGAAGATTTGGGAATGTTTTCAGTGAGTGTTGTCCAAGTTTTGTGTGGGGATGTGTCTGTGAAATGCCCTTTCTGGCCAGGAATTAGGTGGAACACTTTGAGATATGAGAAAGATTAAGGTATTGTAATGAAGGTGATGGACTGAAAAAAAATAGAAGATATGCTTTATTGAATTCTTTCCTTAAAAAGATACAGCTCTATAACCTAGTTCTTATTTAAGTATTTTTAATACAGCTTTAAATACATCTATATTTTTATAAATACCACATAGAATTTTGTTTTATCAATTATCTAACTGTTACTCTGTACCGGCTCTCTCTCTTGCTCACAGCAACATGCAGAATGAATGAATTACTGTAGGTAAAATAAATTAAAAAAGCAGCCTCCCCCTCAAGATCGTATGCCAAAAATATATCACGGAAAGTTCTTTTCTGAATGTAGCTATACAAGGAATAGTTTGCAAGTTCAGAAGCATATTAGCAGCCTTTCTCAGTGGGAGATTTAGCCTTAGTTTCAGCAAAGCTGTTCTTTTAACTCTTAAGTTTGTGGTTTTAACTGACAAGTTAATGAGCAACTTTGCACTTTTTCATTAATTTTTGAACTGTAATGTCTGAAATTGAAATCCCTTCTAAAAATCAGTAGATATGTTACAATTTTTCTTCATTTTATCTCTTGGGATTCTGTAAGGTAAATACCCAGTGATGCAGGTTCTCACTAAACATTCATGAAAAGAGCAGAATAACACCTCATGTGAAATGTAGTTGTCTTCAGTCTTCATCATCCTGGAAAGCAAGGTGTCCTTTCCGTTTGGGGTTAGTGAAAAATGCTTATGTGTAAGAATTCAAAGTGTTTAAACTGCAGTTTCTCAGGAAAAGAACTGAAGCTTAAATCACCAATTACAACGGAAAGGTGGTAGAAGGGGGAATGTAAATGATACGGTTTCTTGGGTTGGAAAATTGTCTCAGCTCATAGTTTTAGCTAAATATTTACAAAAAAGTTGGCATGCATTGTAGAGCTCATAAAGTAAGATTTCACTGTTTACATAAAAAGCAATAGTAAGAAAGCAACAAGTTAACATTCTCTGTAGCTAGCAGATAATTATGTCTCTGCCTCCAAAAGTGGAAATGATGTGAAAGATTGGAAAGGAAGTTACTGCTTCCTCATAACTACTGATGTTGATGGATTATATATCCATTGCTGTCTTAAAAGATCTGTTGTGTCAAAGAAAGATAATTTCAGGGTGTTCATAACACATCTGGGCAAATAGCATTTCTGAGTGCTTTTCGGCCTACTGCACTGCTTCTCATGATCTACAACAAAAACTAGAAGTTTTAAGTCTATGGTGTAGGGCTTGTTTGAATGGGGACTTGAAGGAAAGCTACAGGATCAAATGGTGTAGAGCTAGTACACCAGTTAGAGTGCATATGCCAAACTGGACACATTCTGTACTTCACTATTAATTTTTCATAATCTTGTTAATTGAATTTTGGATCCATGTGTTTATTTGATTGATTTTAAAGTACAAGTCTTTTAGTCTTCATCCCTACCTGTCCTCTCGGGGGTGGAGTTTAGTGGTGATGCAGGGAGTGAAAGTAAGACAGGGGAGCAAACCAAAGCAAAAGATGAAGAATATATGGTTTTTTGCTTTAAGTAAAACGCAGTGACAATTTTGTATGGAACGCTCTTTGCCCAGTGTGACACTTGAAGGAGAGGACCGTGTTGTTGGCTGTGTTTCTCAGTCTCTTACGCTCACAAAAGTAGCCCAGACAGTTTGCTGACCTCGGATGGACCTTTAAGTCTCTGCCTTGTCAGACAAGAGGGGCAGCGCTCTTCATTGGCATTCGGATCACAGGCAGCCCCTGGGCTCAGCGCAGAGCCAGGGACTGCCTTCGGATTTAGACAAAGCCACTCTGGCAAAACATCCCAGTTGTCAGGGTAGCTGGCGGTTTCCTAAAGAACTGTTACATAATGGAGAGACTGAGGAGAGCTTTAGGATGCAAATTTTATTTTTTTAAAGTAAAAATTAAAAAAAAAAAAGTAAGTGGTGGTAATTTGTGAAAAGAAACATTCCCCCCTCCCATCCCCGGATGATCTCATTCATTGTTTCCTCCTTCTGTTTAACTTCTCAGGGTCATAAACGTAGTTTGCTGTTTAAAACTGTAGTGATGTCACTCCAAAGGTATTTTGTGGGACAGGGGAAGGGAATTATCTGAAAGTATTTGGGAATCAACACTTAGAGATTTATGAGCTTTACTAGAGGTCAGCTATTTGCATTTCTTCTTCTTTGTGCTTAGTGTAATGTGAACTGGGAATTCGGCTACAGAGTTAATGTTTACATTTGAAGCATCCCGTGGAACAGAAGCGAACGTTGTGTTCGTTGCTCCAGCTGCCTCCTCGGGTGAAATCGTGATCTAAAGTCTCGCTGGCCCCCGGCCAGATTTACAACCTGCCCCCATGGGCCGATCCCCTTGCACAAAGCGAGGGTTGGACGCTCCCTGGTCCTGTTCCTCCCTCCAGTACTGGAGCGGTGTCATCCCCGGCGCTGCTCCGCTTGCAGCCCGGCCCGCGCTGGGAGCGGGACGTGAGGGGAGCGACTGCTGCGCGCTGTGTTGGGGTGGGCAGAGCGAGCGCCGCAAAGGCAACTGGAAAAGAGTCGCTGTGCTGCGGCTGGAGTGGCGCCGGGGACTCGAATCTCCGTCACAATGCGCCAGGGCTGCCGTGGGTACTTTGGCGTAAGCAAATTTCTCTTAGTCAGCCTTAGCTCTAAATGCATTACAGTGTTTTAGTTATAATATGGCCTCTTTAACAAACTGCTTTTGAAAGTGTGATTATTTTAAATATTTGTACAAGTACTGCTGTCTCACCCCCTTTAAATACTGTTCCAACCACTAGACATTGCTTACGTGTTAAGCAACAAACCAGCAGAGTACTTTCACCCAGTCTGCTGAAGAAGGATTTCAGAAAGTATGTACATTTTCTGCAACCATATGATCTTGCTTGTTTTGGGTTTTTTTTGCAGGAAATAAGGAGGAGTGGACTGTGGAGGCAGCCAGAGAGCACAACTTACAGCACACGTTTTTGTAGGGAGCGTGTACTCATTCCAGAAGCTTGGTCTTTGGGGAAGGATGCCGTTCTTCTGCCAACACCCTGTTCTTAGGTGTCTGAGGGGTCCTTAAGGAAACACTTAATACGTCACCAACTTCATTTCTTCCCTAGAAAACCAGGACACTAAATTATGCTTTCTAGCTGGTCTTTAAGCAGTACTTTCCCCATTGCAGCAAACCATTAAGAGGAGTAAGAGACAATAAAAGGTCAATTTGGGAAGTCTGGACCAGTGGTAACAGAATTGTACCAGTATCAGTAATCACACCTAAAACCTATTGGCAGTAGTGGCCACCCAAATCTCCTACAGCTTTGAGGCCTTGCTGAAGTAGCCTGCCACTGACCTGTTCCTCTAATTGTGTTGCATTTGGTGTGTTGGTAAAGCAGTCCTACCCTGTGGGCAGGGTAGTTCACAGGTCCCAGTTGCCAGGGCTATATGAGCCATTACAGGTTTACGTGGTTGCTGTTGTGTAGGCTTTAGTGCTCTGGAAGGTTTGGTTTGAAGACTGCATGGTCCACGCCAGATTGTTTCGGATGGTCCTTTTAGTTACTCTGGTTAATTTTGTTCACTGCTAGTCATTTCCGAAACTGGAGCAGTGTCTACCTGCTCCGATTAGCTACATCTCTTAGCTTGCTCTGTCACCCAGTCTGTGAGCTACAACTCCTCTGTTGCTTTGGATCCCCTCTCAAAGCAGCCCCGGGCGTTTCATGTTGCAGTAGATAGTCATGTACGCACAAACCGTATGGAGTCCTCGTCGCAAAAGGGAGACTTTCTGAAAGGAATTTTTTCCTTTCCTTACAAACAATTAAAAAAACTCTCACCTCACTAAAACCTTTGGCGAAAGTTTAGTCACCAGAGCTCACAGGCTACGTCCGTGGGCTACGTTACTTCGTTTGGTGAATATTGAACACAGTTAGATTGCTTGTGCTTTCTTCAGCATATTAATAAATACCGTGGTTTCTCTGGCATTGCAAATCAGTTCTCCATAACAGGAAGGCTTCAAAATAGTATGAGAAGTATATGTAAGACTTGTGTAGGTGTGATGCTTTGGCCCGTGCTAATCACTTAACCGTTTCATTCCTGATGGATGCTAGCTAAGTACGTACTCTTTGAAGTCCTGGAAGGAAGGCCTGGCCGTCCCCTTCAGACTTGGCCCAGCTTGCTTACCTGGTCCATGCTAAAGATCCGCAATCTTTCTAAGGAACCCAGCAGTCAGATCTGACCTACTCTAGATATAATGCACTTGTAGCCACTATATCATGTTTTGCAGGAAGAATGTGGTCTTAAAACAATAGTTTTGTATTAGACTTCCTAGGAACGTTAGCTAAGAACACTAGTTTAATACAAAAATTTCTGTCCTTTTCATCTGCCCAGCTCTGTTTTTAGGAAGATCTCACGTTTCATCAGAACACATGCAAAAAAATGAAAAATCTGGATGCAGCATTTGCGGAATAGGGGTTTTTGAGAGAAGAGTGTAACGAAATGCAGTGAATCAGAGGTAACTGCAATGCTATAAAGCTCAAAATGCTGTCATGTTAAAATTATGTTTCTTTCTTTTTTCTCTGGAACCCAAAGCTAATTAGTATATATATATTTTATTTGACTGATTTACTTAGGGCTTGCAATTTCAAAGCATTTCTTTAGAATGTTTTCCTGTTGTTCTCATATTAATGCATAAATATATGCCCTGTAATAAAGTAAGTATAAACATACACATAAGTTTTTCAGGATGCTGCTTGTTTGTAAAGCTTTAATACTTTTATAAAATGATGCATATTTCTTCACAAATGCTAATAGTGACCTCTGTTATGTACTTTTTTTCTCCCTCTCATAGCTTTTACTTGAAA
This sequence comes from Opisthocomus hoazin, assembly GCF_030867145.1. Classification (NCBI taxonomy): domain Eukaryota; kingdom Metazoa; phylum Chordata; class Aves; order Opisthocomiformes; family Opisthocomidae; genus Opisthocomus; species Opisthocomus hoazin. Next base: position 12,036,551 of record NC_134415.1, on the reverse strand, counting down.
CACAGAAACAGTATATGCTTGTGTGTGTAAATGGTCTATCAGGCTCTGAACTCCTCCCTGTGTTGGAATTCAATACAGTATTTCTCCTAATTAGTTGCCTTTGAGTCTCACAAAGAGTCTTAAATAAACAAACAGAAAGCAGATGTGTCTGCATGTAACTTTATGCGTGGTGATGATATGAATGAGTAGTAAACACCCTTATAGTCATATATTCTGTTTAGCATATAGCTGGCTTATTTGACAATAAAATAACTGAACGATATTTGGGTATCTGGAGCTGCTTAAGCATTTCACAGCTGTTTCTTCCCCCCTTCCAGGCACTTCACGTGGTGACAGTAGAGGTTACCGTTCCCATCAGACATTCTGTAACAAATTGCTAACTCATTGTCTATTTTACTGCAAAATCAGAAGGGTTAGCTTAAACCGTTACATATCTGTTCCTGTGCTGAGATAGAGGGATTCTGATATACGTAGGTTAGCTGAAGTAATGCCTGGCTCTCCCTGGAAGGGGGAAGAAGAGACTGCTAACTGCGACCTTTGCATATGCATTTCAGCTGCATCTTTTGGTATAGCAGCAGTGTTCATCTAAGTGAGCAGTGTTCGTTCAGGGAATTAAACTGACATTAAAAAAAACAACCCTAAACCAAAAAGAAAAGTCTAGCTCCTTGAATTACCTTACTGCAGGTCAAACGAATGGTAGTGTTGATGCTCTGCAGTGTTTGCATTTTTTCAGTGGCTGGGTGATACTGTATTGTGAACTGTGATTTGGGATTACAGTGTAAGAGCTAGGAATACAAATCACAAAGATAACTCTAACACAAGACAACATTCTCTAATTTACAGCTGTTAGCGTGCATGAAAAGCTTAAGGTAACTCTGAATCTGGTGTTTCTTGATATATGAATATACAAGCTATAGATACAGTCATCTTTTTGTTTTTTTTGAAAACTTGACAGATGTTTCTGTTTGCCAAGAAAGGAGCAGCAGAGAAACGGAACGGCCGTGTCATTGTGCAGATTGCTTGTGCAGTTGGAACTGCTGGGTTCACTACCGCATCTTTGCATAAGAGCTAACAGAGAAAATGAGAATCAACTATTGGTTTTTCATCCTCTGTTTGGGCTTCTCAGAGGATGGTGTCTCTCTGGAAGAAGCCCAAAAATCAGCTTTGCCTGGAATTTTCTAGACACACAATGCTCCATGCATTTCTGTGGGCGGTCTAGTAGTATTACAACTTTTTATTAATATTTTTGTTCATTCTTTTGGTCTCTTGGAGAATAACTGCTATGAATACACTGTGTATGGCCCAACAAAACTGAAATTTCAGTATAATTTCCAGCTGAGCAGAAGTCGATGGGAAGGAAGTAGTGGATGTTATTAGAAATTTGCAGAGCTCTGTAAATCACCCATTGTGGACATCCACAAAAACAGAATTCTTCTGTTACAGGTGGAAAAAGCATTAGAGGGACTTCGGGTACGTTTTGATATTGTTAGAGGATGTCAAATTAACCTGTCAACAGTAGGCTGTCTCCCAGTCTTGGAAAGGTGCTGTATCATAGACTTTCCTGCCTGTTTCACCCCAGGTGAAAGAGCCTCTTTCTTTCCATCGCCTGTAGCCTGTCCTTCTTCTGGCACTGTGTATTTATCATCTTTAGCCCTTCCACCCAGCTGCGTTCTTATTCCCTGGGCAGTCCCAGTCTTTGCTTGTTAAGCTTTTCATTTGTGAAAAAAAATCTCCTCTCAGCAGGTGCTGAATATGGAATTACTCAGTTCAGTGGTTAAAATCTGGCAAATCCTAAGGTAGGAGAATCGGATTTTAGCTGTCTATAGGTGGCACTGCCAAGCTTATGAAATGAGCACATTAGAGTTTGACTTTGGAGAAAAGGCTACTATTGAATACATCATGTTAATAAGAATAAAAAATATTGTAGATGTGCTTTTTATGTATTTTGTATTCATTAAACAGAAGGAAGCGTGTGCATTCTGTCCAAATAATTTTTTAAAAACATTTGCTTGCAACATAGTAGAAGGAGTAGCTGTCTACAAGCAAGACTTTTCACCACCCGTTGTCTGATAAAGCTAGAAGTAAAGTTCGTGTTAGTACAAATAAATCGTGTTAGTTCCGGGGGACATTTCTGTAAAAAAGATAAATCCTGAACATTGAAGAATTACTATTTTTATGGTGCTATTTTGGCAGTTGTCCTTGTTTTCCTGTTCGTGATGAGCATTAGGTGAGTGACCTGACATTTGTAGGACTGTTAAGTTGTTAAGTTATAAGAAGTTATTTAATGCAAACATCATCTTGTAACTGGTGGCACTTTAATGGTAAGTATGAACTTACCATAGTGCATACTGAACTGAAAGGCTAGTGATCTTTAAACAGGATGCTAGAACCTTAGCTTCACTGGAGTTTACAGATTGCAACGAACACAATACTGAACAGGTACAGGGAAAAAAAAAAACCCAAAGTGTAGGAAAACAGCTAATTATAGTAATTGCAGCTGGTTTCAAAGTACTTCTAACAGTTTGTGCATAATGCTTACTTGAAAGCATCAAATGGGCGCTAGTTGTGAAATAGAACACCTGTTTGTTGTTGAGCATGTGTTTATGCAGATGATTTTTGTTGTCAAAGCACCTTGATGTAGAGTAGTCCTGTTTACATTTACATTCTCCCCAAAGGATTAACAGTGTTCTCTCAATAAATTTGCAGTCTATTCTCCTCTCAAAGGCTGCTGTTTGGAGGGTGGTGTGAACGAGGCAACAAGTGCTTGCTAATCACTTGAATATACATAATTAGCGACAGTCTGGTGCACCAGAGTCTTTGTACAACCATAACAATACTGATTGGCAGCAGCAGTTAACAATAGTCGTGGCAAGGTGCTATTTGTTGAATATTTGAAGGTGTTTTTCTTTTATATTTGCAGTGAGCATTTTGAGTTAATTATGCCGTTATTCTGGAACCACTCTTACTATGTTGTGTTAATGTTGGAGTTAAAGATCAGTCCTGTGGCCCGTTGTACACAAATGAATAAGACCTTTAGTAAAATGTTTGCTTCTTTTGAGACTAAGCTGGATTAATTTTTCTTCCTTCATAATTTTCTGAGACTAAGCTGGATTCCATTTTTTTCCTTCCTCTTTTTATATAACCCAAAGTCAAACTGGAAGGTATGTCTGAAAATTTGGGAGATGAATGTGTATGACGATGCTCTTCTTATATTCTGCACTGGTCAGTTTTGTGACTGGCTCTATTTGACAGGTTCAGTACTTTAGAAAAGAAATACAAAATCATTGATGATAAAATTTATAGATGACATAGACTAATGTATTAAATAACACTGAGAAAAAATATATGGATTGCATGGGTTTTGTGTTCAAACAAAATGTGTTTTAATTTGGCAAAATGCTTAATGTCAATTTAACTTAAGGGTTAATACTAGAACAAGTAGACTATTTATGAACATCTAGAAAATAATGAGATGAGTCACTGGATTTGGCAAGGTCAAATTGTATCAAACTAATCAAATTTCCTTTTATTGACAAGGTAGCAGCCTGTGTATAGTAGGGTGCCTTTGGATCTTGTATCCTGGATTTAGTCAGGCTTCTGATGTTCTGTGAATACTGTTTTCATAAGGAAACAATAGACAGATACATTAGATGAAGCAGCTGTGAGGTTTGTTTGTAAGAGCAAAACTGGTAGAAAACTGTGCTGAGTAATTATTAAAGGTTCTGTATAAAAATGGGAGTAAATATGGAGTAGAATTTTGTTAGTCTGGTTTCTGACTTCTGCCTAGGCAGTACTTTCATTGATGCGGTGAGTAATAGAAAAGAGAATGGTTATTAATGTTTTCAGGTGTCTCCAAGATGAAAAGGACTGCAGGCGTGCTGGAGGATGGGATTAGAATTCAGGATGGTATCAGTTACTAAGAGACGTAGTGTGTGAGGAGCTGGGAGCTATTCGGGTGGAGCAAGTTTGACATGCACTCTAGAATGATCTACTTTACAAAGAAATGGATGGAGAATGGGGTAGCTAGGTAAGTAGCTCTTCAGAAAAAAGTCCAGTAGGTACCGTGGATCACAAGCTGGTTATTAATGATATCTCACTGTTGTGAAGAAGACAAACACAGACATAGTTAAACAGTAATAGAGCCTGTACGATACATATTTCTGCTCCATTGAACACTGAAGGTCTTAGCTGGATAACTGCATCCATTTCTGGATGCTGCAGTTCAAGATTATAAAGACTGTAAACAGACCAGCAGCGAGAGTGATCAGCGATTCAGGGAGTGTGCCCTGTAAGCGTAGGTTGAATGAACTGCAATTACTGAGGCTAAATAAGAAGAGAAGTGATAATATAGTCTGCTTTTCATGTGTACAGCACAGAGGAGAAGAAATTATGGCGTTAAATTGTTGCAAGGCAGTTGACTTACAAACTGGGAGAACTTTTTTCAAATAATCATAACATAAGAAAAAGCCCGCTGAATCGTACCAGTGGCCCATCTGGCCGAGTGTTCTGTCTGCAGCAGTGGCAGAGGAGATGCTGCTTAGGGAGAGCCAGCAAGCTTGACCGTTTTCTTGCCCTTCATTCCCCTTGCACTTTCCCAGTGTCCGGAACTGTTGTATTAGTGAAGCTGGGTGGTGCATCTCTGTGTGATCCTTCTAGTATCTGTTTATGGACCTGTTTCACCAAGTGCCCGAACTATTGTGTTGTGGTATTTGGTGAACAGCAGTTCTGCGCTTTCCTGCTGCCTTCATGATTTTGTAAACCTCAACCTTCCCTCCGAAGTAAGGAGCCTCCGTCTTTTCATCCTCTCTTAGAAAAGGCAGTTGCTCCATGCCCTGTATCATTTTGGTTGCCCTGCTCTGTGTTTTCTCGCAATTCAACTGCCTCCTTCCTGAGACGTGGAGATGGGACTGTGCAGGGTAATGAAGATGGGGACACAGCAGTGTTTTCTGTAGCAGCAAAATGACATCCTTTCTCTTGTTCTCAATATCCTTTCTGACATGCGCAACATTTTGTCAGTTTTTTTTGGCTGGTGCTGTTTGTGAACTATGATTTCGTAGAGCTGTCAGTAGTGAATCCAGGACTCAACTAAACTATAATTTGTGGTTCTAGGTAAACATTGTGAGACGTAGTTTAGATTTTTTTTTTTTCCTAGATACATTGCCTCGTATTTATGTACCCAATGTTCATTTGTCACCTTTGCCCACTCAGTTTTGTGAGATCCTTCTGTTTTTCCTTGCCATAGACATGGTGTTTGACTATCTGCTACAGTGTAGTATCATCTGTAAACTTTAAGATTTCATGGATCATACCACTGTCCAGGTCATTGATGTCATTTAAAAATGATCCCAGCAAGGATTCCTGGGGGATCTCCTGACTGTCTTTCTTACGCTGGTAAATGACCATTAGCCTTATGTTTTGATTCCTCTTCCTTACCTAGCTTTCAGACTGTATAAGAACCTCTTCACCAATCCTGTGGCAATTTAATGCCTTTAATTGTCTTTGGGGAGGAACTTACTCGTTATGCCTCATGGCTGCCCTTTGCCCTCGAGGTTGTTGCCCCCCTTGTAGAATTCCATCAGGTTAGTGAGGCAAACTTTCCCTTCACAGCAGTCGTGCTGGCTCTTTCCCAGCAAATCCCAGTCTTCTTGTGCTCTCTGGTCTTACTGTAGACTCTTGTGACTTCCCAGAGGCAAGAGCTGGACTCTCAGGTAGTTTCTGGGATCCATTTTAGAGTCTCTTTTTTTGATGTTGTGTTGGCAATCCATCAGTCTTCTGGGCATGTGGCCGTTTGTAGTGGTGGGTTGTACTCCTTGGCCAGCACCTCCACGCTTTCACCTTTCAGTTCCTTCAGCACTCCTGGCTGACTGTCATCCAGTCTTGGTGACTTACTGAGATCTAGTAATTCCTGCGTGTTTACATGAAATCATCTAGCTTTGGCTTTGCTACTACAGGGAATGGTCTGGGTTTGGGTATGTTTGGAGTGTATTTAGCAATAAAGACCAGGGCAAATAATTTGTACTGTTTCTCTGCTGTGGCCTTACTATTCTTGAGTTCCCTTTCTGTGCTTTTGTTATCGAGTGGTCCCCCTGATTTCTTATGTGGCTTCCTGGTTTTGATGATGAGCATCATTTGCAAGAAGCTCTTCAAATTCTTTTCTAGCTCTCTTAATTTTGTGTTTACATTGCCCTGACATATTTTATGGTCTTTCCTTTTCCTCCTAAGTTGGGTGAGCTTTTCATTCTTAATACTGACCTTTTTCCTATAATGACCTTTGTAACTTTTCCATTAAGACTTTCAGGTGAATTTGGGGCAGGGGAGGGGGGAGAAGGGAGAACTACTTTATTTTCTTCTTGAATAAAGGCAGCCATTTTTCCTGGTGTTATAGTATTTTCAGTAGTCTTCTGCCTGTTGGTCAGATCTTTTGAGATGATCCTTTGCCCCCCCCCCCCCCTTTTTTTTTTTGTAACTCTTTTTCTTATTTTTACCTATATTTTTGCTGTTGACGTTGAATATTTGCGTATCAGATTTACTTGGGAAGCTTTCTTCCACTCCATTGCTAAACCTTCTCATGACGCATTCAGATAAATTCCTGGGAGATGGAGAAATCTTCCACTAGAGAAGTAATATTATTTTAAATAATAAGTCAATAGTAGCTAAAAATAAGAATAGTAGTTTCCATCCTGTTTGCATATCCAGGAGGATCTGTGGACTGCTTTGGAAGAGTCCACAAAAGGTTACTGAAATAAACCCAGCCAACTTGTTCAGGGTGTAGGACACAGCACTTCTCTTGTTACTTAGAACTCCGTGTTTCTGCTGGAAAATGTTGGGGTTCCATGAACTGAAAAATTTTGAAACACATTGAGTTAAATAAAATCTTTGGGATCTTTAATGCTTGTAATTCTTGAGAGTTCCTGGTCAAGTTCTGAGAAAGTTGTTTCCTGCAGCCTCTCAAGATGCGCAATAAGAATACAGTTAAGATAATTAGCGTAGGGAGATGGGAATTATGAGTTTCATTCCAGTTTCTCTTTTAATATTTAATATTAAAATGAATATTTACATTCTGGAGAAATAGTAGAGAAGAAAAGTCATAATGTTTTCAGTGTTGGAGAGAATGACTTTAGAACATGAGATTCTGAGAACCTGTGCGGCTATGGAGAGATAAGGGATTGCTTTGCCGTGAGAAAAAGCCTTAATGGGGAAAGGTGAAGAGCTCTTTAATATAGCAGCATAAGGAGTAATGGATATCTGTGACTGAACATTGAATCCAGATGTATTCAGAACCAAGATGAGGGTGGCTAAGAGAAAGGTCTGGAAAACACTGAGGAGAGCATCTTGATAGCCTCAGAACAAGACAGAGTACGTTTTGGAAGATAAGCACTAAAAAAGCCAAGTAATTTTTTTACCAGTATATGCATAACAGGGGAAAATTCTGTGGCGGATGTCCTGGAAGAGGTCACACTGAAATGATGAGATGTTCCTTTTTGTCTTAAAATACATGATACTGTGACTAAAAATCACAAAATGTCCTACAGAGATTTGCATACAAGCTCAGATTAGCGCTGAAATGTGAATGCATCGAGAATTTGTCTGAGACTTGCTCAGTAAAAATCCAGTTGCTCTTTGCTGAAGTCCCTGCTGACATGCTGTTTGAGAGACACGGTATCAATATTAGAAGATACAATTACTGTAGTTCTTAGTGTGTTCCATAGTCTTGCTTAGCTGGGTGCTGCTGTTGCCACCAGTTTGGCACTTTTGTACTCAATTTAGAGCTCTCTGATTGAATGTGGAGTGTGCACATACTTCCTTTGCGGTGTATTTTTATTTTCTCATTATATGAAGTTAAGCCCTCTAGTCCTTTGCACTTTTCTGTGTGAAGGTACTGATTCATGGCAATAATGTAATTTCTTCATATTGCATTGAGACGTTAAGTAAATGGATTTGTTTAAAGACGCTGTAAAGGCACTTGCTCTAGCATGTGGACGGTTGCTGGATTAAGAATAAAAATGTTTGTGGCAGCACAGATGCAGATTTAGAGAGTGAGCTAAAAGCATTGTGTAAGTCACTGTTAATTTTCTTCCTTAAATGAAGGCAGGGGTGCTGCTGTTTCTGCACTTTCACCTAAGGAACAAACGCGCGTGAAGGATGCCACCGGGGAGCATGACCATCCGTTTACAGACAGAAGCCGCAACCTGAAGTCGTACGTCGTCTGCTTTGGTGCCTGTACAATCAACGACAGATACACATTCAACCCTCCCACTTGTTACTCACATAACCAGATCCTTTCAACAGATGCCCAGTGTGTCAGGAGAGACAAGTTTTGAAAACAGTATCCAGAGGATGTTTCCTTTTTATGCCTAATCAGATCTAATGGTGTGCTGCTGATGAAGGAGGAGGTTCAGATAGACCCTGCCTGGACCATGTCCCCATTGCCACCTCGTGATGAATTTTAGTAAGACTTGCCAGCTGATGGGGTCAGTGATCTGACCTTACAGAAAACTGTCCTACTCCTGCCCTTCCCCCCCACCTTGATTTTCCCCCCTATTGAACTCGTGAGCTGCACAAGTGACGGATCAGGCAAGGAAGGCCACTGGACTGCAGGGCTGGAAGGAGAAGGAGGCAAGGGTTTCTCCTCAGCCAGATCAGCTGAGGTGTAATGAAAAATTGCACCTGGAGTTCTCTGGGGGGTTTGTTGGAACCAGAGGAGTCTGACAACAGACTTTTTTCCAGGAGAATGAGCAACTTCTAGAGGACTAGAGTTTTTCTGTAGCTTACTGATCATTGATCCCTTGACCCCAACTTATTCTGCCCATGTAAATGTACATTAGAGAATGCCCAGATCTCTGGGAAATGTTGCTCCTCTTAATCATCTCAGATTGTCTGAAGAGGGCTTGTTGTCTGTAACCAAGAATCACGTCACTGAATTTCAGTCATTCCCTATCAAACTGTGATATGTTGGTACGAGATCAAGCTGTCACTGAAAACTAAATCATCTTGGTATAAAATTTAACCGAATTAAACTGTAGACATCCGGAAGAAAAGCTTTTGTTTGAACTGTTTCAGCTGTGCTGCTGATGCTTGCTATTCTTATGCGCACGCTTGGTGAACAAAAATACGGAAGACTCTTAGAGAAGATGAAAAATTTGTGTCACTTCTCCCTGATGGGGAACTCAAATTCCCCGGGGAACGTCAGCATGGAAAAATGCATCAGCATCATAACGGGCACTCATCTGCAGCACGATCCCCGGAAGACAAAGCAGCATTTTACCTCGCGGGATTAACAAACCCGTGTCAGCTTTAGTACTGTTGTCTGGTAGTCAGGTGATAGACTGCCCATATGTCCTCATACCTCATTCTGGCATGAGGGTTTTTTTTTTTTCCCCCCCTCTTTGGAATTTGAAATAAAACCAGCTTTATTCTGTTGTCATTCGGTCCAGTTCTCATGTCACAGATATGAAATTTTAAAAGATGTTTTAAGAAATACTGTACCTGAATTTATTTTTCTCGCTGTAAGTCTTTATTGGAAAGGCTTCATGCTGTTTGGTTATCTTCACTGGGGACATACAGAAATGATTATAGAATGTAGATGACTTGCATCAACAGAAACTGAAGTATACAAATAGTTATGCTATAACTGCTCTAAATAGTAAGAAGAATGTTTAAGAGTTCTTCAGGCACCAGACAGCTCAAATCCCTGCCCATGGTACAGCACTGTCCTTTTGCTAGTGCCATGCTCCCAGATTGCACAGGGAGAAAAAAGGAGAGAAGGAAAAAGTAGTTTTCAGACACTTACAGCTTGCCTCTAAGTGAACAAGGGTCCCCCTCTCTTTTAAGTCTCTGTCTCTGGGATTTGGACCAGTGATGTGAGGATTTCTGGACATAAAAAAAGTAAATTATTTAGTAGTTAGTGTTTTGCAGTGGGGAGAAATGGAAGATAATATGTGACTCTGAAGTATCATGAAGTTAAAAGGTTTAGTTTCATAATAACTGCAAGCTTGGAGTAATTGTGTTTTCTGTCTTGTAGTGCTTGATCGCTGGCAGTTTAGTACTCTGAGGAAATAATCTGTAGTTCATTTTAAGCAAATTAGAAAATGTGAGTGTTACATCAGTATTATGCAAACATCATTGTTAAAGGATGATAACATCATTATCAAAAGGCGATGGAAGCATGAAGTATGGATTTCCCTTCACTATTCTATGGGTTTCTGTATCCATTTAGGTCAGATCCTTATATTTCAGCTATTTAGATTTTATCTAATTTATTAATTGTAAAGGGAGTTGCAACCATGATTCTTAAGGAATTCTGTGATTCATTAAAATAAAAACAAAAGACACAACTACCTCTAATAAATGTTTTGATTAAAATGGACATTTCTGAACCTTCTACAGACAATACCGGCTCAGATGTGACAGCATTTGTGACATCACCAGTACAGACTTTCACAAGGATTTTGAAGTCAGTGTTGTAAGTCAGTTTCCATTTTGTTTTTATTAATTAGAAAATTGTGCTGTTTACTTTCTAGAACAAAAAACGTCCACTAAAAGGTATCAAATTTGTTTTGGTTAATTCAGTAGTAATGCAAATATATTTTTTGAAAATTAGAGTTCTTTATTGGTCCCTATTATTTTGGTGTCACAAATGTTAAATATTTGGTGCCAGTTAATTATTGTATGTATAATCAGAATCTCAGAAAGGCCAGATGCAGGGGGAGATTATCAGTGTTTTCTCTTCTGTGAAATTTGACTTCTGCATGGAATAAAACAATTGTGGATTTTGCTGAGATCTGTTTAAGGTCATCCTATAAGTTATTAGACTGCCTTTTGCATCAAAACTATTTTGGAGGCTAAGTCATTAAAAACTTTGCAGTAATTCAGATTAGGAAAAAAACGTATGCTCATAGCGGAGAAACCACAAAATGTGTGTCTGTTAGTGGCAAAACAGTAACAAAACTCTTCCTGAGATTGGCGAGATAAATTTATGTGTCTTATCCAGGTCAGTCATCTTTCGGTTCCATCTTGTCACTGGAATGTTGGGGTTCATAATCTATAGCTCTATTTGAAAAGTTTCTGAAGTGACTGAAAATGAGGAAAAATTTTGTGCTAGTCAAATTACAGGGTCCAGAATTTTTCATTTCTGCTTATCAGTCAAGCTCTCTTTTCATTCAGAGGAGTGGAAAAACTTTTAACACCTCACTTGCCTAAATACTTGCAGTTGTGATATAATAAAATCATTCAAGATAAAGTACTAAAAATATGTATATTAAAATTGAACTGTATTATAATTATTATGTGGATGTTATGAGCAGTTTTATTCATTTTAAGGCAATGAAATGTTTTAGAAATATGTAGAATCCTGAGGTTAAAAACTTGAGTTGTTTCTCTCTGTAATTAGCTTCTATTACTTTAATTGTAATCAGCAAATTTGAGAAAATACTGACCAAATTGTTCTTCTCTTCTTGGCACTGTTTCTAGTATGGGAAGTACTGCACAGCTAACTGAAAATATCAATTTGTATTGGGATCTCAGTGTTGCTAAGATTTTGTTAATATCACTAAATTTTAATAACTATTTCACAAAATCATGTCAAATGATTGTATTTCTAGCTTTTTTCAAATTGCAAATTTTAAGTGATTTTCAGTTATTTGGCAGAGTATAAAAATTTGTACATATTCCTTATAGTTTACATATTTTTTATCTGTGATTTCTGTGTACATGTTATACTTTGCTTGTATACAATGTGAAATTGTATTACGGAAATTCTTGGTTTAATATTGCATCAGAACTATTGTGGCATCATTGCATAGAGATGCAGTTGATCTTAGAAATTTGAATGACTTAACTTGATTTTCTAGCTTAACTGGAAAACAAGAACTGCAATCACATGGTAGACCAGCAGTCTGATAAATCAGTAGTTAATCTTGCATACGTTTGTGCTGATGCCCCTTCTCCCTGGCGTCTTTCTTGCCCCCAGCCAGTTATTCCCTGTCTCTTCTCTGTGCTGATACTGGCTGTACAGTGAGCTGAGATTTGGATCTGGTCAGAACCTGTTTTCCTGGGGTGTGTTTTTGGTTAGATCGTTTTGGAGTCCTGCCTCAGCTGCGTGGATGCCCATGCTGGTGCAGTGGAGCGGGACATGGGATGCCCTCACACCTCCTTTGCAAGCATTCCCCACCTTCCCAAATGCACTGTGCTGGCAGCAGACCGTATCTTAGGTGAACCGCAGTGGCCAAGGACGGACTGTAATTCATCATCAATATTCCCTGGCTAGTACCAGGTTTGTGCTCGGACAGAAATGCATAGCAGTTAGAGGAAGAATCTGCCTATGTTGAATGTTTACTCCAATTTCCTGAATGTGAGTTTTTTTTTTTTAAGAAAAAGTGCTCACACCAGTTTGGAGATGCCTCACGGCGTTCAAGGAGAAGCTGGCTATTTCTGAAGGTGCTAGCTGGTGTTGGGTGCTGGATTGGTGGGAGGCGTTGCCATGGTGCAAACCGCTAGTTACCTGGTGGTGGTACAGAATCCAGCAAGAACAGTAGATGCTGAACATTCGAAAATCTGTTCCTGAACTCTTCTGAAAACATGTTTGTGTGAGATGACTGATACTCTGCTGTTGGCCATTTGTGTCATTAAATCCTTTTGTCATAGTCCTTCCCTTGAAACCAAAGCCTAATCCTCTCCTCACTCTGCTTCTCTTTAACTCTGTGTCCCTCCCCCTCCCCACCCCCCGTGTTTTGTCTCTGAAGCCCTTCTGTTCTCCTGACATTTTTTAAAAAATACAGTTATCAAAGTTGAAATTTATTTGTTTATCATGGAATAACATTTTCAGTGTTCCTAAAATTGTGTAACTTTACAAATGATAGTATCTTTCTTTCTTTCTCTTTCTTTCTTTCTTTCTTTCTTTCTTTCTTTCTTTCTTTCTTTCTTTCTTTCTTTCTTTCTTTCTTTCTTTCTTTCTTTCTTTCTTTCTTTCTTTCTTTCTTTCTTTCTTTCTTTCTTTCTTTCTTTCTTTCTTTCTTTCTTTCTTTCTTTCTTTCTTTCTTTCTTTCTTTCTTTCTTTCTTTTCTTTCTTTTCTTTCTTTTCTTTCTTTCTTTTCTTTCTTTTCTTTCTTTTCTTTCTTTTCTTTCTTTCTTTCTTCTCAGTACTGCATGCTTAAGCAAAGGTTACATTAATTACTCCTTAGTGGCTAATTTAAAACTAAGCACAGTGTATGAGTATTTCAGGTTATTCCTGTAACTGTTTATTAATTCAAGTAATTCTTGACTGTATTTCATCTGGTGTTTCTCAGCTCACTGGCGTAGCTTTGCCACTCTGAAATTCTTCACATTCTTAAGAAACTTGAATAGTTTCGCTGTCTTGCAGTATATGCAGTGGTGATCCCACATCATTGTTGTATATGTTAACTAAAAATGTTCCTGACAGAGAACTGTAGAGCATCACGGATTGAAATTTGACTATATAATCCTATTTTGCTCTCTTGCTTTTGCCCCGTCTCCTATTTCTGTTCTGTTCCACCACGCAGCTTTTTTTTCCACACAACTACTGTTTCCTTAAACTTACTAGAAGCTTTTTAAAAGTCGAAAGAAATTGTGTCAGTTTAGTCTTTATCCATTTTGTTTTCTTGACATTCTTGAAGAAATCCCATATGTATGATGGGCCTGATTTTTCTACTCGGAGGCAGTGCTGCCTTGTTTATCTCACGTCAGTTTGCATTATATAAGTGTTTGATTAAAAACAGAAGCATAAACAGTTTTCTTCCATTATTGGGTAGGCAATTGACTTGGAATTTTCAAGGTGTTTTTTTTTTAACCTTTTTTGATTCTTCTTCTTGGGGGTGTGTGGTGTAGTTCTCCATTTGTAATCCTTCAGTTTAACCATTATCATTGAAGGGTAGCCATTTTTTCCCAGTAGTTTTCACCTCAGTTACAATTTCTTAGTAATTGTGGATGTATTCTGCCTAGTTCTGGGACTCATTTGTACCTAGCACTCTGCTCCAATACTTCCTTTTGATCCAGAGACAGTGAAAGTATTTGGCTGTTACCTGAAGCTGATTTCTGTTGTTGTCTTCTGAGGGTAAGGACTCATAGAAAGAAACCGTTCTGGTTCTTTGCAAATGCCATTATCCTCCGTTGCAGACTTCATTTTAGGTCTGGTTAATTTTTCACCAAATTTTCGTCTTTTATTTTGCTTGAGTGTTTTATATCCCTTGCTTGGAAGTTCACTACATCTTATTTTCTGTCAGCAGGACTTCTAAGATTTATTAATTTTGTCATATAACTACAGTGTTTCCTTTAAATAAAGAAGCCTGTGTTTTCACAGCTCCTCTCAACTGGTTCCTTATCTTCTGTGATTCCAGGATGATTTGGTGGCATGAACAGGGTGAACAGCTGGAATTATATGGTAAACAGCAAGCAGACCCAGAGGGTTGGATGCTAGATTTTCCAGATTTTGAAGGTCCTTATCAATGAAGCATTTGGATTGCTAACAAAAATACTGGAAAATACAATCCAGGAAGAAAATGGAGGTGGGGGCGTGGATTTGAAGTCTTTGTCTCCCTCCCGTGCCCCATGCTGAAGTTCAGTTTCACCTTCAAGTTTACGGAGCAATTCCTTTCCCAAGTACGATGGAACTGAAATACGTTGTGGTTACTGTTAAATGGTTCTTGAATTAATTCCTCTATACTGCATGGCTGAACAGGAAAATACCTCCTCCTCAAGCGTTTTAGAGCCAACAGTATCAAGGAGTATTAGTGTCAATAGATTACTTCTCTGAACTTAGTACTGTGTGTGATGTTTAGCTGAATTGAGAGAAATAAAACAAATCCTTGAAGTGGACAGTATTTAAATTGGGGGGCATGGGATTCTCTGCAATTAACTAGATTGCTATGGTAGGCCAATATATTAAGCTCAGGCAGTTTTGCTGCTAATTACACACAACTTCTCTGGAGTATCGGATATTCAGATCCATTTTATGAATATGGTAGAGAGAATAACAACTGTAAAACAAAGCACTGTGCATGTAAGTGACTGTTAGCGTGTATTTCAGAAGGGATAAATGCTCACCATATGGTACAATTACTGTGTCCAAGTTTTCAAATTAGCTTCTCTCATCCTCCTTATTACTGTCTTTAAAAAGAGAGGAAAAAAACCCAACATGATTTATCTACTCTGCAGCAGAACTCTTGACGCAAAACAGCAGCCCAGTTCTGTCCAGTTTTTTTTTCCTAGCATAATAGAGGCTGTCGGACTTTTTTATACTAATTACTGTGTGAGCCTCAGATGAACCCCCTTCAATTCACAGGGCTTTGTTAAGGGAGGAGCTGTCAATGTGTCTGCCCGTTTGCAGCTGTGCTGTGGCTTTAGCTTGCTTAACATTATGCTGCTTTTTAGACTTGACAGAAGGGATTTTTTTTTTTTTTTTTTTTTTTTATTAAGGCAAAGCAGCCTTGTAGCGAAATGGTTTAAGCAGCTGCATTGTGGGGAAGCACAAAGAAGTTATTATTGTGTCTGTTTAGGGGGGTCGGATGGAGGGGGGAGATATTCGGCTGCTGTTGATGCCGATTGTTGACTTGCCATCTGCCAGATAGGGAGAAGAAAAAAATGACAGCTCCAGCAGGGTGTTCAAGAGGTTGTTTGGAGAGACGCATAAACATGTGCAGATGTCGAACTGAATAATGGCAAGAACTTGAGACGGTTTATGATGCTGCTGTTGTGTGTGCATATACAGAATGAATGTATGTGGAGATTTCGTTAGGAGGAGGGTACATATTAATTATCATTGTCCCCCACCGCCTCCTTTACTTCTGTTAATTAGTTCAGGAGTTTAATATCTTCCCTCCCGCCGTTGTTTATTCCTAAAAAGAGCCTTTTCTTGTAGGAAAGAAAACTTTTTGATTTCTCCATGTGGTGGGTTTTAAAAAAAAACCAACTTGATAGATTTGGTACTTGTGAAAGTAGAGAGAGTAATGCAGTTATTTCAGTCTCAGACATTTGGTGGACAGGTGCTATACAAGTTCCTACATAGCTTTGTCTGTCTACCTCAAGACTGCTACGTTGCATATTCCTACTATTGCATCCTGAGCTTTTCATACGCAGAAAGTGCCAAGTGGCGATTGTCTAGTTCTGTATGGTAGACAAGTAAATGCTAGAGGTTAGAAGGAGATTAGCAATTAATTTTCTCTTTCACTTGATCTTAGTTTCAGTTCTTTCTCCAAGGGCAAGGAGCTGGTCAGGCATAACTTATATTTTCCTGTTTGACAATTGTACATAAAATAAATTTTGGTTGCTTTATAGGAATACGATTTTCTTTTTTCCACTAAAATCCTTTCTTATTTTTTATTCTTTGGGCAGTCACAGAATGACTTCAATAGTATCTGAAAGAACCTGTCCACCCTTCCCACCAACCCCACACCAGAAGTGAAGGAACCCCCTGCCCTGTCTTGTGTCTTCCGTCTTGGTTCTAATAAGCGTCAGATCTGTAGGTCGTTGATAACTGTAACTACTGATGGGAGCATTGGATGTCCCTGTGTTTCATCACCAAGGCTGAATGGAAGAAGTCAGTTTTGGATTATGGCAACTTAATTTTAACTGAAAATTCTGGTGTGGCTGCCTCCTACCCAAGTATCGATTTTTGCATCTGAGCCTAGACAGAGGTCAACAGCACTGCAAATGGAGAATTGCTTTTTGCCTGTTGGGTGGGTTGTTGGTTCTCCTCCGCAGAATTGTGCCGTTTACTGTGTTCTGTCGTTGGTAGTGTGACGTCCACGTTACTCCAGGTAGTGCTGCATTGCTGCTTATCGTGAAGCATTTTGTGCAGCCAGAGAGTTCTCCTGACGCGTCCAGCAGTAATGGAGCCGTTCTTTCAACTCGCATAGGCTGAGGAATGCTTCTGCAGATCTCGGGTTAATTGCTTGCAAACGGTGTGGGCTAAATGATAAACCAAAAAGGTTGACTTCAGGGATGTGCTTGAGGAAGAAATGTAGGTCAACAATGTTGGTGCTCGCTTTTTGGCACCTGGCAAGTCTAGGGCTAGGAGCACACCTAGTGACAAGGAGAAAGTTCAGAGGAGCTGTTTTAAAATTATTGCAATGTGCCAGTTTTAAAAGTGAGACAGTTTGCTTTGTGAAAACACGATAGCAAGTATACCAGTTTTAACAGGAGAAACTCATATAATTTTTGGCAACACATTAATCTGTCAGAGAAACTGAGCCGAATGGTAATGCTATTGTCAACTTATCATACTCTTTTGCAAACAATGGAAAGTTTGAGATTTCTTGTGTAAACTAGAGTTGGCTGTTTTACAAAAAGTTGTACGTAGAGTGTGTTAATAAAATGTTTTAATTCACGTTAGTTACTTGTAAGAAGCGTTTAAAATATGATCATCTGATTTAATATGTACGTTTGAACATGAGTTTAATCGTTGCTGCTGTAGCTGACTGTCTTATTCAGTGTAATTTATAGATGAATATTTGTATGCTCATCCTACTCTTAAAATATTTTCAAAACCTGAACAAGATCCTTTGGTCTACTAGCACTCGATAAAAGCAAAAGAAAGGAAAGTCATATTTTTTCTGTTATACAAAGTACCACTTGATGCTGATAGTCTATATAAAAAATTATAAATATTTAAAAGTATGGAGAACTTTTAGTGGAGGCTTTTAGCTATAAAAAAAAATGTGAGGCGACATTCTAAATTTTTTTTTTTTGCATTTACCACAAATACATCTCAATACTATTAAAAACTACAAAAATGCTTTGAGAAGCAGTTGAATAGTGTAGCATTTTAGGCTTTCATCTTATAAAGCCTTATGCAAGAGAGAAATTTTGAAAATGTGAGCAATGTCCCTAAATGTTTCTGGGATATAGACCTTGGTTTTCCATTTCTGAACAGCAGGCATATTTAGAAAATATTGATCTACTTTGTTGTTCAAGGATGCTGACACAATACAGGACTCTGTTATTCCAGACAGCATGTGTTAATATCACCTTCTATTTAATTTATTTATTGTTCTAATTCTTACCCTTCAAGAATGAAGGGGAAGTGAGAGTAATGTTGAAACTGGCAAGTTTTTCTTCCTGTTGGCTCGAAATGGACACGGTAAAGGTCAATTCTCATTTTGTCAGGATGTCAGCTAACTCAGTATTTCTGGTACGATTTTTTAAAAGGACAGAATTTTGTGCATATGAAAATTGAGTGTGTGCTGTGAACATTTATTTTCCATGAGATGCCAAAACATATCAGTAATTTTATGTGGATATTGTAGATGCCCAGTTAAAACCACATTGATGTTTGAATAGCAGTATGTGTCTCTGTTATTGAATATTTTCCTCTAGGTTTTTAGATATTTTAGAGAAAAGATTATTAATGCAACAGGAAAGGGTTGAATAAACAGCAGGAGCTGAAGTACTGTTGCATTTATACAAGATGGGACACTGACTCACTCCAGCAGTCATCATGAAAAAATGGGGGCGGGTGGTGGTTGGAACCCTGGTGAGCCTCTGGCTGGAACACGTTGGTAGGTTGTGTTCAGAGCTGGGGGGAGAAGAAAACCCCGCAGCAAGAGCAGGGAAAAGCTTCTCACTGAGAAGCTCACTGAGAAGCTTGGTCCTCTCTGTAGCTTCAGCTGCAGAGGTGCGTGCTGAGACCACGGAGAGCCGCTCTGTGGCTTCGCCCTGCCTGGTGGCTCCTCCGCTTGGAGTGACTCTGTTTTACTAGTAGGAGCCCTTGTCTTTGATCGCTGCCTACTGCTGCTTCCGGAAAAGGGATCCTACCATTTGTCTGTTCTTCAGTGCATCTTGGCTGGCGTGGAGGAGAGGGTTGTCCCTGCTTTCCTCTCTCCTCACTCAGCTGGGGAGCTTCTAGAGCTTGTTCCCGAGGCTGCTTGCTGCCTTCGGCAATATCTTCACATCTGTGTGGTTTTCACTGGTTTCTGGCCACACAGCTGTGAGTACTTGGACGGCACTTGGCCGGTGTTGCAATGTCATGGACAGTGAAGGGCACTTGAACTTGCTTGTCTTAATTCCCCAATTTGCAGGAAACTTAATGGAAGCTTAGCTGTGCTGTAAGCCGGTGCCCACACATGGCATGAAACGCTTCCTATTTCCCAGTTGTGACTGGAAAAATTCACTTGTCTGATGTAAGTACAGGTGTGCTCAAAATGTCATTTAGCATTACTGGGAACTGTGGGAAAACAGTTAGTATAAATAAATAATTGCTGTCTCACAGTGTAGAAGACAATCAAAAAGCGTTAGTTCCAAATTCTACTTTTCTTTGAACTGCCGGCAAATACTTGGGAGGGAGCATAGAGTAAAAATAGCTTTTAAAATGCTAAGGCACGTTAGGAAGAATCACGGGTTTATTTAATTTTTTGATATGCAATAGGATTTTGTAAAGTCTTTTGCATGATGGATAATTACACATTTACATTAGATTGAAGGACATATCGAATCTTGAGGACAGGTATACTTTTTAGTTTTTTTGAAATACTTATTTTTTACAGTAGTTTTGAACAGTATTGTAAATTTGTTATCAGGAAATCGGAAGTAAGTAAATATTTAACAGAAGTGCTTTACGGTTAGTAGTGTCTACTGACTTAGGCAGAGAGCCTGCTGAGGCTTCTAATCGTGTGTTAGGTAACACTGCCCTCAGAGGGCCAAGGTAAGTAAATTCAACCTCAAAACCACTGGCTGTACTTGTGGTATTTTACTTGACCTGACATTAATTACAGTTGTTTATTTTAAAGAAAAATTACAGATGGTTAAGATGTTTTATTTACTTTTATATATTTTTGTTTAATGCTCTGAGATATATTCAGTTTTTGCCCTCTCTGTTTATTAAATGTTAGTGTGGGGGAACTGGAGTTTGATTTAACAGGAAAGTGCCTTAAAAAAGAAAGAAAGAGAAAAAAAAAAGCAAGAACTGTATTTGTGTATTATTTCTATTAAATCCATTTTAGGAAATTGATGACATAGAGAAGAAGCAGATTTTTGGTGTTGTTTGCTTGGAGGGGGTTTGGGGTGTTTTTTCTTTTTTTTTTCCCCCTCCTCTGAAATCTCACGTATGTCTGTGTGGCAGCTGTTGCTTCTTTTAAGGAAGCAAGTTTTTGAACTCAGGTTTCTGTTGTTTATCAGCACTGTGTATTAAAGGCATTTCCTTCACACCTCTAAAACCATTTACATTTAGAAAAACTCAGATGTTTTGCAAAAGTGATTTTAAAAAAATAACATCATTTAAGATATTTTAAAATAATAAGATTAATTTTAAATTACTGAATAATTTTTCAAGAACTGCTAAATTTCCATATGCTTGAAGATCACAAGCGGTGAGACTAAGAATAGCAACCATTGGCTCTGATGCGAAGTGTGTGTTTGAAGAGAGAGTTGGAGTTCTGAGGTGAAGTAAAAGAATCGCGAACTTGGAGTGATACATTTGCCTAACACAGATTTGCTGACTACTCGGATGGTTTCTTAGAAAGCTCTTCTTTGTGAAGCTCCTCAGCAGTATCAAAACTACAAACACTGCGTCACTAGAATAAACATATTTTGTGAAATGGCCTGAAGGCAGGAGTCTTGTTCCGAGCTGTCAAAGGCAAAAAAGAAAAATCATTAAGGTTGCAGTAGAGAGGCGAATACAGAGCTGGCCGCGAGGGTCATGTTCTGAACAAACCTTCATTAAGCGTTCTTTGTGACTGTTGTTAGCCAGCGTGTTATTAAATACAACATTAATTGAAGAGTTGCGTGTTGTGAGGGTGCTTTTTGCATGAAGATCAGATTGCATTTTCATGTGCTTCACTGCTGTCTTGTTTTGTCTTTTGGGTGTATTCTCTCAGTAGTTATTAAAAAAGCAGAACCCAACAACCTAAAACTGATTCTAAATTTGTATTTTGTGTGTGTGTATGTGTGTATTGTCTGTATGTATCTTGGATGTATATATATAAGCCCTTTTCTCAAGTAGCTTTAAAAACTTTGACTAGAATTAAAAAGATGTAGGAATTACTTGGCTTTTTTCGCTGCGGTGGTTGAAATTAGAGACCTTTTCTTAATGTCTAATAAACAGATCCTAAAAGAACATGTTTTTCAACTTAGAAGGGTGTAAATTTAAGCAAAATAATAATTTAGCTTACATTAACTCAGCAGGAAGCAGGATACAAACTGATTAATTCTCTATGGCAGATCCACTGCTTTTTTAAGTACCACAGCTCCATTTCATTAAATTGTCAGGAGATCTCGTGGCTTGGTTAGCCTGCCTGCACTTCTCCTTGATGATGGAATTTTTTTTCATTTGAACTAATGATTTTCAGATATAAATTTTCTGTTGTTTGCTTGTGTTGAGGTATTTGATAAACATACACTCCAAATATCTTTAAAGTAATTTAATATTGCTAATACTGTAAGAGATACATTTTTTTTTTTTTTGTTAATGCGGGGCTGGGAAGTTAGGCACGTGGAAGTTTTTTTTCTTTTCAAATATTCTGCTATGTTTCAGTATTTTTGTATGGAGGATTTCTCTTTTGAAGCAGTTCAGTAAGAACATGTCTGTTAAGAAGTGAGTGCTAAAATGTTTTTCTACCTTTAAGCAGATTACGTACAAGGAATGCGGTTACAAGAGAGCACCTAGAGTGCATCTTGAGAGCCATTAAACCACTTGAGCAGCGAAGTGAACTGTTCACTGATACCACTGTTTACTTTGGTCTTCAAAAGTGTTCACCCATTTGTTAATTAAATTACAAAATAAGTAAAGGGCAGGTGATAAATATTCGTGTATGAGCCTTGAAGAGGTATTGGAATATTGATCATTTCAAGACAAAACTAGGGTTTTTGTGTGTGTGTTGCACAGACGTCTTGAAAAAGTAGTCTGACCGTGATTCATGTGGGGAAACCATTTAGGAGAAACATTCTTCAAAGAAATGTGTCTATGAAAGAAATATAAGGATCCTTATGAAACTGTAGTGTTTTGCAATTGCTTTTAAATTACATGTCCTTTGTCTGGCTATAGTTTGCAGGGTGAAGACAGAGGTACAGCTGTGCTCATGGATGAACTGGTACTTAACGTCATTCAATATTTATATCTTCTTGTGATTAGCTTTTGTCCAAAGTCAGAGGAGCTTGGAAGTGCTAGGCATACTCTTCTAATGGTTTTTCTCCAGGCAGAACATCAGCTGCATAACTTGTAGGTGATCAAAAATCGCTTTGGTTTTCTGATCAAGAGACGCTGAATACCTCGTAGAAGCCAATTACAATCTAAAGTGTTGTCCTAAGAGGAGATCAGGGATCTGCTGATGCCAGGCTTTGTTCACATCTGTACTAGGCTTCACGTTGGTACTTCCAAGGCAATCTTCAATACAGATTTGCTGCATGTTTTTCCCCACACCACCCCTCCCCCCTCCTGACATGGACCTGTTGGAGCGGATCCAGAGGAGGGCCACGAAAATGATCAGAGGGCTGGAACAGCTCTCCTGTGAGGAAAAGCTGAGAGAGATGGGACTGTTCAGCCTGGAGAAGAGAAGGCTGCGGAGACAGCATACAGCAGCCTTCCAGTACCTGAAGGAGGCCTGCAAGAAAGCTGTTGAGGGACTTTTAACAAGGGCATGTAGTGATAGGACAAGGGGTAATGGCTTTAAACTGAAAGAGGGTAGGTTTAGATTAGATATAAGGAAGAAATTCTTTACTATGGGGATGGTGAGGCAGTGGAAAAGGTTGCCCAGAGAAGTTGTGAATGCCCCCTCCCTGACAGTGTCCAAGGCCAGGTTGGATGGAGCTCTGAGCAACCTGGTCTAGTGGAAGGTGTCCCTGCCCATGGCAGGGGAGTTGGAGCTACATGATCTATAAGGTCCCTTTCAACCCAAACCATTCTATGATTCTATGAATCGTGCGCTGGGTCTCCAAGGGCACCTGTTAGAATTGTCTCCTTTTCTACAGGTTTAGTTCTGGAGAGCCTGAATGTAAGTAAGTGAAGGCTTCTGTTCTTTCGTGAAGTGACTAATGAGTGTACTTACCCTGTCAGCTCTGGTGCTGGGAGCAGAGCCTGCTTATCTCCCTGTCCAGTTTATTCCTTACGGAAAGGAGGGCTCTCTTTGAAACCTGAACCTCTGGATGGCTGACCTGTTTCAGGCATGCTGGTATTCTCTCCGTGCTGTCCTTGAGCTCTTCTGCAGTGGTTTAGCTGCCTGCCTTCCAGTTAACGCACCTTCTAGATGAGACTAACTTCTTGATCCATTTTAAACCTAATAACAGGCACTTTCACTCTTAACAGTAACTTGCTGTTACAACTAAATAAGAGATAATTTATTGGAATTGTACAGAAGATTTTCTTTATGGTCTGTTTAAGAAAGCAACTAGGACGTTAATATTTTTTAAACTTATGTGGGATGATCTGATACATAAGGCTTTGTTTTGGCTTATACTTTTGGGTCCGTGCGGATTTCAGCAAATTTGTCATAGGGCGTATTTTAAGCGTTCTTAAAATGTGAGTCATACCTTTACTTAAGCCTATGATTATTTCATTTCCAAGTAGCCGGCAAACAATTCAAGAAATGTCTTTACCTTTTCATGTAATGATGATACAGTTTTTCACTATTTGTTGGTATCAAAGTAACACATTTGTTTTCCTGTATTACACGTGTATTTCTTCTCCAACTTACAGATATCTCATACCTAGTGGTTTGGTTTGGTTTTTTATTGTTTGCTTTTTGTTTTGTGTTTTGTTTTGGTTTGCTTTTTTATTGTTTGCTTTTATGTTAGCAGGGATTTCCCATCGAGAAGTCAGTTCAGACTGACAGCTGCAGTAGGGTTGTTCCCAGCTGAACTAGCACCAGAGATCGGAGATAGAAAGCTCAGTCGATACAAATGTAACTAGCATTCTATCTGCTCTGTTAAGTTTGTGGTCAAATTAAGTAATGCTTTGACTTTTTCAGTTTTCTTTCTACTTATGTGAAAATACCTAGATAACAAAATCAAACAGGTACCCTGCTCTCTAGAAGCAGGACTAAATAGGAAGAGTTTTGCTGCTGAGGGACAGAAAACATAAGTCAGCACTGGTAGCCTGGTCTTAATTTTTCTCACTCTTTCCTCTTCTCCATCTCCTACATCTTACCCTGCTTCTCTGCTTAAATACACGCTGAAAAATGGGAACATTAATGGCTGCAGTTAGATTTTTAAGCTATGGGCATCGTCAAAGTTCTTACAAGCTGTGGTCAAGTTCAGCAAGGCCATATTAACCATACTGTGGTGGTTCAGCCTGGCTGGAGGGCCGGTGACCACCAAAGCTGCTCTGTCGCTTCCCCTCCTCAGCTGGGCAGGGGAGTGAAAAAAATACCATGGAAGGCTCGTGGGTCGAGGTGAGGGCAGGGAGATCACTCATCAGTTACCGTGATGGGCAAAACAGGCTCGACTTGGGGAAATTAGGTTAATTTATCACCAATCAAATTGGAGTAGGAAAATAAGAAACCAAATCTTAAAAACACCTTCCCCCCACCCCTCCTTTCTTCCCAGGCTCAACTTCACTCACGATTTTCTCTCCCTCCTCCCCTTGAACGGCGCAGGGGGACGGAAAATGGGGGCTGCGGTCAGTTCATCACACGTTGTCTCTGCCGCTCCTCCCTCCTCACACTCTGCCCCTGCTCCAGCGTGGGGTCCCTCCCACAGGAGACAACCCTCCATGAACTGCTCCAGCTCCTTCCCACGGGCTGCAGTTCTTCACAAACTGCTCCAGCTTGGGCTCCCCATGGGTTCACAGCCTCCTTTGGGCATCCCCCTGCTCCAGCGTGGGGTCCTCCCTGGGCTGCAGGTGGGGATCTGCTCCACCGTGGACCTCCCTGGGCTGCAGGGCACAGCCTGCCTCACCAGGGCCTGCTCCACGGGCTGCAGGGGAAAAATCTCTGCACCGGTGCCTGGAGCACCTCCTGCCCCTCCTTCACTGACCTGGGTGTCTGCACAATTGTTCGTCTCACATCGTCTCACTCCTTTCTCCTGCTGCAAATTGCTGTGTAGGATTTTTTCCCCCCTTTTTAACTGTGTTATCCTGGAGGCGCCACCACAATAGCTGATGGGCTTGGCCTTGGCCAGCAGCAGGTCCATCTTGGAGCCGGCTGGCGTTGGCTCTGTGGGACACAGGGGAAGCTTCTGGCAGCTTCTCACAGAAGCCCCCCCTGTAGCCCCCCTGCTACCAAAACCTGGCCACGCAAACCCCGTACTCATACATACATACATACACGCTGAACTTCAGTGACAATTGGTTGTTTGTTCAAATGGAAAGGTGAAGATGTGATTAATGAATTTTTAGATCAGCGTTTCATGGAGCAGTCTCCGTATGAGATAGATATAAACTTCTTTCTGACCTGCGAATTGTCTGAAAGCTGCGTAGCTACAGCTAGCAGTGCGCTGAGGTGGTCAGTGGCACTGAAGGGGCTGGTGCAGCCCCTGGGCTGGTCAGTTCTGAGCATTCTGCAAAGGGTGGAAGTCTGAGGCACGACTGGAAATCCCGCATTGTTACATACGCATTTTTTCTTGACATGTTCACTTGTATAATGATGAAAAAGCGACTTATTTAAAGTCTTAGCAAGTACTCGTACATGCGTTATTTGCTTTGCAGAGTCGGTAGAAATCAAAGACGGGGAAAGTTGGGCAGATCTAAACTCACCTGTACTTAACAGAGTAATTGCACTTTCAAAATGAAATGGTTGCTGAAATGTTTGTGTGGCATTGTAAAGTGTAATGATGTTACAGAGATTTTTCACCCTTAAATAGCAAATAAGCATCATTAATTAAGCTATTGTGTCTTTGCTGACCTGTTCTGTATGTTTCTGGTCCTGAATACCTCATGGCTAGCAGAATCTTCTGCTCAGACTGGGTTAGGGGGAAAGTGGAGGTGGTGGATTTATTGGTGGACTTACCTCTTAAAAGGTAGTTGGCTTCTACTTTTTCATTCCTTTTGATTTGAGATACATTTATTAAGTATAATTTGTGTAGGTCTTCCCATTATGGCCAGTCTTCTAGTATTTGCTTCATATATGTTTTGAGGAAATTAATTTTTTTTTGCTTTGGCTCAGCAGGGTATGTGTCCTACCTCATAGTAATTTAGATTTCCTTTTGTTATTAAAAGTCAAGCTGTAGTGTTTATTTTTGCCTGCAGCAAATTTCGAACGGTTTATAGGTGTAAAGTTGTAGGATTTTGAAGAGTATAGTGTGATAAAATTTAGAATTATAGAATATTACTATGCAGAGCTTTTAGCCTCTTATTCCAGAGGCTTCTCTGTGTAGTCCAGGCTTACCACTGCAATTCCATTTTCTCTTCTTTTGGAGGGTGTTAAGGTTTCCTCTGTAAATTGAAAATGTCTGAAAAATTTTGGTATAATTAATGTTAGACACTGATAATATGTTATGTTTTTTAATAGCAAATGGTTTTTTCTACAGTACTAATGAACATTTTTTTTCCTCTCCTTTAGGAGAATATATAAAAAACTGGCGGCCAAGATATTTCCTGCTAAAGACAGATGGCTCTTTCATAGGCTATAAGGAGAAGCCCCAGGATGTGGATCTGCCATATCCACTCAACAACTTTTCAGTGGCAAGTACGTATTTCCAGTATTTATTATTCTCTCAGCATATTGACAAAGTATCTGCTACGTATTGCTTCACGTGTAGTGTGGAATTTCTTGGTGATACTGGAAGTTCGATGCCATGCGTCAGACTAGTGCACCACTAATCTTATGTCCAGCTCTACAAGATATCTTTTGTACGAGGGTATTGAAGATTTTACCATGGGTTGGTTTTTGAATATTTTTGAAAGTTTAAGTTCTCATTTGTGTGTGTGTGTCTGAAGTGTCTGTAACTAAACAACATTTGACAAATGATTATTGTAAGAATAAAATTCCTGGAAAGCTTACCTTTATTCAGATCACTAACCTCTTGTCTCTTTTTCAGTAGTATCTCTGAATTCACTTGAAAACTCAAATTAATTAGAAAATTATCTAGACTGTCAAATGACACAAAATCGTGCTAAATTATTTTTCTCTTGGATAATCAGGTAATCAGCTCTCCAGCCTGGTTAATCAGTAATTTCAAGCAATCAGACAATTTGCATATATTAGCAAAGCTACGAAGTGTGTATCTGTTGGATAAAGTGAAGACATTTTTTATTTCTTATTTTCCAAGAATGTTTCTAAAAAACAAATCTGTAGGTTTTTTGATCTGGCAGTGTGAGATTGGTAGAAGAGTGTTTCTGAGCAGAAATGAGAAGTATTTGAGGAGCAAAACTAAGGGGGCAAGAAATCTCCCTGAGTATGAGCTGTGGATATCATGGCTAGAAACTTTCAGAGGAACACTAGAAAATTTACTCAATTTCTTTCAAAATTGTATTAGTGTACTGCATGACAGTAAATGATGGTGTTTAGTTCTATAGAGGAGTATTGGAGCCACAAGAGCATGTGTACATAGGAAAAGGATTCCCTTCATCTGCATTGCTGAAGATTGAACAAAGGCTACTTAGACTGAATTTACCTATTTTCTCGATAAAATTGTTCTTGAGATTGACTCAGCCTTTGTGTACAAAGTAATTTGGGAATTTTATTTGGTAAGAAGATAATCTTGTTCTCCAAGCCCATGTCTTGTCCCACTAGAGGAGAAAAACTTTTCATATTCTGGTTGTGACTGAAGTCTCACCAATGATAATGAGCTTGTAAGCCTTCTAATAACATTAGCATTTCATTTTGCCTCGTTGCTATTCAACATAAAAGAAAGTGATGTCTTGAAGTTGTTCATATGAGTAGGAATTGACTAGATCATAGGCTTCTATTCCTTAGATTAGTTATCTAGTTATCTAGTATTGCTAGATACTTTTGCCCCAGTGCGCAGCAGAGAGAACATCTGTAGAACTACATTAGGGTTTTTTGTCCTGCTTTACCATCATCTTCGCTGCGTATCTAGTCTTCCTTTCCTGCAGCAACTAGAAGGATGATCCAAACAGGAGTTCTGCTAAACAAAGAAATGCATAATTAGGAATTAAATCCAGTGTGTTGATACTAGTGGAGTTTTTTTTTTGTTTTATACCCAGACATCATCTTATGTCATTCTGATATTAGAATGCTGCCCCTGAACTTTGCCGTGATGGAAATTTGAAAATTCCATATAGTTTTCCAAAACGACACCATGACTACCACTACCTACCTCACCCCCCCTAAAAAAAAACCAAACAAACCAAAAAAATCCTTTTGGCATCTCATAAACCCCATAGGTCTGATTCTTAGCAATATTAGAAGAAATAGAGTTTCGATAGGCAAGGTGAGTTTTTCTGTTTTCTGACAGGAAAATGAGTAATTTGTCAGAAATGATTGCTGATCAGTGCAAGATTGGGGGAGATTTTTCAATCGTAAAAAGAATCTCCTATAATTAAGTGTAGTACCTATGTAGAATTCACAGGACGAAAAGCAAAGCAGTATGGTATTACACTCTCAGTTGCAAGGGACTGACAGTTTTTTGTCAGCTATTTTATCTGTCTGAAGATGAGCTCATTGGTAGGGCAAGCAAACAAGCGAACAAAATCACTGTATGAATGAACCGGATCTCACGGGCAGTGCCTGGTAAATGTCAAGAACTGGTCTCACGGCCTCCGATCCAAGAGTTCCTGAGCTGCTGCAGCAGGTTTGTGGCCACAAGCAGTGCAACATATTTTTCCTGTAATAGTGAAGTACATTTTTCATAAATTACTAGCCAGGCAGATGGAGTGTGAGATCACTGTTAATACCATCTTGATTAGGTTGGCAGGGACTTAAAGATATGTCTTTACAGTCCTATCTTCCTATAATCTTTGTAGCTATCTGTAAAGTGAGAGTGTGGTCTCAGTCTACTTTTTGCTCTCCAAATGATAGACATCTTTGGCTCTTGCTTACAGCTTGTTATTTAAGCAGAAAAGGCCAAGGCTGTGGTATTATTTTCATAGTACTGTTGGAGTGGAACCCTGGAAAGTTTGCGCCGCTCTGCTCTGTATGATAGTTGTTCTGTAGTTTCAAACTTTTGTGCCCAGCTCTATCACACTAGTTACTTCCACCACATGGATATTTTCCCACCAGCGTCCGCTGCTTTCCACTCCTGTGAAATCAACTTTATTTTTGCAAAAGGCTCTTTTCCAGGCATAGTATCATTTTCCTTAGTGGGAAGGGGAAGCCCAGCGGCTTCCTGATTTCTTCTTTGAAACTTTGAATAACTCTTCTTGAATAACTTTGAAGTCCTGCACCTGAGTGTTACTGTCTCCCTGGTCATGTGTCGTCCGTGTACTCCTTGGGGAATGGCAGGAAGGCCAGTGAGAATGAAGTTATTTTACATACTGCTAACAGCGCTTACGGTGCTGAATACGTCTTTCTTAATTAAGCCTTTCTCATCGGGTGGTGTTTTGTCATAGGGTGGAGTGTTCAGAGGCCATCCCGTCTCCTTGGGGTGATCTGGGAGGAAGTGTGGGAGGAGGGCGTTGGGAAGTGGGTGTGTGAACAGGTAGGTGCTCTGCATAGAGAGGGAGAGCCTGAGGCTCATTGCTGTCTCCCCGAGTATGTGGGGAAACCGGGTGGGTGTGAAATGAAATGGGGGTGAGGGATTTCTCTTCCTTGGAGTGCAAGTGTGTCCCTGACGGTGAAACAGAGTTGACTGAAGAGTAGGACAGAGCGTGGCTGGATGGAGCTGAGCCCCAGGGAAGGATACAGGACTGGCCCCTCAGTGTCCTGGACCGGGGCTTCACTTTGCCTCCCCATGGCCACTGCTCTCCTGCCTTTGGGTGCATGTGAAGGCTGGCGATGAGCACCCCGCGCTGCATCTGTGAAGCTGCCACAGGATTGCAGGGGTGAACAAATCAGCCAGATCTGGTGACACTGCATAGCGTGTAGGAACCACTCTGGTTTCTCTCCTGTGGAGCCAGCCTATTTTACACCCAACTGAGCTTTCTTTTTTTAACATGGGAGTTGGGAGAGCTGTGTGTTTGAAATACGCTTTTAGTTCCTTAATGCTCTTGCCTTGACACTTAGATTCACAAAAAGTTGTGCCATGCTGTCTAACCATACACTTAAAGATAAATGAAGGTGATGTAGTTACATTGGTGGGAAATTCATTGTGGAAACTTAAAACTGGTTGATACTCGTTTTCAGAGGTAAATTCCTAAGTGTGAGCATACTTGAATTGGATGGTTCAAAGTCAGTTCAGCTCTTTTCAGGTAGAGACAAGCAATTGCAAGTAATCAAGCTATTGTAGCTTAAAGAGATACTCTTGATTGAGTCACAGTAACTGAGTGGGTGTGCATTCCTAGCCCACTTCAACTGCAAAATAAAATATGTTAATGTAAATTGCTTTTACTTGGGCTTTTATGCAGTCAGAACCAGTTTAAAAATAATTTGGATTCAAATGGTATAGCTTCTGTGTATGGGCAGAGGCTTGAAAAAAATGTCCTCGCTTTTAAAACTCCATTATGTTTCTTTGGAACAAAACTAGTACTTGGAGTGACAGGTTGTGTACCCTCAGTGTCCCCCCCCTCCCCAAACCAGCATGGCCTCACAATGCTGTTATTAACTGGTCCGGTGTTGTCTAAGTAGAATCAACACTGCTTTGTGTAAACCACTTTGGTCTTTGATCTTCATCATTGTCAGGGAAAACAGAGTGTGTAAGAATTCTCCTTCAGTTCTACTTAATGACCATTTTTGGCTTTACTGAAAAAAAAAATACTTCTCACATATGCAGTAAGTATGTAGGTAATCACATAGCACATTTGGGATGAGGTATCTTGAAGAATTGGCCCTTTGCCTTCATTTTGATCTTTACGTAAGGAATAATTGGGAAGAGCTGTATCCCTTCACAGTAGCCTTTGAGCTTTGGCCAAAAATGATGTCACCTGGAATTTCTTTCCTATCTTGAAAGATAGTGCTTTCTAAGCACTCTGTGGTACAGCTATCCTTTTTCTTCTCTTTGAAAAGAAAAAGCAAATATTAGTTATTGTGAGAAGGTAACCTTTTACTACCTGTCCTTTATTTTATTTTTTTTCTTTGCAGAAATGATTATGGATAAACCTTGGCTATTCTAAATGGAGAAGCTGTGCTACTTTTTCCTAGTCTTTATGTTTCAGTGGGCCAGAGACAAGGTTTTATTATTCTGGAGATTTAAAAATCTTCAAAACATGAAAAAGCAAAGGTTTCAGGGGAAAAGTGTTAGGGCTATAAAGAATTCTGAAGATACTGTGTAAAGAAATGGGTAGGAAAATATATAAGTACGTTTTAAGTGAGATTAAATTATGCATCAGAATCCTTTGGCATTAGACATGACCTTGTGTGCAACTCCATAATTAACTTTTCAATAAAATTTAAGTTTAAAGTCCCAGGTTTTCTAATTGTCACAACAGTGGATGACATGAACCCAGAGATAAGCATGGAAGTGTAGATACTTATAATTGCAGTATAGATTTCATTCAAAAATAATAATGGTGCAATTGAATAAATAAAGTTCATTCAACACTGAAAATAGTTGTGGGGAGAAAAAGGCAATGTATGTGTAATGTACTGCATATGCAAATGCATGTATGGAAATTCGAGCTCAAATCTAATGTGTGTAACCAGTATTACTGTCTCTGCTGGATGAGGAAATGTTTAGCTTTTTGGAAAACTGGACCAGTAATTTTCTTCGGGACGCTTTCATATTACTTTTTGAATGGTTTCTGGGTGGTATAGTTGGTATTCTGTCATTTGACTTAGAAGTTTGGATTCAGTTGTTGGCTTGGATCATGAAGGAAAATTAGTTCCTTGGTCTCCCTTCTAATGTAATGGGCAGTGCTTTCTCAGACACCAGTATAGCATACTGTAGTTTCCAATTATCTCTAAATAGGTCCTCGTATGAGTGTGGCAGCTCAAAGTTTAAAGCCAGGTCTGAGAGTTTTTATGCTGGTGTCATACACCCGGTTGCATAAATAAAATCGGGGCACTTGTATGAAAGACAGAGGAGGTTGTATCATTTTACTGTTCTCTGTGAAAGCAAACTAACCCCAGGCAAAACCCAACAACATCCAGAAATCTATTTTCATTCTCCCTCTTTGCGTGAAGGGGCAAGTGGCAAACTAGTTGTAATGACAGCAAGACATGGGTGCTACTTCAGCTCTTTTTGGAGTATTGGAAATAAAAGATTTTCCAGCATGATGAAGTGCATCAAGGATGATCTTTTTCAGCTTCAAGGAATGTAATTAACTTTTTTGTGTTTCTTATGCTGTCATATATGTTGTTGTATCATCAAAGCACATACAAGCACTTGTCATGAGCCAAGCCCCACAGAAGTGGGATTTCTACCCATACAGAACAAAAAGTCAGTCCCTGCTCCAAAATACTAAAATTCCAAATATAAAATAAGAGACAGCAGATGGATGCAAACAGATGGGGGGAGCATGAGAAAACAATGAGACAGTATTAGCCTGTAGTACAGGCAGTGGTCTCAGCACATCAACAACTAATCCATTGTCAAGGTTAGATTTTTTACTCTCTTCTCCCTTCTTTTCTCTCTCCCTCCTTCCCTTCCTCATGTTTTTTAAGACATGGTGAACGACAGTTTTAAGGTGAATTTAACAGAGAACCAGTCTGGCAAATCGAGAGAGTTTAGAAATGCTTTTGAGAAATGGTGCTGAAATTGGAGCAGTAGAATTATGGGTAGTATTTTGATACTGAATAAAGAGTGATACCAAGGATGAGGGTAGGCTGTGGGGACAGACCATGTTGAAAAGCTATATGTATTTGATGTGATAGAGCTGGGTAAGAAACGAGGAATGCAAAGAGAAGAGTGATATGGTCAAAGGGACAATGGAGAAAAATGATCTGTTCAACAGTTTTGGGGATGACATTTTTAGAGGAAAACTGCATTTGTTGGGACCAAGGAAGGGATACTAAATTGTTCACATAAATCTGTATGTGAGCAAACTTATTTTTGGGGTCATACTCCCCATAGATAAAATGTAGTGAGAAAGGACAAAGCCTTTTGGAAAGTCTAAGAACAGTAGGTTGCTCGTAGGGAGTAGGTAAACCAGTGAGAGAATCGAGAGAGGACCAAGCTAAGGGTGTGTGGGGGGTGTGTGTATACACATGTATTTGTACATATATGTAAAAGCCATGGGTTTTCATATGTATATGAATAAAAGCACGTGTGTCTGTCTTAATATTATGAAAATAGTGTATTGGTTCTGTTACATGTCTGACAAAAAAGGTCATCAGAGAAAAGTGGGGATTTGCAGTGCAGAGTAGCAGTAATGGAAAAAAGTATTTGTATGTAGTGTGTTCGTCAAATTTTGACATGAGAAAGAAAAAATGGGAGTAGTAACTGAACAGGCAAATGTTGGGAAAAAGTGTTTATCTTGTGAAGGAAAGACCAAGATGAGGATAAGAAATCAAGGTTAAATTGTAATGCAAATAGATCCATAGATAGATATGGATATCTGTATATAGATAGCGCTCTGTATGTATTTAAAAGTGCATATATTCTAAACAATGCAAGTAGTGGTTTGATACTATTTCTTTTATATCGTATGATAACCACAGGAAGTTATCTTTTGTACTAAAACTCAGTCTGTATTAGGAATAATTTCTCAAATATGCAGCCTTCTGTTCATTATTCCATGGAATTTTTTATGGCTGCTTGTATGTTTAGTATTCTTGTCTAGCCATATCAACAAATTCTGCTGAAGTTGAAAGCTTCTGTACATGAAATAATAAAATGGTGTTAGTGTTCCTTCTGTTTTTTATGCTGAATGAATGTATTTAGGAAAAGAACTGTGGTGATTATATGGTTAAAGTTACAGAATTCAAACTTTAAACTTTTTAATAAAATCTGAACAGATGATCTGTGCTTTTTTTTTTTTTTTGGAACTGGCAGGTTTCAGGCCCTCTAATTGGCTTCCCAGCTTTGCAGAGTAATTACAGCTTCAAGCAAACTTTGTCATCTGTGGTTCAGAATGGTGTAAAGTAAACAGAACGTTTTGAAATACAGTTTGTAGTTAGAGTTGCTCAGGAGAGTTTAACTAGCAGAACTACTTAATTTAGATAGTAGCAGTTATTTGAAAAAGGTAGTCTAACATTTTAGAATTGTCAGGTTGTGTGTGGATATGGAGACGAAAGTTAACCTCTGGTAGGTACTTGACTTTTGTGTTAAAACGGGAAGTTCAATACTTGAGATACATTAATTGCACTTTTTAAATCAGTTTTATTTAATTTTTTTCATTTTCTGTGTAGTCCCAAAATGGCCAAATGAGTGCTACAGACTTGTTGGAACAGTTGTCAGTTTCTGTTACTGATTTTATGTTTTGCTGCTTCGAACAAGTGTTCTCCCCCAAGGTTTTTCATCCCCTCTAATATTAAAGGGGAAGATTCTCATGACTGGTGTTTAATCCCAGCAAGAGAGAAAGCTTTAGGATTAAAATGTGTAATTCCAAGTGGTAGATGGCTAGCATACAAGAACACAAAGTTGAGTCTGTCTGTTTACTGGCTTACTCATCTTTTTGAATTATAATTTAGACTTCCAACTGTTTTGAGTTGAGATTCAGCCCTTTAATTACATATGTTTATGTATAGTAGCAAACTTGAAGACATTATGGTAGAGTGTTCTCTACTCTTGGTAGTGACCCAACTATCACTCGAGTGTTGGGAGCCAGCTCTCAGTAGCCAGTTTCACTCGTTCTTCTGTGCTTTTGTAGTTTCCAAACTATTCTCTCTGTCTAAAACTACTACCGTTTTTCCAGTAATTAGTAGGAAAATATTTTGGTAATTAGCAGTAACTGTGTATTAGAGTACTTATCCATCTTAATAGATTTTTTTTTTCTCCCTAGCTGTAGGTGAAAGACATTCACAAACAGGTTTTTATTCATGTTGCAATCATGTCAGAGAAGTTGTTTATCCCATACATTTGTGTACGGCAGCACATGAAGCATGTGGGTGTACTAAATATCAGCAGACTTCAGTTACTTTTGTCTGCTTGAGAAGAATGAGTAGCACACCACTTTTAGAAATACATTGGTCCTCCACTGCTTGCTGAAACTCTGTTTGCTTCAGAAGGGAAGAACGTGAACATACTCAATTTTCACCTTCCACAAGGAAATGAAATCTTTAGCCATGTTTAACAGAATATTTAAAAAGCTCATTAAGTTTTGCTAGATTTTGTTTTTCAATAGCAGCCTTCAGTGATAGTGAAATGGCATTTTTGTTTTTTATGTTTTCAGTGCCGTTTTCAATTGCTAAGGTATTTTTTAATCACCTTTAATTGATTTAGTTAATCATCTGTAATGAAAACTCAGAGAATAAATACTCTTTGGTAGTTACAGAGCTGAGTATGTGCATCCATATGTTTTGTTCTTGTTGATAATGTGCATCATCACTTTGAGGACTGTCTAAAAAAAAATTGATATAGATAGTACCAGTAATGCGTCTGTATATTAGATACAGATTTACAGAATGTACATACTAATATATTTATTATACTATATATAATATAGTAAATTATATCTATTAATAGAATATTATATATGTAGGTATTGTCCCTGTTCATTGCAAGGGACGTTGGGCCAGATGACCTTTAAAGGCCCGTTCCAACCCCAACCGTTCTGTGATTCTAGGTATAAACCATATTCTAGATAGCATTTGGACATAGGCAGGCTTAATTCCGTTAGTTCCAATTTTTGTGTGCTTGAGTTGGCAAACTTAAATTAATGCCATTTTAATGTATGCATTTTTGTATTTTAATGTATGCATTTTTGTATTTTAATGTATGCATTTTTGTATGTATTTGCGATCAGAAAATGAATAGTGAAATTCAAAATCTTCAGCTCCGTTACAGGCACTGGAGAGGATGTGCTATTTAATGGGTACAGACTTTTTTTTGCAGGTTGGACTCTTTTTGCCTTCAGGTTGTCCTAACACAATCACCTCACTTTTCTGTCCCTGGCAGCTGCTTTTACCTTCCTTCTCTGAAACTAGCTACTCTAGTTTAGGTATGCTCTAGCTGTCCCCCAAGTTTTTCTTTCCCAGTCTTTTTCCTGTCCCATTTCCGCTCTTTTCCCTTTATTCCGTAGTCCTTTGTTCCTGACATCTCTTCTGTAAATAACTTGCTGTGCGCTGTCTTCCTGTATTGGATTTTGCCTCAGTGAGGCAGTTTCTTTATCATATTATCTGAGGAATAGGATGAGACGTTATGAATATGGGAGAAAGAGCTTTCCATTTAGTAGGTGTAGAGGCAGGAGATAGCTGTAGCCTCTGGATTATACTCAATGCATATATTGTCAATGATTGTATGCTTTAGTAATTGTTACTGTAATTTTTTACCCTCCTCCCACTGCACTCTTATCCCTCCCACATGTAGCGTGGCCAGATGCCTTACATTTTCACAGGAATATTGAAAGGATATCAAAGGTCTTGGTTTGCCAAGTTTAAGTCTCGTTTCCAAAAAGTAGTATTTTCCAGCAGTGTGCAGCTTTAGGCAGACACCCAGCAAAGAAAATTTCAGCCTACATGGTTGAAGTGTGATAGGATTAAAGATGAGAGGATGGTTTTGTCAGGAGTAGGGTGAGATCATGTTAGAGCAGACAATGCCTCTAGTCTCTTGTGTTGCGAAGGTAGCCCGACACATTCCTTAGAGCTACAGCTGAGGAAGTTAAGAAAACAAATAGCCTGTTAACCCTAGCCTCACCATCATCGTGATCATAACTTGGATGTCAACCATATCCCTGAAGATGGGGGTTTCTTTGATCTCATGAATAATATTCGCACCCAGCTACAAGCCTGGTTAAGAATCCTAAGCAGCTCTACTTCATCATGCTCCCCACGTTCCCGTCATTTGCTTCTGTCCTCCTTGTTCCTCTTCCAGCTTTTGTGTGAAATTTCCTCTTGCTATGTCCATTCTGCTGTAGGTCTTTCCTCTAAATGTTGAGGATGGCCCTCATCCCATCCAAGACCTAGCTGAGTTTGTAAAAGCAGCAAAGTTGGATTACTATTTCTCTTTTGAGTCTCCGCAGTGTATGCAGGTTTGTTAAATGTAATGTCATCTCCTTGACCAGTGAGCAGCCTGACTTACATATTAATTTATACATGTATGGTTTGTACATGAAGGAGTACACACCTGCATAGTGCAGTATTACTTGATTCCTCTTTTGTTTTTTATACATGTCTGTCAAGCTCCTGAGGTGTTCTGCTAAGCTGCAGGAAAAACCCTGTTGACAGACATATCCACTTCCACTCTTCTTTGCTTTTTCAAATAAAAAAATTGCAGCATGCATGAAAGTTCTTAAATGAAGGTGTCCTCACACAGACCCCCCTAATATCAGTTCTTTCATGCTTTTATTAAGGGTGGTCCGGTACAAGCAAGTCTGCTGATAATTGCTGAGGCTTTATATCATGGAGACAGAGGCCATTCCTTAGATAATTTTGTCCCAAGTTGTTTAGGCGTTCAGGTATACAAATCGATGTCTTGAACTAAGGCTTTAAGCTCGTTATGAGCTGGTAATACTGAAGAGAATTACATAAATGTATTTTCAGTATACAGCTGCATTTCAGAAGGTTTGCTACGAGTGTGCATCTTGTACAATTAACACTGGCAACAAAGGTGAAAGAGAGGAAGCAAAAGCAGGGTAGAGGCTACCTATGTATGTTGGGTGTTTAGAAATTTGCTGGGTCTGATGCAGTGCCTAGGAGAATATTTAAAATGCATACATGTTAAACTGTGGAAGTTACAGCGGATCATAAGTGAACAGGAATTCAGCTGCCATATGCATTATTGATTGATTTGTGAACCTGATAAATCATTTTGGATCATGCATTTGATCTGGGTCAACTTTGAACAAGGGACAGTGTTCCAGAACAGGAGATGTGATGTTTGTGTCTGTTTCGTGGTAGCTGCAGGAAAACGAATGAGACTTCTGACAGGGTAACCGTAACTCCACAAAAATGTTTAAATACATTTGCATGAATAAAGAGTTCTCGTAGGTTTTGCAGATGCAATGTTTAGTGCAGTGTGCTGGGTTGTAATTTTCACAGAATTTTCACAGAAAGTTAGGGGTTGGAAGGGACCTCTGGGGATCATCTAGTCCAACCCTCCTGCCGAAGCAGGGTCACCTACAGCAGGCCGCAGAGGACCTTGTCCAGGCGGGTCTTGAATATCTCCAGAGAAGGAGACTCCACCACCTGCCTGGGCAGCCTGTTCCAGTGCTCCGTCACCCTCAGAGGGAAGAAGTTCTTCCTCATGTTCAGACGGAACTTCCTGTGCCTCAGTTTGTGCCTATTGCCCCTTGTCCTGTCGCTGGGCACCACTGAAAAGAGCTTGGCCCCATCCTCCTGACACCCACCCTTGAGATATTTATAGGCATTTATTAGGTCCCCTCGCAGCCTTCTCTTCTTCAGGCTAAACAAGCCCAGCTCCCTCAGCCTCTCCTCGTAGGAGAGATGCTCCAGCCCCCTCACCATCCTTGTAGCCCTCTGGTGGACTCTCTCCAGTAGCTCCTCATCTTTCTTGAACTGGGGAGCCCAGAACTGGACACAGTACTCCAATATCTAATATCTGATATCTATTCTAATGTAATATTTAGTACACAGTCTCATTGAACCACTGCCTGACTTACCGGTGTTGTGGTCTAGTGACAAAGGAGCAACAGGCAGTCTGCTGCCCATCTAGGATTGTGTGACAAGGAAGGTCTTGGGTCTGAAAGCACAACCTGTGAGGGCAGATTGGTTGAACTGACGTAGGCCAGAGAAGACTGAAGGGAGAGAAAATAGTGTTCCAGCTTCTGGAGAGATAAAAGTAATTAGTCAATAGGGCACGAAACAACATGCTTGAATTGTAGGAACAGTTGCATTAAATGCTAGGGAAAATTTTCCAACTCTAGAAAGAATTGATTTCCTTGTAGTTGGATGGAATAGTTTTCTTACAGTGGTTTTGCAGCTACTACTTTTGGGGGATTGTAGAAAGAGTTTAGAGAAATACTTCTGAGAAATACCATAGGTAGACCTGGTTCTGCCCTGAGGCACAAAGAGGACGAGATGATTTCCTGGGGCAGCCCCACTGGGCGTGTGTGTGTGGTTATTCTATATTTAATAATCAGACTAGTTTCAAGATCTGAATTTTCTCAGATAGCGTATTTTACAATAAATCTCATCCTGAAGTGACAGTAGCGTGGGTAATTATGGCATGGTTACCACTGAAAGGAAAATGTCATACTACTCCTGCCAGGTACAGATGGAAAAATGTGCCTGTGGCTACTGCTGTTACCTTGGCATTCTAGAGCAATCCGGGATCTAAGACTCTGCTTACCCTCATAACACAGACCCAGTTTGAAAATGGAGTTCGTACTCTTTATATGGGCAGCAATACAAGTTCCATAAATGACTGCTTTCTTCACCTTATGATTCTTACCTGCTACCTTTTGTTCAAGCCTATCGTTATATTGCTGTTCTGTATTTCCTTAGACGTGCTGGATATGTGTTGGATAGGTGTACATAAGCTATGTGTATTTAATCTAAGTAATTTGATTTGCTCTTCACCTCTTAACTGGCAGTGTATAAAAGAGGCAATGTTGTATTTCTCTAGAATGTCAACTAATGAAAACAGAGCGACCAAAGCCAAACACATTCATTATCAGATGTCTTCAGTGGACCACTGTCATAGAGAGGACGTTCCATGTAGACACTCCGGAGGAACGGTGAGGATTTTATTTTTGTTTTGCTTTGCGTGTTTTTTACGCAGAAGCCTTGGCGCAGTCTCTGCTGGGACCACACAGCGATCAGTACTTGGAACTGTGACATTCTGAGCACATCTGAACAGTTATTTGAAGAATTTATAAGTCAGCTTCTGTAAAATATTATCTGAGCTCATAGCTAGTGTAAGAGTTGCTTGCAAGTAGGTGGGATGAGTGTATTCAAATAAGCCAAAACTATGTCATCGTATGTCTCTGAAGTGTTAAATTTTGAACAATAGAAGCCTGCAGTGAAATATTTTCCAGCCTTGCTGTCTGAAATTTTCCTTTTACACCATGAAATATGCTTCTTTTTTTGGCACAGAAACCAGTGTGTTGGTTAGAAGTTATTTTATGTTTGATTATTAGTCTTTCTTGTTTCAGTAAACATACACAAACTCTTAAGAATTAACTTTTTTAATGCACCAAACACATGTAGGAGATATGAGATGATGTGTGTACTTCGCCAAAATGTTCTGTACTTGTCTCTGGTTAGGTGCACTGAGTCTTCCCACTGTGGGCACCTGTCCTGCTGAGACTAATACTCTGATTTGCCTGTTTCATATTGATTGTAACTATAAATAACGAACGACTTTGCCTTTTCTGTTGTTTCTCTTTCGTTAGTATATTCACTTAGAATTATTTTTATTCTGCCTTGGTACTGTTTCTCCACCCTCTTTCTTCTGTGTGTGCAGCGTTGTGCCTCTTACTGCATTCACTGGTGCCACCAGCCTCCTCCCGTGTCCCTGGCTGGCTGAGCACGGAGCGGCTGGCACTGCGCGTGGCGTGGGGCTGTGCCTGCCGCTGGGCCGGCTGGTGCAGCCGGGCCAGCCCGCGGAGTAGCCATGGGCTCAGCTGTCCCTGCTTGTCCCTCCACCGAAACCCGCATCTGGGCCGCTCCCTCGTGCAGCCACTGGGTTTTCTGATGCTTGGAGGAATTTAATCATCTTTCAGGGCTTCTTTCTCAAGCCAACAAACTGAGTTTTAAGAGGAGACAGACAAGGAGTTGAACGTACGGTGTGGTTCAATAAATCTTACTTACTTTATGTGAAAATGTCTCCCAGGGAGGGCGAATACCAAGAAGTCTCTTAAAATATCAAATTATTATCAGATAATATTAGATAGGGGGTGATATTCTATGCTCTGAGCTGCACTACACCTGGAGAAAGCGTTTTCATGTTTTCGCTATAAAAATATTTACAAAATCAGACACTGGTAATTCTTGAAATGAACTGTGCAGTGATCTTTTTTTGACGCTCATCAACTTCACCACCTTTAACATAATGCAGAATTTGGAAGGAAATGGATAATTTCTGTCAGTCTTCTGCTGTGTAACATAAGAATTGAATGTAGAGCAATGTAGCTTGTGGAAAAACATGATAAACCACTTATTTGGGTGTATTTTATGAGTTTCTGATAGGGATGTTGGCTTGTTCATGATAGGGAAGAATGGACAGAAGCAATCCAGGCTGTAGCAGACAGACTGCAGAGGCAAGAAGAGGAGAGGATGAACTGTAGTCCAACTTCACAGATAGACAACATAGGAGAAGAAGAGATGGATGCTTCAACAACCCATCATAAAAGAAAGGTAATGACATTAAAAAAACCTGACAAGATTAATGTGCAAATACCTTTTGCAGAATGATCTAGTTGGGTAAAAAAATATACAGGGAATAGTATTTCTACATAAATTTCAGTGTATTACAAGCATAGAAGTACTTGTTTTATTTCAATAAAGCTGAACTGCTCTAGTTTTGTTTATTTGTTATGCTATCTGATACATCATCTTTTCAGAAGAAAAACAAAGTTCAACCATTCAGGCACATGTTAACATTCTGCTTATTGTTTGAATTTTATTTTCATCTTTTCCTTTGTTTGTTTACTCTTTTAAAAATATAGTAGTAAAATATTTTCTTGAGACAAGTAGGCTTGCCCTCTTTCTCATGCAAATAATACCCAGTACAAATTAGATAATTTGCATGAGAAAGACTAGCGGGATTTGGCTTTTAATGACCTTGGTTTTTGTATCTGGGTAAATAACACTGCTTTAGTTTTCAATGAAGTAAGAGAAAACTGTGGTTTATTTTTTTGCAGTCCTTCACAGCTTTTGGTGTAAGTAGGAATACGTACATTGTTGGCTATATCATACTTGTAGTTGTATCTCCGGAGTCAACAGGATAAACACACCACTAAGAGCATGCTTTAAGGGTTCAATGCCACACAAAAATTTGCTTATTATTTTGTGTTTCCATTTTGTCACGTATTTCTATAAGTATGGACTGCTTTTGAAGAATAAATCATTCAAATGGCGTTACTATACAGGATTGACATGACTCAAGGAATGCTTTGAAATTGCATGAGAAATAATAACCTGTTTCTATAGGACTAGCTTTATTCTTTCTAGCTAGGGGTGAAACCTGTAGAAAACGAAGTGGAAGTCTGCTGACAGAGCGAAATAGTCTTACAGCTAATGTAGCTCAATGCCTTTCAATGATGAACAATGAAAAGAAATAGTGAACGTGTGCCTTTACACATGGAGCCTGTTTTGTTCGTTGCGCTGTATGCAGCAAGAATCATTGAAATGTCAATGGCTAACAACTGTACCCTTGTAACAAAGGTGTCGTAGGAAATCTTAGTTCCATCATGTCCTAACTTTTGACAACTTGAGTTTGCAGTGCCAACAGAGTTCTTTTGTGTTGTTTCATTGTATGCAATTTTCTAACCTTTTTTGGCTATAGAAGAAGGTAAAAACTAATTATATACAGCTGTAACAATGCTCTCATCGTACACTGTCAGGTTGACATTGAACTTTTAGCCTTGCGGCATAGATGTTTAATGACTGTGCTTCAGGGTAAAATATGATAAGTGACAGCATGACAGAGGCAGCGTTCAAGATGTGTCAGTCTTTCCGAGGGAGTGCGGTTGTGTGGAAGGGATTTGAGTTTGCTTTATGAAAGATCTGAGTGCTGTTCCAAGCCGGTGTATCCTCTTAGTGGAGCACAAAACCACTGCGTAACAACAAGCATTTTCAAGGTGTCAGAATTAGTGCTGTCTAATCTAAGTAGTTTATCTGGAATGTTGATTTTCCTTGTTGACAGTGTGGTGCATTTTCCCATACAACAAAAGGGGTTGTGGGAACAGGAGGAGGAGGAAGATCAGTTTGGTTTCTGTCTTGCTGCTTATGCTTTAAAAAATGCTGAAATAAGACGCTAGGACAGTGCATGTGCAGTGCTACAGACTATGTAATGGCTTTGGCAGCAAGCCAGAAGCAAACTCTGCAAAACAAAGGTGATAGGAAAAATGGTGGTATGAAAAATGGTGCTATTCGACACCTAATAATAGAGCAGAGTGGAGTTTTTGTAGCCAGTGAAGAGCATACTGATGACGACAAGGATATTTTTTTGCCAAAACTCAGAATCCCGCTGCAGATTTCTGACTGTTGTCAGACTTTATTGAAAGGTTCTCAGAAGTTTTTGGAATCAAAAATACTAAGTGACCATAATGACAGGGAGTTGTCATTCCTTCGGTGTTAAATGCAATTGGGAAAAAATGTATTTTTTTAGAACTGTTGCTGTTTTGTAGAAATGTTTCTGAAAAGCTTCTGTTTAAACTTTTGTAGTTGTTAATATAATCAGAACCATTTCAGTTATAATGACTTAAAGCATTTTTATTGCTTTTTTGGTATTGGATTTCTTTTCATTTCAGGGATTTTTTGCACAATGTTTCCTACAAGCTTGTTTTGTCACCTGATTTTACATCTAAGCCCAGTGAATTTTGCTTGTGCGTGCACCAGATGGTATACATATGAGTAGAAGAGCATAATCAGATTAAGAAAGAAGACAGGGAGGAGTGGGCCTGTTCTCCTCTGAAAAGGTAGCAAAAGATATACAAAGAAAACTGTTTTTAGGATGTGGAACTTCATTCAAACAGACGTAACAGCAGCGTCCTTGGCCAGATTAGCTGGAAGAACCAAAACCACTTTTTTTTTTTTTTTGTGACAATTTGTTTGAATGGTGTCAGTGTGCCACTTAAGTTTTACAGTAACAGCATCGGTAAAATTCTTAGCAAACTTCTTTTATTTCTAACTGTATTACTATTATTTGTAAATAGAGTTTCTTCCTGATGAAGTCAGGTGAAAACTCCAAGTGGCATCATAATCTTTGTGTGAATCAGGAATTTTAAGAAATTAGGTCCTTGGTAGGAACTTTCAACACCTGTAGTAGGGTGTATTCTTTTGAACAGGTCATCCTTAGGGGAGTAAATAGGCTTTAGAGAAGGCTGAGGATCATACGGTTCTTTGGTTACTGCAGTTTCCTGTAGCTTCACTGCTTTTCCTTTGTTTTGCAGGGTGCAGAATGAGTAAAGAATAGATTTTTCAGAGGAAGCCA
The DNA here is from genome assembly GCF_030867145.1 of Opisthocomus hoazin. Classification (NCBI taxonomy): domain Eukaryota; kingdom Metazoa; phylum Chordata; class Aves; order Opisthocomiformes; family Opisthocomidae; genus Opisthocomus; species Opisthocomus hoazin. The sequence goes on along the minus strand of NC_134415.1, from coordinate 11,992,463 downwards.
AAAAATAATGTAATGAGGAAAAAGATTCAGTGCTCAGAGATTGGTAGGAATGAAAAAAGGTGGGAAAATCATCAAGGAGAAAGAATCCAGTCTTATGGGAGCCTCCAAACTTGCTTACCAACATCCCTCAAGTTTAGGAAGTATTTCCATTTTTTCCACCAGTTTTCAATACACCCTTAGCTATGGCATCTGTGTTTTTATCTCCCAAGGTCTTGTGTTCTTTGGCAGACTTTTTGAGTTACCCTGCACTGCGTATCATCTCTAGGCCTTCTGCTGAGCTTCTAAAGTATGAGAGCATCAGGAGACTTTATTCTTAGAACTAGCATTACCACCATAACCTCCAACATGTTAAGCCACGGCTCAAAATCTTGCAAAGCTATTACCTTCCTGTTATAAATATACATATATTTTTTTAACTTGTGTTCACTGAGCTTGCAGCTAGATTCATGACTGCTTTGATGAACACTATGTAAGCAAATTTTGGGCGAATGAGTCTTTCGATGTGGCTGGCTTGCTGCCCTTAGCATCAAGCCCCTGTCTGTGATCAGTCGAGCCAAGAGCCTCCTTCTGTGTGCAGGCAAAGGGCTGCATTTCTGAGCTGGTTTTTATTCAGACTATGACGGTCCCTCTCTAAATCCAGCCGCTCAAAGAAGATCAGAAGTATGGGAAAAAGTTACCCCTTTGATGCTGCTTATGATCCCATAATTTTTTGACTGTTAAAAGTGATAAGTTGGTACGGTAACTAACTCTGTATTCTTTATCAGTAAAGCTGTTGGCCATTATTTGTCAGGGAACGTGATAGCTTATGGCTGAAGATACGGAGGATTCTCCCTGAATTCCTCGTCTTCTGCCCGAATTGTGTTTTGAATGCATTTGGATTGTTCATGTGTTTTTGTCAGTTTTCACTGCTTGAGAACAAAGGCAGTTGTTTTTGCTTGATTGTTATCATAGAACTATCGAAGTAGATAACCTGGCTTTCCAAAGTATTGACTGTGATATTTGAGAACTCTTGCCTTCTGTTGATGAAGTACTAGTAGCCACATAGTATTTGGATCACAACTTTACATATTACCTCATGCATCATCACTAGTTTAATACATTATACTAGTTTTTGGAAAAGTCGACCATTTAACGATTTGTCTGTGGTCATAAACTTTAACTTTACACTCAATTGTGTGGATTTGCTTTAGGTAAAAAAATATACTGAGACTTTGAAATCTCTGTTACTTGCATTTCTTATTGGGATAAATGCAGTTTTTGGTCCTCTTGATGCGAGGTGGTTTTGGCAGCAAATGTTTAAGTATGTTCATGTGTGAGCAAAGAATGGAATTCACCAAGGTTAGCTTACTTAGAAGCTACCAATCAACCATTACATGGAAAAAAGATGTAATTCCTGCTGATATAACTAGAAAATCGATATGTGGAAGGCATCTTCTCTGTAATAAAGCTTTGAAATACCCAGTTATCCAGGTGCAACCTTAAGTAGTCTGTTGGAGACTTTTTACAGCATTTAAGTTGCAAGTTGAGCACTTAAAAGCTAAGGAATAACAGCATTAATGTGGTTGATGGAACTTCAGTTCTATCCCTTATACAAGCAGATTTCAAACTGACTCTGAGTGACCAACTGCATAAATTATTTTCACAGTTTGTCGACACCAACTTCAGATCCACAGTAATAGTATAATGCACTTGAGCTTAAAGGAATAAATGATTTCAGAAGGAAATTTGCCCTTTATTCTTTCTCACATGATAGAATATATTGGGCTGCCACTGTTTGTGATTGCACAGCAGGGGATATACCCAATAGCTCTACAGTGGAATGTGTGAGATGTGTAGGCACTGTTAGGGGTGTTTCTGGTAGTGACAAGGAAAATACTGATTCCATTGTGGAAGACACAAGTATCAGTATTGAAGAAAGCTGCCTGAGACTGCAGCTAGGATAGAGACTCAAGGAAGATGAAAGATAAGCCATGATATGTTCTTTTCCTCACAAGTAGCAGAATTAAAGATATTTAACTTAGCAAAACTGGCACTCGGAGTATAATTATTCTTCGTGAATGTTTTGAGGTCTATTATTCACAAAGGAAGGAAGGTTACTGAAGCTGCAGGACAGTACTATAACAAGAATAGGGAGTGTGTTGTCTATGAGAGCTTTTAACCGCTTTCCTCAAGGTTCCTGCGTGCATAAGCGGTCTGTGTGTGGCTATGTGGTGCTGCACCCAAGCCAAGAACACAGCGTGCTGAAAAATGTGCTGTGGAAACACCCAGTGGAAGCCAGTGACTGGCCCTGAGTTGGCCAGAGGAACACTCCTGTCCATCCAAGGTGACCCTGGGCAGTCGCTGCACTCTCTGTATTGTGCTGTTTTTTCTACATCTTCATCTTTGCATCTAATGCAGGTTGGTGCTGCTGAACTGCCTGTGAAATGAACTCACAGAACTAAGATAATTATTGGCTCAAGCTTTGTGCTCATGAAAGTGGCTAAACTGCTTTGGGATCCGAGATTGTCTGGTCATATTCTTGCAGTGTGTGACACTTCAGTTGAGCTGATAAGCCTACTGGACTTAAATTGTCTGATCATGGAACCAGCTCGTGGATGTACTACGTTTAACATGCAGAACTGTGGCAATACTAAATGCTTGAACGGTCACTATAATGGAGTCACAGGAAAGTGGAAAACTTGCCAGCTCTTCGTTTTAAGAGCCAGAATGATTAATGTAAAAACCCTGTAATTGTAATCTGTATTCAAATTTTTAGAAGTCCACCTCTAATGCAAAGACTGTTATAGAGTCTTACTGGTATAATATTGCAGTGAGGATCATCTACGTTTCAAAAAAGCCATCAGTGCAGTGGTTGGTGTTACTGATATACCATGTGCTTGTGTCCCTGGTAATACACGGGTTGATGAGCTTGCTTAGATGTGGAGCATTCATGAAATGCTGATACAGGCTAAGACTTCGTCCTGTGTGTGCTTTGTAAAAAGAAGTGTATGTGTGTAATGTACTGTGCAGTATTTGACTTTAGACAACTGCAATAAGAGTAGCATTGCTTATATCCTAGTGGTTTAAGGATACAGTTAACTATTATGAACTGAATCGTAGAAGTGTACCTATTTATGTAAACTATTCTTATTGCATTGGTAACAGCATTTGGTTATATGCGGACACACTTGTGTGCGTATTGGAACTGCATAGCATAAGTCTTGCTAATCCTTGTTCTTTGCTCCTTATAGACAATGAATGATTTTGACTATTTAAAACTACTGGGCAAAGGCACGTTCGGCAAAGTTATCCTGGTCCGAGAGAAGGCTAGTGGAAAATACTATGCTATGAAGATTTTGAAAAAAGAAGTCATTATTGCAAAGGTGAGGAAGGTTGTAGCTTTAGTATTGGATCATTTTTTGGAATGGAATAATAAGCATCTAATACATAAGGTGTATTTGATTTTTAATGGTAACCGAGTTTGATAGAAATATGTGTGTATCTTCAGAAAACAAGAGTACAAAAAAAGCATGTGTACCCATTTTGTATGCCTTTTTCTGATGTCTTATCTAGAATGTGCTAAAGCCTTGAGAGAGTTTAGTGGGCAGCAAGTTAGTGCAATCCAAATTTACAACAAGAAAAAGTTCATTGTAGGGTATATTGCATACTTCAAAATTTTTTCTCAGTAACTGCAGGTTTATTCAGAGAAATGCAGTTAATTAATCAGCCTGTGCTCCGTTCCTGATATGTTAGCTAAGATGGCTGTGCATAGGACTAGCAGTTTCCTTTTTTTCAGTTTTTGAGGAACAAGAAAAGTCTGAAGCTGATTGTCTGAGGAAGTGGTTTAAACTGGCATTGTTGAGTCACTTCAACTTGATTAGTTTAGTGTTGCTAGCTCTTCTGCTTGGTCATAATTTTACGAAGTTTAAACTCAGAGTTCATCTACTCGGAGCTTTGTTTCTAGCCATTCTAAAGCTTTGAATCCCACTTGCACAGAGCAAGTTGAGAGCGAGAAACCTACATGCTCTTGTTACCATGAGATGCAGCTAAAAATAATCCCAGTTGTTAAGTAAGGAGATTTTTGAGGGATGTGGATCTGACTGACGATTTTGAGTGCTCGAGGCTAACGATACCAATATTTATAAAAACTGAATATGGATGGGAACTACCATGGTTTACATATATTTTATTTTAAAATATCCTTCAGATTTTTCTAATTTTCCTATTGGTCTATGAAAAGAGGGCTTACAGAGTTCTGCAGTCTCAGTTCATTTGTCTGTCTGTCACTCACTTTCTGATAACTTTTGAATGTGTTGATCAGTTTCGATTAAATTTGATAGAGGAGTAAGAACCTCAAAACTGATTATATTTCCTCGAGTTTCATTAAAACCAGCCCTGGTGCAGGGGGAGAGACTTAAATTTCTGTCTTCAGCAGAGTAACCTGTGAGTTCTGCCTGCCCCAAGCAGCTGTCTGCGTGCAGTGGCAGGCTGGCTGGCACGCGTGTGGCTTGGAGTCACAGCAACGGAGCACCCTTTCCTTTGTCAGAATCAGGAGATACAGAAAAAAAAGAGGGTATCGCTGCTGTGCTCTCCTGATTCTGCACGGGAAGGAGCGTCTCAGTGGCCCTGCTTGTAAGACTTTATAACGGCAGCAGTCTCTGCGGGTCTCGGAGTCTGTCGGGTTGCTGCATGTCATGGCCCGGTCTCCAGCCTGACGCCCTTCCCCAGTGCTTTGCTTACTGGTGGCACCCAGGGGGTCCTCAGGGGTGGTCTTATATCTGACTGCTGTGAGCCCTTGCTCTGCTGCTCCTCGTTTATAGCCTTCCAGCCTTCAGAGCATTTCAGCTTGCTTCTTTGTATCAATAAAAACAAAACCCACATTTCTGAATTTGAAGGTTTCCCCTTTTACTTTGCTGGCTGCTACAATATCACTGAATTGTTAGAAGGGTTAAAACTGTTGCTCAGGTAACTTTGTCTCTCTCTGTTGAGCGAAAATTCTTGTTCGTATAAAGCCAGAGAAATTTTGAAGAGATTGGAGATACAACTCTATCTGTTTAAACTATCTGTTTACCTGAAAAGAGAAAGCTAGCTCAGTGATAGATTGGCCAGAACCTGACACTCCCTGAAGCAGACCAGGGTCTGTTTTTCTGCCTATTTGTAGACTAAAGGAAGATGGAGTGTGTGAGGAGACATGCCTTTCATCCTGTGACGAACATGGGAGCACCTCGGTTGTTTAAATTTTACTTCCTCAGAACTGGAATTTTGTTTTGAAGGGGGTCGTCCAAAGTTTTCCATAGTATTGTTGTATATTGATAAGAAACAGATGAAAGAATAAAAACCAGACTGTGCTTAGATCTTCACAAGGGAAGTGATCATGGTTTTTTTCCCTACATCAGGAGATACCAGTTTTTCCACTCCTCCCCAAACTAAAAACAAAAGCAGACTTTAGCCTGAAGTTAGCTGTCTAGCCCAGTCAGGGTGGAAGGGGGTTTAAGTAACATTGAACTCTGAAGATCAGTGGTAAGGATACAGTCACTAGGTAGAACAGTTCTGCAGTCCCAACTCAGCCTAGAATGTGATGTAATACACACTATAGAAAGTCACACCTATAACAGCATAACATGAAGCAGAAAAGTGGTGCTGTGACAGCTGTATCTGGAAGGCTGTATAGCATCTGCCCAGTTCAGACTAAATCTGTTGATCCTAAATTTTCATGACAGGTTAATATTACAGTTATCAGGGAATTGCTACCAGTATTGCAAACTTCTGAGGCAATGCCAGGAAAAATGGCCACTGCCAGCTTCATGCCCCATGTCTGTTGAACCACTGAAATTTAAAAACAAATAAATAATAAAACTACAGGCTTGCTTTTCTCCTTGAATTTTTTTTTGGTTTTCCCCTAGTATGTGGTTGTAGTGCATACACTCGGTGTTGGACTGCTATGCAGCTAAATGGCATCATTAATTTATTACCACTAACTCTGTTGTTGTTGATTAATTTCCTATTTTGACAATTTTTACAGACTAATTTAAAACTCCTGACATCTGTGTTTACATTCTAGTTTAATAATACCTTATCTTCAGAGCATAGTCTGATAAGTATGTGCAGTACAATAATTTTGTATTGGTATTATTTGTAGCAGTAATAAAGTATACTCTGACTAAATATATTTACTTCTGCAGCATTATGCTTGAAGTTTGAGTCGCACTAAGTTAGTCTTCAGGTCTGTCTGATGTAATCCTCAGCAGTGGCTTAGCGCTACAGAAAATGGCTGAACCACCCCAGCGGCGCTCAGGCTTGTTCGGCTGGCCTGGGGAGGGGAGATTCACGGCATGTATTACATGCAGAAGTGCATAAAATGGCCGTGTATTCATTATACGAACCTCCTACATGTCCTGCTTTTCTCCCCAGTCCTTGGGAGCTGCTTGCTGTTGTAGCGCAGGGCGAGCCCTCTTCCCACCATCATACTCTTCCCCTGCTCTGCCTGTCAGTTACTACCTGTGTATGTTCCTTGCAGACTGATGCAATCTCTCTGTAGATGTGTCGTTCAGGTGATTCATACCCGAACTGTGAAGTTGTGATGACTGTATTTTTAAACTATCAAATTGAATATTATCATTTCTTCCTTCCCTGCATTGGATATAAAGTTAGACTTCATTTGAAAGCAAGAAAATAAGAAAAAGAAAATCAAATTAAATACATTAAATTGTATTTTGTCGAGCTTAAATGTACTCTTTTCTCAAAAAACGTGAATTATTTTTCATGTTTCTTTCAGATTCATTTATTTTCCAAAACTGTACCGTAGCTTTCTCTTTTCGGGAGTGTTGACCTTTTCCTCATAATTAATTAAATAACAATTTTGTATTGTAATTCAGACCTATTTCCTCTATTTTTCAGGATGAAGTGGCTCATACACTTACAGAAAGCAGAGTATTGAAAAACACCAGACACCCTTTTTTAACAGTAAGTATTAGGAATTAGTTTTAAGAACATTAGCAGGTAATTTTCAATGTGATGGGTATTCCATTATGAGCAAAATTTACAAACAAATTTTGAAGTCTTTCCCATGATGATTTGTAAACAAGCAGTAGCTATCTGGTGCTTATGATACCCTTTCTCAGAATATGTATGTGAGAGTTCAGAAACAAAATTTCTAATAATTTTGTAAAGCTTAACTGCACTGAGAACAAATTTAGTTGTAGAATATGACTGTTGTGCAATTTTTGCATATGAACATTTTTTTTTAAAAAGACATTGATTTCACATAGTGTCAGATAAGTAATTTTTACCAAGACAACTTAATTAACAATTCAATGAAATTATAAAAATAACTGTATGTTCAACAGAAGTAGCCCATGGGGCAATGAAACTGAAATCCCCCTGCTTCAATATCTTTGTCTTCATATGATTAGTATCTAACGGAAGGAAAATATTGAAAAAAAGATGAAAATTTTGAGATTCATGGCAAATTATGATTGATAATTTTAATTTTACTACTGACTTTCTTCTGTAGAAGCAATTCTGATTCCTTTGAGAATATATTAGAAAATATTTTAATTGATTTTGAAATATAATTAACGTGATGTATTTAAAGATTTATTTTGTATTAAAATATCAAAGTGTAACATGGAAGCTTTCCTATTTAGAAAATTATAAACAAACCTGTTAGCAATCAAAGGATTACATTTATATTTCTTGGACAAAATATTCTTGGAAATCCTGTCAAGAAAAATGAGATCTCCAAAAGTTTCTTAAATTAGAATGTAAAGGTAAGCAGGAGCAGGTGTAATCCCAATCCAATCATGCAACAGTGTCACTGCAGTTGTATCTATATCTTTCTGCTATTATTAAACAAATATCTTAAGGAGAGATGCAGTATTTAAGTCACATGAATCTCCTTATGATTTTGTTATGTGTAGTTCTCCTGCATTTTATTTCTTTTAGGCCAAGCCCGCATCTGTAGACTTTCTTTGGTATCATTTTTCCAAGCAAAATCAATTCAAGTAAAATTGTAATGTTTGTTACAATTTTAAGATGATATGAAAATAAAAATACTCATTTGGCATTCTGTTTTGAACATTGCATAGTATGTGAAACTAGGGAGTTCTTGCTTTGGAAATAAAAACAGGCTAGAGGTTAATATCACTTTTAAGATATTATCTGTGAGAAATTAGAAAGAACATGGTAGTCTCTCCCTTCATGGGCGTTGTGGAAGTAGACATCATAAAATATGATGAGTGAGAATAGCCGGTACCATCTACGGCAGTAAGAAATGCAATAGAAAAATGTGCACTTTAGTAACTATTTAGTATTTTATTATAATAAGCAAGGTGGTTTCCTATCAATGGCCATATGGCAGAGATGAGGGAAGACATGAAGGTTTTTTGTGTTAATTCATCTCAAGCTCCAGACAGGAAGTTACACTTTTAATTACTCTGAAAGTTCTCACCAAGTCAGGATTGTTTGCTTAAGAGGATAAAATTAAATTTTGTTGCAGTTTAAGTGCAAGAAATTGGGTTAATACGAGATGATAATTGGTTTGGTTTTGCTGTTTTCTTTGCAAGTCCTTGAAATATTCCTTCCAGACAAAGGATCGTTTGTGTTTTGTGATGGAGTATGTTAATGGAGGAGAGGTAAGTTTCAAAAAGATGTTCTGTGCTTCTAATGGTAATGCTGTCACTGGGTTACACTTTAAAGGTTATAATTTTTTTGCCTTTTTTGCTTTCTAGTGTCTTTGAAAGGCTTTTTTAAAAAAAAAAGTTTAAAAATTGTTTTATTTTAATAAAATGTAGACTTGTTTTATAACTGTGCTGTCAAAAGTAGTTCCTATTCTTAAAAAAATTAGACTGTTGTATCTTGAAAGGTAATTTCATGGTAGAGGAGTAATTACAAATAGCTTGCTTATTGTTTCTTTTTCAATCACATCATAGCATATTCTGGCATTAAACGGTCATAATCTAGTGCAAACAAGCAAAAATAATGTTGACTAGTCTTGCTTTTGTCCTGATGTGAAATAGGTGCTCTCTTCTTTGCTATAGCCGTTGCAAATACCGATGACAAAAGAGTGTTCATATTTTTCATTACTTCTGTCCCCTTCACTTGCTTTGTACTCTGGAAATGTCAACTTATGTGCTAAACTTCTTACAGTGTCATTAACCTTTAAGCTGTTACAGTCCTCCAGCTGTTTACTGAAGAACAGAAGATTAAAAACTCTACTCATCAAATGAAATTAAAGAGAGTTGCAATCTAAGAAGAGGTCTTTTATCTTCCTCTTAGGTGGTGTTTGCTATTCAGACTCGATCTTGTTACAACACGAACTAGGGGGTTTTTCCTTATTTTGTCTACTGTATGCTGCATAATAACGTTAAAGGACTAAGTGTTTTCACTAGCTTTTTTTAACAGAAAACTGTTTCTTCATTCAGGAATTGTTGCCGCATGATGCCATGTTTTGCGTTATCCTTTTGCTGTGTTCTCCTACAATAAAACTGTCTTCACCTATAGCCCTAACACCTGAGTCCCCCCCCCCGAGTGCCCATCTGGAGTTCATTGCTCTGGTGATTTCTGGGCCCAGCCTGAGACCCATTTACATCCTGACTTGTCCATGGCCGTCCTCTACCAGCCACGGCTTGCCATGGTGCTATAGGGTTTTCATATGGGGGATGGCTGGTTTAACTCCATGTGTGTAGGCCCAGTTCTGGACATCACAGGCACTGAACCATTCTGGCTAGTTGAACTAGATGCAGAAATCTCCCTTGGCAGTAATGGGGTGACAGCCTTCTCTTGGACACTCAGCTGGCGTATTTGACATTGAGCTTGTGTCACCAGTATTGGGTCCGTGCTATCTACAGTGAGTTTGAAAAGTGATGCCTTATAAACTAGCTGATTCTTCTTCGTGTTCCCTGTGTAAGACCTTAGTGCGTTTCTGTAATCTCAGGAGATGCACTTTAAAAGTTTGTAACATCAGCCTGTCATTTAGATACTCGTCTTTTTGAAAGGTACATTTCTGTCCTGTTGGAATGCAGAACAGAGGCCACAGAGAATGTTTTTGACTCCTGTCTTAGGACTGAGGGTACTCTGACACTGTGTTTTGGTCAGGCTGGTATCTTGCATTCCTCGGCAATGGCTGGTGCACCTTTGTGGCAGCTGCTGCCAACGTCATGTGCCGTGGGCTGCTGGGCGGCAGCCTGCTGCTGCTGGTTGGGGTTTGAATGACTGCAGTGTACTTTGCTGAGAGCGGGTTGCTTTTTTCTAGGTACCATGCTCTTGTTTGTCAGTGTTGCTCATGTTCTTTGCAGATGGTTCTCTAATTCAGTGAAGCTAACCGTCAATTTTTGCCACAGTGGCAAATAGTGGCCTTTCAGAGTAGGCAGTCTTCTTGAAGGAACTCTCTTGATTTGCTGATGTGCTGCTTGTTGGCTAGAGATCTGGAATAGTAAGTTGGACAAGCTGTCCTTTTTAATAGGAAAATCTTCAATCTTACCAAATTTTCCTGTGAATCTCCGTCTTCAGTCGCTGTCTGCTAAGAGATACAAAGGACTTCATGTGTGTAAAAATAGCCTTGCTATTAACTCAGAACTACTGCAAGTAAGTTGCACAAAGTTTAGCCAGCATTTTAGCCATTTGTAAGCATATCTCCTGTACAGTACACAGACTTTTTTCTTTTGTTGCTTCTCTCTGTGCTCCAAGGAATTTTCATTTCCTTGCAATGGTTTCTTGCTGTTGAAGGTGTTGAAAACTTGTCTTTTAATTATATCCTTCCAGTGGGAAATTGACTGTAGCAGTTCCATGTTGCTTTTGATTCTCTCCAGAGCTGTACTAGCTTCAGTGTGTTTCTGTTCAAAATTCCTTTAGATTAAAGATTTCTTTTTAGTTAAACAGTTGAGCCTGAGTCAATTGCTTGGGAATTTTCGTAGCTTATGTCTTTCAGGAGCACATTACCCAAATAGTCCTCAAAATGAAGGAGTTCTTGAAATCTGTGTCCATATTCTTGACTCTTACCCAGGTGAAAGCAAGAAAACGCCACAACTTAAGCTTCTGCCCTACTACAGTAATAAAAAGTGTAGTCAGTACTAGGAGTCTTCAGTTCTTCTTCCTATGGTTAGGAAGGAAAACGGTCAAGGAGAGGGTCACTAAATTTCGTTCTGGAGGAGAAGAAATTGTGTAAAATCGTCTATACCTGTTAAAAATCTAGATCCATGTTGAATTTAATATCCCACCAGAATAGCAGCAATTTGTCTTTGCTTTAGCTTGCCTATGTAACTTCAAATTAGTTAGACTCAGTTAATAAGCGACGACGTCACAGTGAAGGTGTAACTGCCTCAATTTTACTGCTCTATGTGTGTGCTTTTTTACAATGTACAGAGTATTACTGTATCAAATTCTCTTTTGACTTCCTTTAAAAAAAAAGCCTATTCTGTAGCTAAATATATTAAAACAAAACATTAGAGGATTTTCTTCAAGCAAATTATTCAGACAGAAATATTGAATATGTTTGTCTTACACTGACAGCTTTTACAGTTCATTTTCTGCTGCTTAAGGGCCCAATCTTAAAATCTTTGTTGTGGGTTGAAAGCTTAACTTTTTTAGTGTTGCTGTTGGACTCTGTGGATGAAACGTCTCTTGATAAACTATGTTGCAGTATAGAGCTAGAAGGGTACTTCTAACATTGTGATTACTTCTCAATACCTTTGTTATACTGAAGGAATTACAGTAAAGTAGCATTAAGACATTGAAATTTGATTTTAGAAAAAAAAACCCTTATCTGGCTTAGTTGAGATGGCCAAATTCCATTATCAAGACTTTGAAATGGTATATTTTGTGGGCGTGTGGTGAAAAAGTACATGCAGTATAGCATGGTAAACTGCGTTCTTTACTTTGCTTCAAAATACAGAATATTCATGTAAATGTTTTTAAACAAGTAAAACTGCCAGTATTTAGTGATGAACACAGGCCATCTTTAAAGAAAAGAAACCCCTTTTGCTATTCGTTTTTGTACATTTTTTGCTGTCCTTGTCCTATCAACATTTTGAAAAAGATGAGTAAGGCTGTCTGGACGGTTTTCCTGTTAGCACTGAGTTGCCTATTCTTCCTGTTGTAACTCATGTGATTTTGAGTCCTATGTGACTGCAGTACGTTAGTGGTACGTTACAGTGTTTCCCCAACTTCCAGGCCATACAGAATGGTGTAAACTGCGGTATAAAAAATGATATTCTAAGAATGGCTTTTTATTGTTGGGGAATACTTTCAGAGTATATGTTTCCCATGTTTTATTTCCAGTATTTTGCCTTAAAGGTTGAAAAGCTTTAGGAATTAAATCTATTACATGCGTTACTCTGCAGAGCACACTGATTCAGCTGACTAACAAGTTGATTAACTTCCTTGCTTTGCTCTTTCAGGATAATTCCAAATTCCGTAGGTTGTTATGAACTTAATTGGTGATTTTCCGTATAATAAAATTAGACTCTAAAATTTGTTCAAATGGTTTCTTCACACTAGAATTCTAAATCTCTGTTCTTTGGCTTTTTTTTTGCCACAACAATTACTTCAATTCATTAGGCAAGAGAGAACTAAGTGGTTTGTTGTAATAGAACAAGTGTTATTACTGTCTAGAAAAGAAGAAAGAGGATTTACAGCCTACCTAATGAAAAATAACTGAATACTGTTGTAAGCTTTGTTGTTTTTTTCTCGGTTGTGTCCTGTTTTGTTTTCCTAAACTCTACGCAAATGAGAATGTTCCTTAGCCTAAAATTACAATAGTCCAAGGTAAGGTTGTTACATTTCTTTGGATATAGAGTGTGCCTAGAAGCAGTCTAAAGTCTGAAACAATAAACAAAGAATTCAGAATTTCAAGGCTGCTACTGCAAATGCTCTGCAAAAGAGTCAAATCAAAGGTCAAATATAAAATGTGTTGAACTGCAGAGCTGAGCAAACCAAATCTACATCAGCAAGAGCCAGTCATACAACTTTGAACATGCTAAATAGGTCACTAGCATGTGTAGATGTTTAACGTATTGATTGATATAAGGTTGTTTCTTTTATATATTTGGCATGCTTGGATCAGCAGTTGAATATACTTTTATGTTTGATCTTTGTTTTTATTTGTTAAAATTTTTCCATTAAATTTTTTTTACTAGAAGAAAACCCCATGGCAACATTGTTGATCAGTTTTTAAATAAAGACATACCAGGAAATTTATAGCTCCAGTCCTCACTGTAACTATAGCACCCTCATGTATGCCATCAAAAATGTTATGTGCAAAATGGCTTTCTTTGTGCCAAAGCTATTTCTGTTGCAATTCCAGTGACTTTATAGCACATATTTAATAACTGTAGATCAATAAATAGTGCAAATGTTGGAAGCTTTTTTCATAACCTTCCATCAGATTTCTTCTTTTCCTTCCTGACTTAATATATCTAATCTTCATGTTCTGATAATTGTAAATAGAGCCTAGTGGCACATTTATTCCAAAATAGTGAACCAACTAAATAATTAGCTGAAAATAATTCTGTAATCTCACTGATTTACATTTTTCTATTATGATTTTAAAGTTGGGTTTAGTATCTTTAGGATATATCCAAGTGTATAAATTCCCTTTTAACATGCATTTTTGTATCTAAGTGTGCATTCTTCATTCAAAGCTAGCATGTATGGTTTGATGACAACTCTGCTGGGTGCTACAATGATATGAAAAATGTTTATGAAGAGTGACTGTAGTGTCATATGTAATGTTAAAATAAACTGACTTGGGAACTCATACTCTCTTTGGCAAACACGGAACTGATGCTAGTTGTTTCTAGCTGGTCATTTTACTTTGAAGTTAGTATTTTGAATGAATATCAAGAATACTTTGTTTGAAATAAAAATTACAGAAAATAAAATTTTGTTAACTTCTCAGGTTATCAACTCTCAGATTCAGAGCAGGACACTATTTTTTTATGGAAGCTAATACATCTGTTTCTGACAACTGCCCTGAGGTTTTAGAATTTTCTAAGACTTTGCTGCTCAGCTACTGGATTAGTCCCTTTCATACAGAAATTGCAATAGTCCTTTTGCATAGATATAAATGCTGGGCTAACTGGAGGTTATATTATAAATTTTTGGAATGTGTTTGCTATTTGTACACATTAAAACGTGATCTGAAAGTTGGCCTTTATTTTGACTTACTTGGAGTCCATCAAAAGAAAGAAAACTCTTAAAAATCACAGAATCACAGAATGTTCGGGGTTGGAAGGGACCTCTGTGGGTTATCTGGTCCAACCCCCCTGCCGAAGCAGGGTCACCTACAGCAGGCTGCACAGGACCTTGTCCAGGCGGGTCTTGAATATCTCCAGAGAAGGAGACTCCACAACCTCCCTGGGCAGCCTGTTCCAGTGCTCCGTCACCCTCAGAGGGAAGAAGTTCTTCCTCATGTTCAGATGGAACTTCCTCTGCTTCAGTTTGTGCCCGTTGCCCCTTGTCCTGTCACTGGGCACCACTGAAAAGAGTCTGGCCCCATCCTCCTGACACCCATCCTTAAGATATTTATAAGCATTTATAAGATCCCTTCTCAGCCTTCTCTTCTTCAGGCTAAACAAGCCCAGCTCCCTCAGCCTTTCCTCATAGGAGAGATGCTCCAGTCCCCTCACCATCCTCGTAGCCCTCCGCTGGACTCTCTCCAGTAGCTCCTCATCTTTCTTGAAGTGGGGAGCCCAGAACTAGACACAGTACTTCAGATGAGGCCTCACTAGAGCAGTGTAGAGGGCGAGGAGAACCTCCCTTGACCTGCTGGCCACACTCTTCTTAATGCACCCGAGAAGACCATTGGCCTTCTTGGCAGCCAGGGCACACTGCTGGCTCATGGTCAACCTGTTGTCCACCAGGACTCCCAGTCCCTCTCCACAGAGCTACTCTCCAGCAGGTCTGCCCCAAGCCTGTACTGGTGCATGGGGTTGTTCCTCCCCAGGTGCAGGACCCTGCACTTGCCCTTGTTGAACCTCATCAGGTTCCTCTGTGCCCAAGTCTCCAGCCTGTCCAGGTCTCGCTGAATGGCAGCACAGCCTGCCAGTGTATCTACCACTCCACCCAGCAGTGTATCATCAGCAAACTTGCTGAGGGTACAAAAATGAGTGACATTAGTTCATTATTTGTGAAAGAGACCACAAAACAGACATAAATGTGTAAGTTACATGAATTTTATATTTTGCTTAGTTGGATGAAGATCTGCTTAGTGGTATTTGTTTCCTATTTAAATCATACGAAAACGTGTGGGAAAGACTCCACAAATCGAGAAATACATTTGTTCTTTTCCCAATTTCATAATGTGTGAGGCACTTCATGAAGGCAGACTTAGTTGCTGAATCTGTATGGGTCTTCTGTTTACGTTGGCAATTAAGCAGTTGTCAGTACAGAATGCAGGTTACTACAGGGAGGGCTGGTGTCACCCCCAGGGACTGGTTCTTAAACTGGGAAACAGCAGCAGGAGCAATTGAAAAACCTATAGAATAATGATCCTCCTTGTCATGCAGGTAGTCCATTTTTATATAGGATGTCTTGAGAATTCAAATAGAAATTGAAAGGGGAATTCATATGTAATGAACAAAATTGAAATATATTTAAATTATACTGCACTTTCTGTTTTCTGTGATGTCTCTCATATACAAACACATGCGCCCAAAGGCTCGGTGTAGTGGGAGGTTTGCTTTCTGAAGTGAAACTGTCAGGAAAGAAGTTGACTTCTGGTTGTTTATAGGATTGACTTTTTAATTGCATTTTGAGAAGTGCCCACACTGAAAACAGCTGCAGTAATTCTTACACTGTTCTGTGCCGTGTGAGCAGTGTAGATGTCCTACAAATGTAGGGTAGGGTGTGGCAGTGACAGATTAAACACATTATTGGTTGGTTGGTTGGTTGGTTGGTTTTGTGGGTTTTTTTTTACTTACCCTGCCATTTTGGAATTCTTGTCTACTTGAGATTTTTAGCAGTGAAAATAAAAAAAACGCATTGTTGTTATGGATTTCCTTGTCTATATTTAGTTTATAAATGATCACATTTTCTGTATTTCTGTTTTGTTGATTTTTAGCTATTGCGGTAAGATCAAAAACGTTGCAACTCGAAGGAGTAGGGCAGGCAGCCCATTTGGCCTTAAGCAGAACTCAGAAATGCATGCTCACTACTCTTTGTTTAAGGGCTTTCCCAAGCTTTATTAAGACAATAAATAAAACTAGCCATTTTAGAGAGCGTTTCAGTTAAATAGCCAAATTCTGCTTTTGTAGGTGTTGTTCCATGTTCAGAGGGTGGTGTTTTATCCAGGAAGGTGCTGCCAACCTTACAGAACGTCGCCTTAGGCTGTGTCATTGCAGCTGAAGTTACTGGCAATACATAATCACTAATATTTTTCACTGAAAGACTTCAGTTGAAAACGTGTCTGCAAAGTGCTGTTACTTATAAAGTATTAAAGAAGAGACAAAAACCCCAAAGAAGTGTTTTCACTGTAGCAAAGAGATACACTAAGTCCATAGATTCTTTTTTATTAGCCCTAAGCAGTTGTTGGTTTGCTTTTTCTACTAATATTGCTAGCAGTATGAATGCTGTGTTTGTGTAAAATGCCAGTTCACCTGTTCAGTCAAAATCTGCTGAGCAACGAGACTTTTCAGTTCAAAGAAAAGTTGTGAAATTACTGAAAAACTTAAGGCGGAAACAGAATCTGGGTATGTTCATAATATTTCTCAGTGGCTTAAAATAAAAATCAGAGGAAGTAATACAGGGAGAAAAGTACAGCCTGATGCTGCTGCATACTTTTTTTTTTTTCCTCTGGTAACGGAAGGTTAAATGAGTAGCAAGCAGAATGCCTTAAACAAGATTGGTATATTGATTAAAACGCTGATTTAACAGCTCGCTTTCTCCCTTTGGAAACCTGGAAAAGATAAGCCAGCTGCTGTCTAAGAGTGCTGAGTGTCCACTGAGAGTACCCTATCTATCATCACAATATGGTGATGAGAGGTGTTTTATGTTTGTGTTAATTTCCCCCACTAAATCAGTAATTATTACAATCCTGTCCCTGCTGTTTACCCTGCAGCTGTTTTTCCATTTGTCGAGAGAGCGGGTGTTCTCAGAGGACCGCACACGCTTCTATGGTGCCGAAATTGTCTCTGCCCTGGACTATCTGCATTCTGGGAAGATTGTGTACCGTGATCTCAAGGTAAAAAAAGAAAAAAAAAAGTAATCAAATTTTTGTTTTTGTAGAGACTATTGGGACAAACACAAAGTAATTATAAAGTTGAACTATTCAGAGTTAATGGGGAAAAAAAAAAATCTGTGTTTAGTTTGAAGTTCTGTATATGCTGAAGGAAGCTGTTTGATACAGTCAGTAATCTATAGATGAGTGCATTACTTGGTTAAAAAAAGTAACGGCATACCTTGGTGATAGCACTTGAAGGAGATACAAACTTCTGAAAACTTTTTTTCCCCTCATTACTGATAACTTAACTTGGATTGCAACACAAATCTCAAATACAACTCTCAATGTCCCCAAACAAATGAAATGGGGACAATGTGACTGCATTCTGTTTATCTCACCAAAGAGTTCTTGTATGATTTGAAAAGATTTAAAACAATTCTTCAATAGGAAAAAAAATTCAGCCTTAATTTAAAAATTATTTTGTCATTTGTATCTTGGGAAAGATTCATAATACTGGAGTGTAATTTGTCTTTGATTTTCCTGTGTGTACAGTTGTGTATCCTCTGTTGCCTGAAGCTCCAGGTACTCTGTGACACAGTATGGCCATGTTCTATGGAAAATAACCTCAGCTTTCAACAGGAACATTTTCTAACTTACGTAGGAGGAACCTTAATCTTCCATGCCGCAACTGTTCTATTTCTGTGATAAGCCTTTGATTTCTTGTATGGAAGATTGTGCTTTCCCACTGTACATGTACACCAATGGAGTTTTTTCATGGACTCCTGCATACAGGAACCGAGGAGAAGGAGGCAGTGGTGGAAGGTTCTGCTCGAGGAGGCAGGCAGAAAACAAAATACTGGGTTACCTGTTTGTAGCAGAATCTGTTGTAATAACATGAAACGCTGTGACATCTTGGAAAGATATGGAATTGCCTGGTCAAGGAATGATAGGTCAAGATTTTTTATTTAAATTCTAAATAACAAGGAAAGAGGAATTTGACCTCATTAATCTTCTGTTGCTGGTGTCATCTGCTTTGCGTCTTCTTGGTATGACACTGTGAGACTCACCAGGAAACACATACCTTTGAACTGTGTTTCAGGCTTTATGCAGACCTAGGAAGACAGGGCTATGATAGTTATTTGTTGGTATTTTCACTACACACCTGAGAATTAGGGAAAAGAAAAACCACTACCTTTTTCTCTTAAGAAAAGTTGTTCAGAAGTATGTTTTACTTGTTTTTAATTCTATCTGTATTTAAAGTATTGCTAATAAAAAGCTTTTGGGAAAGTGATGTTAGCCGTGCTTTTGAGATAGTCCACAGTAAATATTGCAGTAGTTTTTATTCCTGTTCTTCAAATACTGCATCACAGACTATATTCTGTTTTCACGTTTCAAAGCAAGAGTCAACTATTTGGAAAGCAATGCAAAGCATGCAGAGGTACGCACACACAATTCAAGAACAGTGTCCTTTGCAAGAATACAAGGAGAAATTTACCTCAGGGTTTAGTTTTTGTCAGTAGCCTCACTACCCTGAATTTTGTCTGTTAGTGAAAAGGTTGGGGAAGATGCAGATATTTTAAGGATTTATGGGTATGTACTAACTGTTTCATTACAGTGTGGTAAGTAAAATGCATCTTGATAAATGAAGGTTATGTAACTGCAAAGGAAACCTATGAATTCTTACCAAACGACAGCCATGATTGTAACCTTGAATTACTTGATTATATCTTGAGAATATTTAGATAATTATTTTGCTTTCTTTCTATGGAAGATGCACAAAACCTGTGAAACTTCAGAATGAAAGGTCACATTTCGAGTGACCTGGGATTTACTATTGTAAACTGTACTAAAGTATTAAATAATAATTTAAATTGTGTAACAGAAACACTGTTAAATGCTGTAATATAATAGGTGGTGTATTTTTTTAACTTACAAATTCCAAGCAATAACTCTGTATCTTTTTTACAAAATTGATGTAATGCATCAGCCTGTCCTGTTAAGAAATACTAAGGGAACATTTTTTTTCCCCAACACACAGTTAGAAAATCTAATGTTGGATAAAGATGGACACATAAAAATTACAGATTTTGGACTTTGCAAAGAAGGAATCACAGACGCAGCAACTATGAAAACATTCTGTGGTACTCCAGAATACCTGGCGCCCGAGGTATGATTTAGAATATATTCTTGTAATACAATAAAATGTTCACTTTTCATTTAATTTTAGACTGTGATGTTTGTATGCTGAGAACTGTTCATTGTAGTAAAGAACTGACAGTCTGCCCGATTACTATTATACTGTTGTTAGTCAGAATTTTACGTGCTACTATTCTTTGTGGTGGTTGTATGTATATTAATGCTGTGCTTCTTAGTGTTTAAAAAGGCCTCTAACATGCGGTTTCCTTCTTATGTTTGCCTTCTTCTGTTAAAGTTTTTATCTTCCGATGATTTCTTCAAAAATAATCTTCCATCTGTCTGTCACTTGGAACATATGATCCTGCTTGACTGAGCTGTAGAACTAGCGTTTATATAGCCTCAGCGGAGGCGAGGGGGAATGGGGAGGTACTGAGTTTGCCGGGTTTTATCCGAACTCCCCAGTTGCAGGGAGAGGGATTTGAAATATTAGATGTTTCTGCTAAAAACAGTTGAGTGTGTCAGCCTCAGAACTGGGGTGAGGGTGGGCACCAGAACTTCGCTGTTTCCTAGTACGTAAGGAGAAGTGGCATCCCAGAGTATGCCACCCCAGCTTCACTACTAGCTAGCACTCGGAGTGCCAAGCATCGCACTTCTCGAGGATTGATGAAAAGGTGGACATGGGGATGCTGTTTTCGTTCCTTTCGCAGCTCTGGTTTGGCCACTTGAGAACCTGTTGTGGAAGCTCAAGGCACTCAGGTGATCTGCTCCAGTGTTTGTGCTGACAGCTCTGCCACTGATGCCTACTGAAAAAAGGCATGAAAAACACTCTCAAAATTTTGTTTCTGTCCTGTCTGGCTTCAGTCAACAGTACTGATTGTGGTGCTCGGAAATGTCGTTCTGCCTCTACCCTGGGGCTGCCAAACACAACTCAGTATTGACATAAAAGGCAGCATTGTGTTTTTTACTTAATGCCAAGGATTCTGCGGATGCTGAATTAGCCCTTATTTCCATTATTGTCAGCGTTCAAGATTGCCAATTGACATATTCCACAGATGATACTGAGACAACTTTCTAGGCAACCTAAAGGGCTTTACAAGGCCCTTCAGTCATACTGTTTGTTTAAAAGCATTCTTCAAGTGATTTCCCCACCTTTTGGAGCAGCTCAGCACCACCTGAAAGTCACCATTACGTATCATCTTTGAAGAAGAATGTGTCTTTAAAGGGAGGAGGTGAGGATGCACTGGTTTAGTATAGCTCTTTACCTTCTTATTTTCAGGAGTATTGAATCCTGAGTAGCAGCAACAAGCCCTGGAGCCTCTTTCAACAAGCAAGTTTAGAGTGCCTTGCATTTTTTATTCTGAACCTTACAATGTCAAGGAAACGGTACACATCACCTTCTGGATACTGCTGGCTGGAAATGAAGATTTTAGGATGGTCAGGTTTGCGGGTTTGAGAGCCTTTCTAAATCTCTTAAAGCAAATTTGAAGACTCCTGTTTGCACTCAGGGAGGAAACTGAAACTGCTAATAGTTAATTAGAAGTTTATATGGTATGTAGAGTTAGTGAAACCTTTATGGATCATAGCAAAATCTTTTGATACATTGTTTTTCTCCAACTATAAAGGAAATACCAGTATTCTTAGGGGCCACTAACTTTCTCTTCATCCATCTGGTTCCATCTTGCTTGATTCTTTCAGCAGTGAAGAGAAGTCTGAGCAGTCATGCTCTCACACTTCAGGTTTGAAGTGTTTAAATAATTTTGGTTGGTTAAGCGTGTTCATTTCGGCTGTTTGACGAGTCACCGGCTGCTCTAGTTACGAAGACAAACTCGGTAATACCTGGTCTCCTTTGCAGAATCCCATTGCATAGATTCAGGGATGACTTGGATGCAGACTGTTGCTCCTGTTTGGCAGTTTCTGACATCTCCTTTATGTTTATTGCAGGGACACTCAGCAGTTATCTAGATTTAAGGTTTCCAGAACTGTTCTTAGCCTGCTTTGAATCTTTTATGCCTCTTAGAAGTTGTTGCAGGTCCGCTTGTTTGGCTTGGTACAGTGGCCGCTTTTCTTGTGTTCCACACTCAGAATGTGTTCCAGCAACAAGAACAGCACAAGGGATGACACGGTCGTCACTGGCATAGACTACAGGTGTCATTGACAGCTCTTACCACCCGATTATCTTCTTATCAGCAGTCTTGAAAACATTCTCAAAAAGTGCAAATATCCTGTTCAGTTGCTTTCATCTACTTCTCCATCTCTTGCTTTTGGAAACTTGTTAGCTCTCTTCCATTGAACTTGGCAAGGGATCATGCTGGGTTTTAGACACCTACCACAAACTACTTTGTACAGTTTGCCTTTTTGTCCGCTAGCAGTCCCACTTCCCCACCTCTTATTATGAGTATTTTTGGAGACCCACCCTGTACAAATCTGTATTGAAGGAAATGGACTCTTCATTAGCCTTGGGAACCACAGAACTCATTCATTTTTACCTAAGGTAAAGGGTTTAGAGCAAGCGACCTAGACAGGTTACTGGTACGGCGTAAGAAGACTCAACACCTTTATCCACACATTCTTATTTAAAAAGGTGAAGTTAGCAGTATATGGACACCACTGCAAAAAATAAGCTTTCCCTTTTTACTCTCTGCTGCTACAATAGTGATTAGCAGTGCATTGGCTGGATTGCTCACCTGAGACAATTTTATCTGTTTTTATGCCTGGGACAGCTGACTGACAAAGGGACTGTCCAAAGGCTGGGTCCTCCATTCTATTAATGTGCATGTATCAGAGAATAAATGCGCAAAAATCACTTCTCGTTGCAGTTCAGGCCACAGAAACCATTACCGGATGCCAAAGACTTGCTAGCTTTTGACACATTGCAGATCATGAGAACCTAAAGTTTCACTGTGGGAACAGGACTGAAGTCCAGCTATATCCCTGCTTGTTCATCCGAAAACAAATGGCAGCATATACTTACAGAATCATTTAGGTTGGAAAAAGACCTCTAAGATCATCAAGCCTAATTGTCAATCCATCACCACAAAGCCTGCTAAACCATGTCCTGAAGTGCCACATCTACACGTTTTTTGAAAACCCCCAGGGATGGGGACACCACCACTTCCCTGGGCAGCCTGTTCCAATGCTTTATAACTCTTTCAGTAAAGAGATTTTTCCTAATATCCAGCCTAAATCTCCCCTGATGCAACTTGAGGCCATTTCCTCTTGTCCTGTCGCTAGTTACTTATGTTTTGCCTGGATGTGGTAAGCGTAAAGGCAGACACCTTCTAGCCTTTCTTTGGAAGCAAGGTATTCTCCAGTTACATGGAGAAATCCATTCACAGAATCACAGAATCACAGAATAGTAGGGGTTGGAAGGGACCTCTGTGGGTCATCTGGTCCAACCCCCCTGCCGAAGCAGGGTCACCTACAGCAGGCTGCACAGGACCTTGTCCAGGCGGGTCTTGAATATCTCCAGAGAAGGAGACTCCACAACCTCCCTGGGCAGCCTGTTCCAGGGCTCCATCACCCTCAGGGAAGAAGTTCTTCCTCATGTTCAGACGGAACTTCCTCTGCTTCAGTTTGTGCCCATTGCCCCTTGTCCTGTCGCTGGGCACCACTGAAAAGAGCATGGCCCCATCCTCCTGACACCCACCCTTCAGATATTTGTAAGTATATATTAGGTCCCCTTGCAGCCTTCTCTTCTTCAGGCTGAACAAGCCCAGCTCCCTCAGCCTCTCCTCGCAGGAGAGATGTTCCAGTCCCCTCATCATCCTTGTAGCCCTCCGCTGGACTCTCTGCAGTAGCTCCTCATCTTTCTTGAACTGGGGAGCCCAGAACTGGACAGAGTACTCCAGATGAGGCTACACTAGGGCAGAGTAGAGGGGAAGGAGAACCTCCCTTGACCTGCTGCCCACACTCCTCCTAATGCACCCCAGGATGCCATTGCCCTTCTTGGCAGCCAGGGCACACTGCTGGCTCATGGTCAACCTGTCGTCCATTAGGACACCCAGGTCCCTCTCCGCAGAGCTGCTCTCCAGCAGGTCCGCCCCAAGCCTGTACTGATGCATGGGGTTGTTCCTCCCCAGGTGCAGGACCCTGCATTTGCCTTTTTTTTGTTGAACCTCATCAGGTTCCTCTCTGCCCAACTTTCCAGCCTGTCCAGGTTACGCTGAATGGCAGCACAGCCTTCTGGTGTATCTTCCACACCTCCCAGCATCTGTCCTTTTAATAATACCCTTGCATCCTTCTCTTTCATCTACGTCAGTTGTGATGGGTGCATCCCTTCTACAGGCCTTTTGGTTGAGCTGCCCATGGGCTTCTTGGCTGCT
Organism: Opisthocomus hoazin; assembly: GCF_030867145.1. Taxonomy (NCBI): domain Eukaryota; kingdom Metazoa; phylum Chordata; class Aves; order Opisthocomiformes; family Opisthocomidae; genus Opisthocomus; species Opisthocomus hoazin. The sequence goes on along the minus strand of NC_134415.1, from coordinate 11,968,871 downwards.
GGTAGAGGACACTAGGACAGTGTGCTGTGTGCCGCATAGGGGTAGCCTGATGTTGCTGTCTACCAGCCAGGAAGCAGTTGACACGGGAACCTTGGCTGGCAGGAATCTATACCTAGCCTGAGAACTGACTTAATATTTTCTTTTGTATGAATTCAGTGTTGTGGATTCAGTTCCAAACGAGAACTTGAGCTTGGTTCTCCAAGTGCTTTTTGGATCATTGTTTGAAACATAGAGTCCTGCTCACTGTTCTGTCTTTTTACAAAAACTAAGTTACAGTTGCTTCCAACAGGAAAACAGGGAAGTAGCTGAGCCAGGGTAATGTGGCTTTCCTCCTTGCATGACATTCTCTCAGGTGAAGGTGTCCTTGTGGATCCATACAGAATTATTTCCCAAGGTCATTTCAGAATTACTTTTGTTCAGAAAACAAGCACACCTATTGCTATGGTTTCACCACAAACCTTGTGTTTCTGAGATCAAAGTAGTCCTTCCCACCCTCTGTTGAGAAGGCTCTTTCATCTCACATTGGCAGGGCCTGACCATTCATGTAGGACCTGAGACAGATCGTACTGATATCTGGAAGATCCAGAAAAATGCCCCTGTCCATGTGAAGATCAAATGCATGGTGGGCCACAGGAAGAAAATGTGATGAGATTGCTGGTTTGGAGCCATTTTTCATCTCTGGAGCTAGAATTACTCTTCTGTACCGTCACTGATTTATCGTTTGCGGCACCGACCTGGAAGTTTATGCCTACCTTCACCAAGCACTGTGTTCTTACCGGAGTGTGCAGGGCTTCCAGCTTGGTGGTCCACAGGTACATTCCTCTCCTAGTCTTTCCCTGTTACCCAACACCAGTATTCTACAGTTTAAAGAAAACTAAAATAGCATTGACTGTGTTTTGTCTTACATAGTTTTGTGCCAAGCATAGGAGATGGTAAGGTATGAACACATCCTCTAGTAAGAAAATACTTGCCACTCACAAATAGCAGGGCTTGTATCTTTTTACAGTACAGATGTACATTTTGGTCGCACTTACTGAAGAGTGAGTAAGTACCTTTTATGTGTGAAATTATAAAGTCTTTTGAGAATAACTTGGTTGTCTGATAAATAGTGAAATTCTTTTATCATCTGCGGTGGAACTAACGCAAGCCTCATTTTTTATTTTGTGTATAAATGTAGTGGTGATACTTAATATTTCCGTCTGCTCTAAGAATTTGTGGTATTCTCCATTTGAAAGGTATAAAATATTTTACAATTTCTCGTTCCTCAGTAGTTTTTCAGGAAGAAGAGACTATTTCTTAGGAATCTGTTTGCATTGTTATCCTTCAAAGTCAGCTATCACATTAGAGATCATTGTGGTGTCAGAGAATAAACATAGATCCAATGAGAAAAAGATGAATTGTGATCCCATTTAGTAAACACAGATGTACTCTTAATTTTTTTCAGGTAAAAAATACAAAATGTTTCTTTTGCAGTTTTGCAGTGTCAAAGGCAGGATAGGACCATGTGTCTTTTCCAGACAGCATCACTTGCTTAAGAAAGAAAGAATAAAACTGAGAAAGTACTTGTACTTGTAAATATACCTGTGAGACATTTAAAAGCAGTTTGGATTTTGATAGTTTTCAGTTGATCGTCAAGGATCAAAGACCTGCGAATAAAGATACAGACCTCTACAGACTTTCTTTATTAGAACATTCAGGAATTAAAGCTACATGGGCAGAGAAATAAAAGTTCTTGCAGCTGTGATTATTTATAAGGGTAATTTCTTACATGTGATTGCAGCTTCTGGCTCTCTGCGTTTCAGTTCAAGTTCTTAGCACGAAGTGCACAGTCTTGGTTACAGCAGGGCAGTCACGGGGCTACTAAGTTTTGGTGTCATGGGAGATACAAGTTTAAACACCAGAAATTTATTTTGATGCTTTTAATCTTTTTCGTAACAGGAGAGAAGATGTTTTGGCTATGAACAAGTCTGTAAGGGACTTCATGGATGTTCATTCAAATAACTCTTCATAGGCATGGATGATCGATGATATTTAGGTGTATTCTAATAACAGGGAAAATGGTAGGACCCCTTTAAGTTCTATTAGCGTAGAAATACCGACTAGATGGATGAATGCATTCCTATAAGAACAGTAGTCTTTTATTAAAAAAAACCCCAAACCACAGCAAGACCATTTCAGTATAGTTTATGCAGTTAGTATCATCACTTAAAGCTATGTGACAGTAAATAAGACCAGAGTAGATTCATAGCCTTTGTCCCTAGGCATGAGAAGATCTGCATGTCTTATAACTTACTTTAAAATGAGACCAGTGGAGAGGAAGGAAATATTAAGGTAAGTTACACAATGCTTGTTTGGCCGGGGGAGGTTTTTTGGTGATCTTTCTTTTAGAAATGGGAGTGAGAGAGATCATATGTAATCAATTATTTCCCTGAGTTTTATCTCAGAGAAATGAAAGGTAAAAACTCTTTTATCAAGAAGCAACTGCTGTCTTTCTTCACTTTTCACTTAATTTCTTACTTACAGCTTTTCTTTTAGGGAAGATATGGCTTTGATGTAGGGCTGGCCCAAAATCTAGAACTTGGCCGTCAAAGTTCAGTGGCAGAGGGAAGCGTGGTGCCCTGTACTGCAGGCATAGTTGTAGCAAGAAAAAACATTCTTCCTGTGTTTACAGGAATTGAAGTTGAATTTTCTAAGAATGTTGTGGTATATGCAGATTGCAAAATGTTGCAGTAGAGGCAGAAAAAGCATTTTCTCACTGGTGCAGCTATACATTTATTTCATTCTTTTGATACTTGCTTCTGTTGGATCAGGATATTTGCCAAAGGCAGTCTGGTAGATTTTTGGACTGAGAAAATGATGGTCTACCACATAGCGCATCTGATATGCATTGAAACGAAATGATATATAGGCAGAGAGGGAACCACAGAAATGCACCGAGACATGCTAGCATGGAAACTGATGTTTTCAGTTTTTGCAGGCATCATAGCAGAGCAGTGTTTTAAACAGGGATTTTAGTGCAGATAGAAGTTGTAATGAGAATGTCACAGAAGAGCTCCTTCAGGTGTGGGGAAAAGCATGAAGGTGCTTGTTTGGAAAGAACTGATGAAAGTAGCCAAACATAAACTGAGGTAGGCCAATTGAGAGAGATCAGCAAAGGTGAGGACATAAAAAGACCAGCATGTTATGCTACAGAGAAAATGAAGTTGCATGGGTAATTCAGCCAAGGCCTTTTTCTTTTCTTTTCTTCTTTTTCTTTTTTTTTTTTTTTTCAAATGGGTGAGAGAAAAGAATTTGAGTAAAATAAGGAGGAGGATAGCAACAGAGGTTAACAGGAGGTCAAAGGAATTCGTGAAATGAACCTGATGATCTCACAGGTAGATTGATAGGCCAGAAAACACAGCTTAGAGGTGAGAAGATTTTTCTTATGAGGAAAAATGTCGTTGAGGGCAGGAAAGAGAGATTGATCTAAAGACAATTATATTATTTTGTTAATTTTCTCTTAATAGAAACGAATAGAATGTTTTGCAGAGGGACACAAAAGGCAGGAGATGTTGCTTCTCCAACATTTCCATGAGATTTCATCCACCCTTGTAATTACAAAAGTCCTTTATTGCGTGTCCTGTGGCAGCTTGGCGAGAAGACTGTCCAGAAGTAGGCTCCTCGTAGCATCTTATCCTGTGCCTCAGGCAACATTGTGCAGACAGACTCAGTCAAGATGGATGTGTGAACTCATGTGGATGTATTTCTGGGTTTTGTTCCTCTCTTTGAATATAATCTTTTTAGTGCTGAGCTAATTATGTAGTCTCAGTTTTACTGTTGAGTTAGAGTACCTGATCAACTTTCCAACTGTAAAACAGTTTGAAAATCAAATGTAGCTTACATGCAAGACCCAACAAAATTAGAAGTGTTAAGTACGTTTTGGCAGTTCACTTTTATTATGCCCAGTCCTCAAATGTACCAGCAGACAATCATCTGAATGTTAGTTATTTTTCACATGCTTATGTGATCACACAAAAAGTACATGCTAAAAAGAAGCAGATGGTGACAGATGGGGAAGGTTGAATAAGGTGGTTTTGGAAACCTAGAAAAAT